>NW_026891376.1:1643055-1887155 GCF_015708825.2 Lethenteron reissneri
ACGATTTCAAAAATAAAAACAGCTGCCCCTTTGTGAGTGGAATGCAGGGGAAGAGAAATTGTAACTCTGAGAAAACAAACCTAGTAAACTTAGAGAGCGGCAGAAGGAGATAAATTGGAAGTTTGAGAAAACAAACCTAGTAAACTTAGCAATCTTTGTAAGAACGTAATCAACCAGGTAAAGTGTTAACTATTGTGTTAGCCGACTCTTTGTGTTGCATTGCATTACATTTCTAAGTTTACTATGTTTGTTTTCTCAAACTTCCAATTTCTCTCCCCCTGCCACTCTCATTGACATGCTAATTTCTCTGCCCCCCCCCCCCCCCTCTATATATATAATACCTGGTTTCAGAGGCGTTGTTTCTCTGTGTGTCTCTGTATGTGTGTCTCTCCTCTATGTGTGTCTCTCTCTCTGCGTGTCTCTCTCTCTATGTTTGTCTCTCTATGTGTGTGTCTCTGTCTATGTGTGTCTCTCTCTCTCTGTATATGTGTCTCTCTCCGAGCTTGCATTCACGCCTGATGAGGGTTGCTTGTGTTGCAATCGAAACGTCGTATTCCATTATTATTTATTTTATTTTCTTTCTACGTGACCTTACCGAAAGAACCAAAAAATGATAATAATAGTAATAGTTGAAGACATTTTTCTTTAAAAAATTTTTAGGATTACCTTGTATTTTCTTCAATAATTTAAAATTAAAGCTGCTTCTCTGCGGCCTACTGCGCTCTCATCGAATTGGGACACAAACTAAATAATTAACGTATCAATAACGACATCTGTCCAGCGGCTGGACTAAGTACGCGTGAAACAAGCGAGTAACATGGGCAGCAGTAACAACTGTAGAAATGTATCACTGATGGTCTACGAAACAGAAGTGCTCAGGGCCTACAAGAACCTGAATCCGGAACTATTCCCCCCGCACCTCTGATTAGCACGGTTGGCTACGTAAGGTGCGAAAGAAGTACACTATGCATACCAGCTGTCCTGTGCTGCCTCGTGGTGGCACTGAAATGGATAGGTGGGAGGAGGGGTGGGGGGAGGGGTGGGTGGGGGTGGATGGATGGAGGAAGGGGTGGGTGGCGGTGCTAATTAATTGCAGACGCAGAGGACATGCACATGCAAACACGGTGGTTCTTCATGTGGTAAGTGTTGCATTTTAATGTTTTGAAACATAAAAAAAAATTCTCACGTTAAAAAGGTTGTTAAAGTGTGGAAAATGTTGGGACTAAAACGTAACTCAGCTTTGAACATGGCAGTCAATGGTAAAACGATGGTCGTTTAAATAATTTTCTGTTAACAAGCAATTTTCGCGGAACGTATCGTACTCGTTAGGCGAAACATGTTTGCATAAGAAAGGAAGGCAAATTACTCAAATAATGACGTAAAGTAGATCAAATATGTAAGTTCAAATGGCATGAATATGCCAATTCCCCAGCTTGGGTAAGACAGCAAAACAACAGCAAGAATAGTCCCAGACCACAACAAGGCAACACACATTCGCTCAATAAAATTGTACATTAAATTGAACTATGAAAGTTACATTTACAAAGGCAGTTGTGTCCAGCACTCATCTTCTGCTTCAGGGTATGTTTTGGAGGACGTTTTATGATATTAAGGGAGGAAATATGGCCGTTCCAAAACGTTGGTGCTGCAATAGCAAAAACTGTCACCTCTTCAAATTCTTGTTTATGATATAGTTAAAAGGTAATTAAATTGATGTCTTATGTTTCTTGAGTTTGACAATGCGTTAATGCATTAGCTAAGTATAGCACAGATTTGTTAATTCGGATTTTATGGATGAACAGGGCCCAATGTATATTTCTTGTTGCATCAAGTGATGTGAGATTTAATTTTAAGTAGAGGTCACAATCATGAGTCATGTATGGTACATCCAGTGCAGATCAAAGAGTAGAATGAAAAAGCGGTTTAAGTTTGGTGTTTCGTTAGTAGCTGATCTGTAAGCAGCAAAATCAAATGGGAAATTTTTTTTTTATTTTGAATAAAAACAAAATTTTTTAAGTCTTATTTTAACGATAGTGTAGTGACTCAAATAGGAGACAGTTAGACTTGGAGGCACTTCTTTTATTTAACGAGCACTATCGAGATGGTACACACCTTACGTGGGTGCACACTCTACAGTCGCTCGTCTATACACAACTCTACGTGGGTACACACTATTACTGTTTCTAGTCTATACACAACACTAACTATCTAACACTCACAGCGCTGAACCGTTACAACCAACAACTATCTAGTAGCGCAATATCGAGTGAAGAAGACAGCGACGATGGCGACATGACGACAGCAACGATGGCGACGAGATGGTAACGATGATCTTGAGCAGCACAACGGGGATCCCACTTCCAGCAACAGCCACGAGGTCTCTCAAAGGGGCCCCTCCTATACTCTCTGCGTGGCCTCGCTCCGGCACGGCCACGCTCCATCTCTGGAACCTACTAGCAGATAAGCCCCCCTCTGTGACCTTTCCCCTCGATATCCCCCTCTCGTGACTGCCGTGTCTTGCTGACATGGGTACTCTCATACACTGCAGTTACCCCTTTCCGCCAGCAGCCAGCGCTATTCCACTACAATAGTAATGACACTCATAACGCGCGAGATTTTGCAGACAAGTTAACAACTCAGAGACGCGGAGCCAAGTGCACGGCTGCTCCAAAGCCTGACCAAACAGAGAGGCCTTTAGATGGTTTTTGAAAGTCGGAACGCATTTGATGTTGTGGATGTGCAAAGGGATAAAGTGCCACACCGAGGGGGCGACAGCAGAGAACCGATGTGAGGCTGTAACAGTTCGAGTCATTGGTGTCCAAAGCAGATTTTGAGTGGTGCTGCTGCGTAGGGATGTACTATGAGCTTCAGTGCAAAGCGAGAGTAGGGAGGCGAGGTATGGTGGGGAACCGGTGGTTAAGGCGCGATGACAAAGGCAGGCGATTTCATAATTTGTCCTCCTGGCGAAAGGGAGCCAATGAAGAGTACGGAAAGCGATGGCTGAGTCGAGTTGTATATGATGGACACCAACCACGACACGAGCAAGGGTTGTTCATAACTGTTGCAATTTCAGGATGTTGCTTTGATGATGACTTGGAGAGAATGGCATTACAGTAGTCGAGGCGAGACCCAACTATACTGAAAGCAAGGGTGTTGGCAATATCGATGGTAATGAGTGGATGTAGGGGATGAAGAGCCTTGAGTTTTTATGATGTAGTGGACGTAAATGCCCGAGAGAAGGTGAAATACAGAGTGACACCAAGGTATTTGATGCGGTCTGTAAAGAGAATGGTGGTGCCGGTAATCATGATGTTGTGCAGAAGAGAGGGTGACTTGAACCGTTGTCGGGTGCCAATGAGTATGGCTTCAGATTTGGCTGCATTTAAATAAAGATCATGCGACCCGAACTGCAAGGCTGTTGTGCACTCAGGAATATTTTCAATTCCTTGAGCATTAGCGGGATTTATCCATGTGTATAATAGAATGTCTTCAGCATAACTCCAAACCTTCCTCGACCGATTTTAGATGTGTAGACAGCACATCATAGTGGTCCAAGCACGGAGCTCTGGAGGACCCCACAGAAGTGCTTTTTGATAGTGGATTCGCCTATTTGAACAGAGGTCTTCCTTGCCAAATTCAATGAGATCAATTTTTGGTAATATCCCACACGTGTCTATAGGGGGCAGAAGAGTGACTGAGCCCAATGTCGAAAGACTGGACCATGGGGCCAACGGCAACCCCTATGGCAGGGGTCGGCAACCTACGGCTCCGGAGCCGCATGCGGCTCTTTACGGGCTGCTTCTTGACGATATGTACGTATGTACTCAGATGCATTGCGGCTCTTGAAATACTGAATTTTGTACCGAATTGGAAAGAAATGGCTCTTCTTGTTATTTTGGTTGCCGACCCCTGCCCTATGGGATAGCGGATCCAGAGACGCGGACCCCAGACCCCAGGAGGGGGCTAGGGGATGACGTCACCCTTTCAGGACCTGGTGGAAGGTTCTGGAAGGAAGGTGTGGCCGGGACGGAGCGAGCCACGGACCTGTATAAAAGCCGGAACTCTGAACGGTCCCGGCAGTCGTCGTCCACCCGAAGATCAAGAGCCTCCTGAAGAAAAGAGCCCGATGGGCAGAGCCGTACCCCTGGCAAGGGTCGGCTCTAAGCTATACCAGTGAAGACTGAATAGAATAGCCCACGGGCAGAGCCGTACCCTTGGCAAGGGTCGGCTCCAGCTTACATACCAGTGAAGACCAAGCTTCACTCAAGAAGGGTTAGGATAGCCAGTGAGAGGCGTATTAGTGTATTGGGTGTAAGGGGCCGCTACCCCTTTGTTTGGGATTTGTTAATAAAAATACGTCTTGCCTCAGAGAGACTCTCATCTAGTTTGTGTTGCCTCCGAAACGTCGTGATTTTTATTTTATTTTTATTTTACTTTTATTAATTTAGATTTTTTACCTACGTGACTTTACCGAAAAACCCTAAGAATATGAATACTTGCAGTCACGAAAGCTTCAAATCTAGAATCTTCTCTAGTTATTGACCCACTATACATGCAACTATCATACATTATCTGAGACCAAGCTATTGTGGGATCCTAGATGAACGCTTGTCATCATAGTCAACGCATGGCAGGCAAATATTATAGATGACAAGCCAAATCTCAATAGGGAGATCAGTTCCATTGTAGGTATTGGTGTGAAGTACAATGGACTGCATCTTCTGTTACGTCACAATGTAGTCCAGAAGATGTTCTTGCTTGGACCCGGCATGCATCGATGATGTTGTGTGAATGCCCCAATGCCAAAATAGTGTGGTGATTACGAGCCCATGGGCTAGATAGAAGTCTATCAGTTTCCAACAATTGTTAATTGAGCTGATCTGGCTGATGCCTTCGAATCACTCTGGCCCAAATGCCATAACCCACTCGGGCATTCAATCACTTAACAAGATAACTTTATCCCAAGGGGCCACTTTATCCAGCCTTGTCTGCATCCCTCCACTAATGTTCATCTTCTGTAGATGTGTAAGCCATACCTCACCTCCCATTATTGGAGAAGCGAGTCCACAACAGCTGGGACTTGCAGCTTCTAAACGTTGCCTCAACGCTACCATATCACCTTCATTATTTTGTTCTGAAGCAGAAGCGCTCTCCATTGTTGGCAGTTTTCTGTCCCCAGGTGGAGAACTGTCCACACCTCATGGTGTCTGGAGCTAGTCTGTCTGACCTCCTGTATACCACAGAGGTTCAAGCGGTTCTGACCCAGTTCCAGACAGAAGAATGGCAGCCTCTCCTCCGCAGTGAGCGTTCGGACATTCCACATCGCCAACGTCATTCTTCCCCTATATCTGAGGGAAGGGTAGAGTCTGGCCTCACCGAATGAAGTTTGGCAGAAGACACCTGTTGCCCTGCGGCCTCCAGCACAAGTGTAGTAGAGTTACCCACTCGATATTCACAAACAGGGAGAGCTAATCGTTGACAAGGGTTTCCCGCTCAAACTAACGGTCAGGGTCTCACAAGTTGTGAGAGCTGACCGTAAACAAGGTTTTCCCGCGCGACCTAACGGTCAGGGTCAGATAGGGTAAATTGGGATCGAAAAGCAGATTGGGAACGACCAATCACAGGGTTCCACAAGGTGGCCGGGGATTGGACAACCCGGCCACGAACGAGTATAAAGCCAGAACGCTCAGAGCTCTCGGGGAGTCCGACGACACGAAGACCCAAGACGGCGGAAGAAGCATAGGACCCTGGACCAAGCCCTCCAGCCCTTATAAGGGCTAGGGTTCAGAGTAACCAGTGGTCAGGGAGACATCTCCCTAGGTCCAGTCAGAGGACACTGAAGGAGCGGGGTATGAGTAGCCTGTAGGCTTGTACGTTCGGAGTGTAACGGGTGAGGGGACCGTATACCCCTCGGTGCATAGGGACTGTATTCACGAATAAAGTGTGTGCTACTAAAAGACGTACAAGAGTCTGTCTGTACAATACTACATTTGGCGTCAGGAGATGGAAACAAGACGAACGAACCGCACGCGAAGTCCCGATGATGCAAGCTCCGACTCTCCCGTGGGTGCTGCGGGCGGCGCTGAAGATGTTGGCGTGCTGCCAGCCGCCCCACCACCAGCTGTGCAGCCGATCGCCGCGAGCGACGGCAACCAGGCTGCTCACGCCCGCCTCGCCCAGCTGCTGCATGCTGCAGCAGCCATCCTGGAGCAACTTACCCTGGGGGCTGCGGGCGGGGAGGAGCGGCCGACAGCGAGCGTCCCCGCCATCGCAAACCCGGAAGAGAACGTCCTTCCCGCCGATGGGTCACGTGGGGGCGGAAGCCAAGTGCATGCTGGGACCTCCGGGGGCCAATCACGACACACTGCGTTATCAGAGAGCGATGCTGCCTCTGCAGGACACTCCAACAACACCGCGTCATCACGGCTGCGACGTCGTACAGTACATGTTGTCGACCAAGCCATCGCTGCGTTCGGAACCGAGTCCGAGCTTGACGAAGACAACGACACAGCTGCTCTACAGCAGCGACTGCCTGTCTTTCGCGAATTCTCGTCCACAGGGGGCGACTGGGCAGCATTTCAACGTCGCTTCCTCAGTCACCAGGAGATGGTGGGCTGGTCGGATGCACAAGCACTTCGTGCATTGCCAGCCACCTTGGACGATGACTCTCTCGCTGCACTCATCTCCATTCCCAAGCGACAAAGGGCGACACTACAAGCAGCACTTCAGCGGCTGTCTGATGTCTACGGACCTCCTTCCGCCACACGCCACCAATTCTACGAGAGACGGTGCAAGCCAAGGGAGTCGCCATTGGCGTTCCGCACCGCGCTACTCGCCATGGCAAGAGCGGCTTACCCCCGCATGGACGATGAGGCTATCGACGCACTCGTCCTTCAGAAGCTGCTGGAGATGGCGAGAGGGCTGCGCCTTGTCATCCAGGCCGTGGATGACGAGGACATGTGCTCACTGCGAGCTGCCCGGAGCATTCATGCTCACTTAATGCTGGACCAGGACGAGACCATCACCGCTTCGGCTACGACATCGGTGCCTGCCAGCAGGGACAACGCTCGCTCTCCTGATCGAGTCTTCTCGACGTTCAGCGCGACGCCCCAGCGATCACCAAATCGCACCAGTCGCCGCAACGACTGGGAGCGGGGACGGCCCTTCCCCCGCGGCGACGCGACGTGTTTCAACTGTGGCCGCCGAGGCCACTTCTCTCCCGACTGCCGTGCACCTCGCCGCCGCTCCGCCGGATCCCGAGACCGGGACTACAGAGCTTCCAGAGCAGCGCAGCATAACCAGGCAAGTCGCGGCACCCCACACGCTCGGTCCTCATACACACCACAACACACCATTGACTCCGCTCGGAACACGGCGTATGATGCGCGGCGTTTGGCCGACTTTTCGCGACCACTGCGACCCGGGCAGTGGTCAGAGCTGGCCCATAGAGTGGTTGCAGCGACGGCGGGTTCATCGGTGGTCGTTGGTTCGATCGAGGGGGTAGAGGTGCGCGTGCTTGTCGATACCGGTGCATCGGCCACTATCATCTCTGAGTTGATTTACAATATACTGCCCGTGCGATGTCGATCTTTGGAAAAGGTTTCCGTTCCGTTTTTCGCTGCAAATGGAAGTTCCCTGGAGATTCTCGGCCAAATTCGGGCGCAAATTGCCATTGGAGATATTAAATTGGCCGGCCCTGTTTTTGTGTCTTCTTCCCTTGCGGTGCCGTGCCTTCTGGGAACTGATTTTCTTGCCAAAATGCCCATTAAAATCCTTATCGATCAGGGATGTATTGAACTTCCCTCGGGCCGCCGGATGGCATTTTTACCCGCGGCCACGCATTCACGGACGGAAAATGTTTCTGTACAGGCTTTTGCGGCTTGCGCTGTACGCATTCCGCCAGGGGCACAAATGCTCGTACCCTTACGGTTAAAAAAACCGCTCGCTCCCACCGCCTCGGTAAATGGCATTTTATTGGGACCTTCCAACACAGCAGTTAACAGCCTTTCGTTGGTGGCCGCACAGACTCTTGTAGCGGGCGACAGGGAACCATTTATACAAGTTTTGAATGTCGGTCTGTCAGACACCGTCATTTCACAGGGGACAGTGCTCGCTCATGCGACAGTGGCGCCTCTGGGAACCGGGGTTGTCGGACACGTAGCGAACAGTCAGCGGCCTCGCCCTCATAACGTTGACGAGGGATGGATTGACGCTCTCTGCGCGGATGCCGGCGATTTATCCGGGTCACAGCAGAGTAAATTGCGGGCTCTTTTGCGGGAATTCTCGGATGTGTTCAGCAAATCACAATTTGATATTGGCTGCACCAAGCTGCTGCGTCACCACATTGACACTGGTGACGCTGCCCCTATCCGCCAAAACCCGTTTCGGCTCAGCCCTGCGGAGAAACAGCATGTTAAATGGGCAGTTGACGACATGCTGGCGGCTGATATCATTTCTCCTTCCAACAGCCCCTGGAGTGCCCCGATAGTGCTGGTCAAAAAGCACGATGGCAGTCTTCGATTCTGTGTAGATTTTCGGCGCCTAAATAAAATTTCTGTGGCTGACGCATATCCTCTTCCACGTATGGATGAGTCATTGGATGCCCTGGCAGGGGCGCGTTATTTTTCCACTTTGGACCTTCTGTCAGGGTTTTGGCAACTCCCCCTCGACGAAGCGTCGAAACCAAAGACTGCTTTTCGGACACCACAGGGCCTTTTCGAGTTTAATAGATTGCCCATGGGGCTCCACTCAGCTCCAGCGACGTTTCAGAGGCTCATGGAGCTGGTCCTCGCTGGGCTCCAGTGGGACTCATGCCTTATCTATCTTGATGACGTTATCGTCTTTGGCCGCACGTTCAACGAACACATTGAACGGTTGCGCGCTGTTTTCGAAAAGATGCGAGCTGCGGACCTTAAATTCAAACCGCAGAAGTGCCACCTTTTGCGTGAGTCTGTGCGCTATCTAGGCCACATAGTCAGCCGCTCGGGTATTTCCACAGACCCTGAAAAGACTAAATGTGTCAGCCAATGGCCTACCCCCACCTCTGCTGGGGATGTTCGCAGTTTTATCGGGTTCGCGTCGTACTACCGACGTTTTGTGGCTGGTTTCGCTACAATCGCCAAGCCACTACACGCTCTTACAGCGAAAGGGCTGAAATTTCATTGGGGGGACGCGGAACAGGCCGCATTTGACTCCTTACGGAATGCTCTTGTAGCAGCACCGCCCCTGGCTTACCCCGATTTTGCAAAGCCGTTTATTCTGGACACCGATGCCAGTAACACCGGGATCGGCGGGGTGCTGTCCCAAATCATTGAGGGCGTTGAGAGGGTGGTTGCCTATGGAAGCAGAGTTTTGTCCCCTGCAGAGCAACGTTATTGCGTAACCCGACGCGAGCTGCTGGCCATTGTTCACTTTATACAACAATACAGGCCATACCTGTACGGTCAACGGTTTACCGTGCGCTCCGATCACTCTGCGTTACAATACGCTTTGCGCATTGATCAACCGTCTGGCCAGCTCTCCCGATGGCTTGAAGTCCTCCAGGACTACAATTTTATGGTGATTTACCGCAAGGGTACACAGCACAGTAATGCGGACGCGCTATCTCGCCTCCCGTCAGAACAATGCGCCTGTTTTACGGGTTCTGGCCGGTGCAGACCGCAAATAGTACGCCCGGTTGCACCTCTTGAAACGGTTTCTGCTGCCCTTCCTTCCGATCCTGCGCCGGGTGCGGACCACGAAAATCCGCCAGCAAGTGACGACTTGCTGGGGATAACGTTGGACGAATGGGGTCGGCACCAAATGAACGATGCGTCATTGTTGCCTCTGCGTCGTCGCGCATGTGATTCGTCCTCACGTTCAAGTAAATCGAACTCTTTTGCCATGCGCCGCGGTCTGCTCATGCATTGGGATGCTGATTCTTGCCAGTACAAAATTGTAGTGCCATCGGCTTTGCGGTGTTCGGCTGTGTGCGCAGCACACGAGCGATTGTCGCACCTGGGTGTGCATAAAACCATTGGGTTGCTAAGATTACAATTTTACTGGCCGGGCATGCTTCGCGACGTAACTGATATTTTAACGGGCTGCACCCAATGTGCGCAACGTAAACCTCCAGCGACGCCGGCATGCCCACCGCTGCAGCCCATCACGGTATCCCGTGTGAACGAGCTGGTTGCTCTCGACATTTTGGGGCCTTTCCCTACAACGCCTCGTGGTAACAAGTACCTGCTGGTTGGGGTGGAGTATTTTACACGGTGGCCTATGGCCTGGGCCCTCCCCAACCAGTCAGCAGCAGCCGTGGTGGACGCTTTTGTTCAAGGCTATGTGCTGGACAAGGGCGCTCCAGAACGGTTGCTGACCGATCAGGGAAGAAATTTTTCCAGTACCCTGCTGAGTGAGGTATGCCGCCTGTTGGGCACTAAGAAGGTGCGCACCTCGCCCTATCACCCCCAAACAGATGGCATGGTGGAGCGGTTGCATAGAACCCTCACCTCTATGCTATGCCATCAGGTTGACGAATCCCACTTAGACTGGGACCTGCAGATCCCAGGGGTCCTCGCTGCTTACCGCATGGCGCCACATGCAGCGACAGGGTTCTCCCCATTTTTCCTAATGTATGGCAGGGAGGCCATTCCCCCCGCTGATGTGCGGCTTGGGATAGAGCAGCTTCCACAGTCATCGAAGCTCACTGACCATTTGCGGTTCAACCTGCAAAAGCTGTCTGAGGCTCGTGATGCGGCGATCGAAAATTCCGCTTCCCGCCAGCGGGCAAATTCGAGGTTGCAGGCCCCTCGCACGTCCGTGCATCGGTGGGCTCCAGGTGATATGGCGTGGCTTCATTGCCCCCAGGTGCCGGTGTCCACATCGGCTAAACTCCTAAAACCATGGCGAGGTCCGGTTGAGGTGGTCCAGGTAATGCGCCCACAGTGTGTTAAGATACGTTGGGGACGACGGCGCTGGTTCGTGCACCCCTCTCGTCTGAAGCCATTTGTTGCTCCGCGCGGCTCTGCGTCACACTCAAAACACGAGGGCCGAGCGTGTGATATGCCCGACGAGCCGGATGTCGCCCCGTTGGTACCTAACCCACAGCGCAGACGTCTCATTCCTCCTGCAGATGATGCGGGACTGAGGGAGCCGTGCGAGCCACGAGTCTCTGCACGAAGGCCCCGGGAGCCACCCAACATGTTTGCCAGGATGCCTGACCCGTCTACAACAAGAGTCTCTGCAAAGAGACCTTCTGACCCACCCAACATGTTTGCCAGAATGCCTGACCCGCCCAACATGTTTGCCAGAATGCCTGACCCGCCCAACATGTTTACCAGGATGCCTGACCTGCCCAACATGTTTGCCAGGCTGCCCGACCCGTCTGCTCCAAGGGTCCCCGCAGAGAGGCCTCCTGCCCCTGCTGACATTTTTGCCAGGATGCCTGGTCAGCCTGCAGCCCGGAAAGGGGCACCCATCCCCTACGACGGGCCCGCGAAATACACACGGGCTAGATCGCGTCGCTTTTCTTGATTGCCCATCATTTTTTTTGCGGCAGCTGGATGCTGCATGCGTTGTGCGTCGCGAATGTCGTTATTTGTGATTGGTTCTGACCATGTACATATGTTGCGTTGTTGATGGGGGGGTATTTGTAGTGGGTGTTCCTGTTCTTGTTGGATGTACCTGTTCTTGTTGGTTGTGGCACACACACACACTTTGATTCATTGATGGGGATTTTCTGCTTGTAACAGCCGGGACGGCTGAGGCTTCCGAAGGGGAGGGTGATGTAGTAGAGTTACCCACTCGATATTCACAAACAGGGAGAGCTAATCGTTGACAAGGGTTTCCCGCTCAAACTAACGGTCAGGGTCTCACAAGTTGTGAGAGCTGACCGTAAACAAGGTTTTCCCGCGCGACCTAACGGTCAGGGTCAGATAGGGTAAATTGGGATCGAAAAGCAGATTGGGAACGACCAATCACAGGGTTCCACAAGGTGGCCGGGGATTGGACAACCCGGCCACGAACGAGTATAAAGCCAGAACGCTCAGAGCTCTCGGGGAGTCCGACGACACGAAGACCCAAGACGGCGGAAGAAGCATAGGACCCTGGACCAAGCCCTCCAGCCCTTATAAGGGCTAGGGTTCAGAGTAACCAGTGGTCAGGGAGACATCTCCCTAGGTCCAGTCAGAGGACACTGAAGGAGCGGGGTATGAGTAGCCTGTAGGCTTGTACGTTCGGAGTGTAACGGGTGAGGGGACCGTATACCCCTCGGTGCATAGGGACTGTATTCACGAATAAAGTGTGTGCTACTAAAAGACGTACAAGAGTCTGTCTGTACAATACTACACAAGCTTAATTGGGTGTTTCCACGATGGATATTGGTATGAATTAGTACTAGGTGGAATGGTTTCCCTCGCACAAACTGATCTCGCTACATAAACATGAAGACAGACATAAGCACCCCTTGCTTACGCTTCAGCCTGCCCGAAGCCTACAAAAATATACATTTCCATAAAAACAAATAAACACCTATATTAGTTAATAAGCACTCCAACACAAGCTCAGAAAATGCACACATGATGATGTTCTTCATGTGGATGATGATGATAATAATATAAATCTTGCTTATGATGTTGATCATGATGATGATGAAAATTACGATATAAATGTTGCTGATGATGGTTCCGATTTTATTTAACAGAATTCGTCCTCTCTTCTTCGCCACATGATGACTTGGGGGTTCACCTCATCCATCCTCATCAGCAAAACGATGACGCTCTGTGAGTGGTAAACATAGCCACACGCATCACTACAACTATCATGATAATGAGGATTCAAGTGTCAAGTTGAATCTGTGTGACCAGGTCAGAACTCAAGGTGAGAGAGATATGGATAGATTAATGTGCAAGAGTGACCTGGGGCATTCGTCTGATGCCAGATTTAAGTAATATTTAAAAAAACTTTTTTAAAACACGCTTTAATGAAATGGACCCTACTCGTAATGGCAGAACTTCACGACTCCAGGAAGTGGCCGCAAAGCTTGCCATAAAGTAAGGGATCGTGGTGATTTACAGCCAACATCAGTTGAGCGTGGACAATTAGACCCAAGCCGAATCATAACATATAAAAATGAATGTTTAAAAATTATTTTTTATAGAATATAGTATTGTCATCAATATGACATAAGTATACCAAGTTTGCAGTCGATACCACATTGGGAAGTGGGTTAAAATTGAGTTACAAGATTTGAGGATACAACAACATACAGAGTGAGTTCATAGAAAGCGTGTAAAAAGATAGTTTAAAATTTTTATTTTTTATCATAGGATATGGTATTGTCATCAGTATGACATAAGTATACCACGTTTTCAGTCGATACCACATTGGGAAGTGGGTTAAAATTGAGTTACAAGATTTGAGGATACGACAACAACAACGACAACAGAGTGAGTTAAATAAAAGCGTGTAATAATAAAAACGGCGATAACTGCTGCTGCTGTTTGTAATCCCAATGGAGTAATTTACGTAGCAATTGTCGATTTCGGCAAATTTAGACCATACAGTGGAGACACCAATGCAGTCAGAGACTGCATCGGCACCCTGGTTGCAGAGGCAGTCGGGGCCGCTGTTCACAGGTCAACCTTCAACCAGCTATTTCCTCTGATCCCTTGACGCCATGCCTCTTCGGATCTTCACATCCACCTTTACCCATCCGCCTCGGCCTACTTAACGCATGATCCATTACCAACAAATCAGCCCTGATTGACGATATCTCGGACCACCACATCGACCTTTTGCTCATCACTGAGACCTGGTGCAGGCAAGACTCCCCGCCAGCCATCTCTTTGGAAGTCGTACCCCCGGGATACAAGGTTCTTCGCAAACCTCGCGCAACTAACCAGCGGGGTGGTGGCTTAGCGGACGTCTACAATGCACACTTGAAAATTAAAAAGCTCTAGCAATGGCTCTCGCCACCTTTGAGGTCCAGTCCGTGTCCCTCACTACTGAGTGCTTTTCCATCATTTACATCTACCGCCCTCTAGATGGCAGCATCACTACCTTCTTAAACGAGCTTTCCGAATTTATTTACCTCATTCCTAACCCATCTCACAGGCTCGTGCTTACTGCAGACTTTAATTGCCCAGGCAATACCCCAGCCTCCATTGATAGCCACCTCGAGTCAGCCTTGGCCTGCCATAACCTGGTCATCACCAGGCCCCACCAGAGCTTCCTCAACAAATGTTGAGAGTATGTTCGACCTGGTTCTGGAACCTGACCAGGATCGACGCATACATGCACTGGGAGTTTTCCAAGCTGGTTACACCGACCACCATCTCATACTATTTTCCCTTCAAATTACCAAGCCAATCGCCACGCACATTGTGCGTGGTGCCTCTGCGCTGACTAAATTTGCCGAATTCGAAAATTGCTACGTAAATGACTCCATTGGGATTACAAACAGCAGCAGCAGTCATCGCCGTTTTTCTTATTACACACTCGCCCAAGCGCCTGCTAGGGCTGGTACTACGCCCAGTAAGCGAGCTACACATAATGCCAACACATTATCCACCGTGGCTTCGTAAGCCCGTCACCACACAGTGACAATCACAGTCACTACACAATCACGGGAGGAGAGGGATAGGGTGAGCAGGTTACATCAGCAATTCAGGAGTGGGATGGGGCTCTCCTGGAAGATTTGGTAATGACACACAACCTCCATAAATATATATTTTGGGAGAATGTTCTGGTGGTAGAAACAATCTTCAGGAAGAGGCCATGAGGTGTCTGCCATCTTGGAGAGGAGACGTCATCTTAGGAGAGGTGATGCCATCTTAGGATAGGTGATGCCATCTCAGGATAGGTGATGCCATCTTAGGAGAGGAGATGGAAGCCATCTTGTGCAGGGGGAGGCTGATGCGTGTTCAATCCAGCCTGTGAAGTTGTCAGGAGATCCCAGCAGACCTTCTACCTGGAGAGACTGTGACAACTTTGGAGCTGTGTGTGAACATTTGGAGGTTGGCTACTGCTGCTGACTTAAACTGGTGAAGACTGAGGCATTGTGCTTCGTGGTAAGCCTCATGCTTGCCTGGAACTGTCTGAGGAGCCTTTAAGAAGATGCACCATGGCTACTACTCAAGAGTCTTTCTCCACCTCTTATATACACAGAATGCCACCTTGTTAAATACAGGGGACACCACCTCGTTTAATGCAGTGCTGTACCCCAGGGTGTTAAAGGACAGAGGAAGTGCGATGGATTAGTGGTTGCATAGACAGTGATACAATCCATCAAAACGTTTCTTTTTTTGTTGGGTTAGATCACGTGAATATATATTTGTCGTTAAACCCGCCACCACCCGACACAGCCAATTAGTAAGGTTTGTCATGTAAACAGAACATGCCAATTCGTTACTCGTACAGCACACTGGTGTGTTGGAGAGCAAATCCACAACATTTACAATCTGAGTACGACGTTTCTCCAGTAAATCAATACGACGTTTCTCCAGTAAATCATCAGGCAACAGTCAGATGTGAAGAAATACTGTTTCGTTCCTTAAATAGAGGCGTAAACGTAATGACGTCGCTTGTGAGCCCTTCTTATGAGAAGGGGGGGGGGGTATTAATGAATGCATATAAACTACAATAGGTTTCCATTACCGGTTGGGTTATTTATATGGTATTAAAAGTATATTATGCATGCACATTATGCAATCCCATTGTTCTTGTACCTCCTGTCATTTGTGTGCACTAAAATAGCAGTACCTGTTATTGTCCGTTCATAGTTAATCCTCATTTAAGTACGGTTGTTTCCACTATATCTGCCGGGTACAAGTCTATTTTTCTGAGTTAATTTCCTCCCGCATCCCCAGCTTCCAACTTCCAGCCCCGTCCACTTCCCCCCCCAGCCTCACGTCCTTTCTCCCCCGGGGGGCTCACGCAGCGCCCCCCTCCCCCTACACCTACACCACCACCCTCTCTCTCTCCCCCCTTGTTCCTCCCTTCTTTCTTACCTATATAACCTCTTGCCACGGCAGCTCTCTTGCCCACTTCAGCAAAAAAAAATTCTTGCTGTGGTTGTCCCACCTGATGAAGATTGCTTGTGTTGCAATCAAAACGCCGTGATTGTTTTATGTTATTTCTAACTACGTGACTTTACAGAAAGAACCAAAGAGTACGGTGACCTGTATAGGCATGTATTTCAACAATGTATTATTTGATGACTCGCTTCCAAGCAGCACCAAGTCTGTAGCTATCCAAATGGTTAAATATTTTTATTTCTCTCAATTTCAATAGATCTATAATTAGTCTTGGCAAGTAGTAATTCGTTTTGCACAGACTTCAACATTATCAAAATCAATTGAGCATCCTTGTTGGCATGCGTGTTCTGCCACTGCCGACAGTTGTATTTGGGAGTATTTCATATTCCTTTGGTGTTATTTTAGTCTCATGCTGATCCTTCGTCCTTTCTGCCCAACAGAGCATTTTCCACAAGAATAATTAATCCGGTTCACACCTTCTGTTGATAGCTTCGGTAATACATCTTTTGTACCAGATATTGATTTCTGTATTTAATGTACCATGCCAAATCTGACTCGGATGTTTTGTTTTTCCAAACATATATCGCTAGTTTTTTCAGCTACTCCCATAATGTACGGTGTTTTAATAGTTTTATTTACTTGGTCAGTTTCAATGGTCGTGTTATTTGATTTGTTTTTTTGGCATTCAGTTCCCTGTTGATTTTGTGCATCATTGTACCCATTCAATTTCAACGCTTCTTCAACATGTTTGATTGCACTTCTCAGACTATCACCAACTGACACGTTCTTACACTTTTTGATACACTGTTTAGCCGATCATTTATTTCGTGATATGTTGTTTTAGTGTAGCATTCACTGACAATGAAGAGATGCTGGGAAAATAGCTCTCAGTGCAGGGTAACAGTGTCAGTGAGTGTAAATACCTGAGAATAGATTTCGGCACAGTGTGACAGTGTTAACAGTGTAATGAAATCCACGAGGGAGACAGGCAAGTATTAACTCTAATTATGTATCTTCTCCAGCTCCCCTTACACAGCCATCTCTATCTTTCTCCGCCCATGACTCCCCCCCGCACGGCCTTTCCTCCAGCACATTATGGGAGAGCTTTGAGGCTCTTTTCTCAGCTACGTACTGCTTTCCTCTTCTGGGTTATCGCAGCCGTGCTCATTACATCTGCCCTGAGTATCCCC
The DNA here is from genome assembly GCF_015708825.2 of Lethenteron reissneri. Lineage (NCBI taxonomy): Eukaryota > Metazoa > Chordata > Hyperoartia > Petromyzontiformes > Petromyzontidae > Lethenteron > Lethenteron reissneri. The sequence goes on from NW_026891376.1 coordinate 1,660,262, forward strand.
CCCCCCACCACCCCCCCATTAAAGCGAAGTCTTCCTCGACAAAACAACCCCGCTGCACGGCGCCGGTGCAAGCCCAATACCTAGATACATTGCACAATGTTGCCCCAATAAAAAAAGTGTCGGCGCGAGTCGCCCCTGAATGCATCGCTCTCCTGTGTGTGCGTCCCACCTCGGCGCGCGGACGCACACCCCCCGCAGCACACTCCCCAAATGACAACTCGCGCTCGAGCAACACAACGCCTGGGGAAAGCGGGAAACAATAAAAGCATGCTCACGCTCTAAAATGGAAAGAAAAATGACAAATCCTGCAGGCAGCAACACACCCACAGCGTAACTTCGGCGAGGGAAGGTGGGAAAAAAACACAAGACAGCCAGGGTGACACAACGCATGGACGCAGAATCGGCCCTAGACCTTTGGGGGTCCTAAGCAAAATTTGGTTGGAGGCCCCTTTGATGTAAGATTTTTTTCACCCACTCGCTAGCAGTGACTCTAGGGGGCCCTCTGCTGGCCACGGGGTCCTTTGCAATTGCAATGGTCGCTTAGTGGCTGGGCCGGCTCTGCACGGACGGATGTCAACAGCAACCACATCCCTGGAAACCCATTCGCCTTGGGGAACCAGGAGGATAATCATCCTGAAGAATCCTAAGAGGTCCCTTCCCAATGCTGAATCACCACCCCCCACCCATCACCGTGGGACTATGTTCAGGGCTCGTGTGCGAGTTAGGGGCCGTCCATAAATGACGTCACGCACCTAGAGGGGGGGGGGGTCAGACATATGTGACGATGTGTGACGAAGGGGGGGGGGGTTGAGAAATGTGACGTCACATCAAAATACGCATCTTTAAATAAATATAGACGACACGTTCTACTTAATTAAATTGACTTTTAAATAAATGTTTTCTCCTACAACATCAGAGTGCATACGCACTACAATGACAATAGTTTAAAGCGATTTGAAGCATGTTTTTTTTTGGGGGGGGGCAGAGCTTCGTGACGTCATATTTGAGGGGGGGTCTGACTTTTTGTGACGTCGTGTGACGAAGGGGGGGGGGTCAAAAATCGTCCAAAATAGCGTGACGCCATTTAAGGACGGCCCCTTATATGTCCCGACATCCACGTCCTAGGCTGATCTGCCGCCCCTCCTCTCACATGCGGCCCTGGGGGAGGAAGGCATCAGCCGTCGCAGCTGGCTGGTCCCCCCCGACCCCGGCATAGACAGTGGAGGCGATGGAGCGGATGGGGGGGACTACAGGTGTCAGTGGCGCCGGTGTGAACCGACATACTTCTCTGGATAGCGAAGCGATCTCTAGCGCCGCCCTGTGCCAGAGAGGAGTTTGTGCAAGCGGGTGGATTCGATCCAGTGGGAGCCAAGGGAATTGGCCAGGATCTCTTGACATGAGGTTTGTTTTTGGGTTAGATCGCGTAAATATATAAATGTGTCGTTAAACCCGCCACCACCCGACACAGCCAACTAGTAAGGGTTGTGACGTAAACAGAACGTGCCAATTCGTCACTAGTACAGCACACTGGTGTGTTGGAGAGCCAAGCGACATTTACAATGTGAGTACGACGTTTTGCCAGTAATTACAACTAGTTTCATCAGGCGACAGCCAGATTTGTGGAGAAGTCCACCTGTTTCGTTTCTTATATAGAGGCGGGTTTAAGGACGCATTTATATATTTACGCGATCTAACCCAAGAAACAAACCTCTGTCATGGCATGGATGATATTGGTCGCGATCTCCTGACAGTGGGTGACAGTGCTGCCGAATGTTGTAGACGATACTACTGGATGCGGTGAACTGTGGTGTTGTTGTGTCATCGTGCTTCTGACAAAGGATCCTTATGGCGGTAATAATAATACAAAATGGCCGAGGCAATTAAATATTTTATTTCTGGGACACTAGTTTTTACAGGTGTGTACTTAACTCTGCGACTGGGGTACCAATCAATCCGAAATCAGTGCTACTCCGTGATGTCGAAACGCCAAACATTAGCATAAAAAAATCTGTTATCGAAAAATACAACTTTGAATAGTCATTGTGCATAGCTCGTCGAGATGAGTCGATTGCCGCATTGCTGGCCATCAACAGACTAAAAATGACTGCATCACGGACATTATGCGAGAGCCGGGGTACTATGATACCCCGGGGTACCGCCATAAGGTTTAAATAACAAATTTGTTGGAAGGTGGTGCAGTATCAGGTTACCCTGGGGAAACAAGCCGCAGAACGTGTGATTTTAAAGTTTTTGCGGATTCACATCCAGTAGAGTGCACCACGCGTGTGTTGGAGTTGGGTGAAATGGTAAGATCGCAAGTAGACAAAGCCCAGCGTAAGGGCGCCACTGTGGCGAGATGTTAACTACCTCGCCTGGTATACAGAAAGTCGTGGGTTCGATCAGATCCTGAAGCCTGTACATATTGCATGTTCTCCCCGTTGTCACGTGGAATTTTCTCCGTTTTTTCCCTCCATATTTAGAATCAACGTGCATTTGGTCCCCAACCTTTTTGGCACCAGGGACCAGTTTTGTGGAAGACAATTTTTTCACGGACCGGGGGGGGGGGGGGTGGGGGTTCATCATTGGGTCTTTCCCCCGTTTCAAATAATCTCTCCAGCGACGTTTGTTTTTTACTCATTTTGGCTAGGGGTTAGCAGCTTGTGTGCTTACCAAAACTGTGACTGAGACAGGTGCGCAGTGCGGGAAAGAGGCGCGGATGGAAGTGGTAAATAAAATAATTGGCGGGCCACGTGCGGACTCGCCTAGCCTGTACACAACCCTAACCGTCAAACACTGATGGTGCTGACTGAGATACGTAACATCTTCCAGCAGCGAAATATCTCGTGAAGATGGCAGCGACGAGGGGGAAGAAACGACAGCAACGACGAGACGAGTCTACTCCCAGAACCGGCCGCCCTGAGCCCCCCGCTCTCGGCTCCTTTTATGCTACCCAGCACGGCCTGGCTCCGCCCTGACCACGCCTCCATTTTCGAACCCGCTAGCAAGTTCCAGGGGCCTCCAGATTGCGTTCTCCGTGACCCTTACCCTAGTTCCCCTCTCTACCCACACCCCGTGCATGCCCTCACCGGCATGTGTATTGTCTGTCCACAACAGCTGTCGCTGCTGTCCACCGGCCGGCGCTATTACACTACACTTGTGATGAGGTGAAAGAGAATCCATCCTCCAACATTCAGCTTGTCCGATGTGTGTTTGCGGAGGGGGGGGGGGTATGAAAAGTTTTGCTTGTTTGTGAAAGTGGGAGCTGGAGCATGCCTATATATGATATGAAAAGTGATACAAGTCTGGGCATGATTCATTCAACAAAGCATCTAGGTTTGATCTGCTCCAGATTATGCAAATGAAAGTGTTAAAAAAGGCAACACAAAGACCACTCTCTCCGCCCCCGCCCCCTCTCTCAGGCTTTTGCACCGTACCACTCACCGTGCTACTCATTGACATGCTAATTTCTCTAACCCCTCCCTCTCTCTCTGCCCCCGCCCCTCTCTCAAGCTTTTGCACCTTGCCACTCACCGAGCCACTCATTGACATGTTAATTTCTCTAACCCCTCCCTCTCTCTCCGCCCCCGCCCCCTCTCTCTATTTAAGGCCTCGACACAGAGGCGTGGTTTCTCTGTGTGCCTATGTTTGTTCTCTCTCTATGTATCTCTGTGATATCTGTCTGCTTATATGTCTGTCTATATGTCTCTGGTTCTGTGTTTTATCTCTCTCTCAAATTTAGCATTCTCAGGAAGAACGTAATCAACCAGGTAGGGTGTTGACTGTTATGTTATCCGACTCTCTGTTGTATTACATTACATTTCTAAGTATACTAGATTTGTGTTTCCATTTCATTTATACCTAATGATGATTGCTTGTGTTGCAATCGAAACGTCGTATGCTAGTATTTAATTTATTATTTTATCTTTATACGTGACTTTACCGAAAGAACCAAAGAGTAATTCCTGCAGTCATGAAAGCTCCAAATTAAGTTTGAACCACTTCTACGGGGAAGTTTTAAGTTTGTTTTTTCTCTCTCTCTCTCTGGGTTTTTTGTTGTCTCTCTCTGCTTGTGTATCGGTCTTCGTGTCTGTGTCTTTCAAATTTCACACTTAACTTCTAATTTAGCAATCTTTGGAAGAATGTAATCAATCAGGCTATGCGTTAATTGTGTGTTGACCGACCCTCTGTGTTGCATTGCATTACATTTCGAAATTTTGTTAGGTTTATTTGATTTAGTGTACTTTCTCTGTCTCCACTCGTTTTGTCGTTGTTATGTTCTGCTCTCTCTGTGTGTTATCGGCTGTTGTCCCTCTCTCCCTCTCTGCTTTTGTCTGTTCTTCGTGTTTGTGTCTTGTCTCTCTTTCAAATGTCACACTTAACTTCTAACTTAGCAATCTTTGAAAAAAATGTAATCAACCAGGCTATGCGTTAATTGTGTGTTGACCGACTCTCTGTGTTGCATTACATTACATTTAGAAATTTTGCTAGGTTATTTAATTCAGTGTGTCTCTCTCCCTGTCTCCTAATTTTTTCAAGCTTTTGCACCGTACCACTCACCGTGCTACTCATTGACATGCTAATTTCTCTAACCCCTCCCTCTCTCTCTGCCCCCGCCCCCTCTCTCAAGCTTTTGCACCTTGCCACTCACCGAGCCACTCATTGACATGTTAATTTCTCTAACCCCTCCCTCTCTCTCCGCCCCCGCCCCCTCTCTCTATTTAAGGCCTCGACACAGAGGCGTGGTTTCTCTGTGTGCCTATGTTTTTTCTCTCTCTATGTATCTCTGTGATATCTGTCTGCTTATATGTCTGTCTATATGTCTCTGATTCTGTGTTTTATCTCTCTCTCAAATTTAGCATTCTCAGGAAGAACGTAATCAACCAGGTAGGGTGTTGACTGTTATGTTATCAGACTCTCTGTTGTATTACATTACATTTCTAAGTATACTAGATTTGTGTTTCTATTTCATTTATACCTGATGATGATTGCTTGTGTTGCAATCAAAACGTCGTATGCTAGTATATAATTTATTATTTTATCTTTATACGTGACTTTACCGAAAGAACCAAAGAGCACTTTTGGGAAGTCAGAGAAATGAAGACTCACGCGGCAGGAACAGGAACCAGCCATCAGCCAACAACCACCAGCACGAAGGACTGAACTTGTCGGAGTGTGGAGCAACCAAACCTCGTGCAGCAGGAGGGTCTGGTCCACTGCTGGAATATGGAGGAACCACACCCACTGCTACAGGAACCTCAAGCATTGCCACCCCAGAAACTGCGAATCCCATACCCCGTGCTGAGTGTACTGTACGGAGAGGCGTCGGAGCAGTGTGTCTACTTCTGGAGTGCGGGGACACGCCACGTCGAGGGCCACAGAGTCTCTTGTGGCTGCGAGTTGTGAGACGGCCACGCCCTCTCTATCGTGACCACACTGAGGGGCAAAGGAGCCACATCCACTTGTGTGGCCTCGCAAACTCCCACTGTTATAGGTAAGACTCTAGATCAAGGGACGCTGTTACCAAAGCCTAGAATACGGATCTCCAATGCACCTGACCCCCGATCAAGTGGCTAGTATCAGGTGGCGAGAAATACATGGCAGAAGCATACCGCTCCTCCACTCAAAGGTGGACCTGGCTAGACCAAGGACTATGGGACTGTGGGAGAAACCGCTCTGTCAACCTATCCCCCCCACCTAAAAGTAGGCACAAATTTGGTGTAACCCTTCGACAGGCCCTAGATCGCACACACTAAAAAAAAACGAGTTTAAATTTACGCATGGAACATACGTCACTAATGAGAGGAGAGTAAAATTCTCTAATTCCCCCGGACTGCCAGAGGTGCCCATATGGCACCACCTCAAAATATATTTGCATGCCTTTTGGACATGTCCTGACGTGGCAGAACCCTATGCAGACATCACTAGACACGATAACAGAGTTAGCAACACAAACTCTGTACGACCACTCGACTCCTCCCTCCTGGCGCCAAAAACCTCCTTTCATTTCAAAGTCACACCCACTTCAGGCCTTGAAACATCTTGACTGGAAAGGTAATACTGAGAAATTGGAAGGACCCTTAACCTCCCTCCCTAAAACATTGGTAACATTGATTGTACACACTGGCCTAAATGGAACATCTCGGTTATAAAGGCGGCAGAATCGAAAACAATCTTGAAATTACTTCCTTTTCTGCCCACCCAATCGAGCCCCTCTCCGGATGTACCACGGAGTAGGACGCGAGACAAAGAAGAGCAGTAGTCACCCCGGAGCCCCCGTTATTGGCGCAGAGAGGGGGCGGTGTGACGGGAAGCTGGCAGGCTCACAGCACCCTAACTCATCTAACACGTTGGCAGCTAGTCCATAACACACTCCCCCCACTTACGCCTTCCAAATAATGTTTTTCTTCCTATGCTCCTTCTCACCCTCTCCCCCGTTAGAAAACGGCTCCCTCTCCATAAAGCCTGCCCATAAAATGGAACTGTAAACCCTAAAGACCCTAACCGTTCAGCCGACCGCATACACCAGGGGTGTCCAAAATTTTGCAAAGAGGGCCAAATTTGATAAAGTGAAGATGCCCGGGGGCCAATAGTTCCTTCTGACATTTTTTTCACCACAAAAGTTACGTGAAAATACACACTGTTATAAAAAAAATGTCATTGTCACAATTACCTTTATTTTTCAAATGACAATGTAACCAAATATAAGCCACTCAGGCAGACGTGAACAACTCTAAAAACACAATTATGCCTTTCATTCAGTCAGATAACATTGAACAAGCTGTATAGAATACCTTAAATTTCCATGAGTTAAATATCTTTGCCTCATGAACATTTTAAACAGGAGTTATAAGCAATGCAAAGTGGTCTGTTATCATTAAACTTTAAAACAATAGTTTGTGTCACATCTACAGGTACATAACATCAACAGTTATAACCAACTCTTATTCAAGAGTTTAATAAAACAAGTGCCATAAATCCAAGTGCATTAGTGTGCTTTGGGCTTTTCACTGTTAATAGTGACAGATGTTACCGTTCAAAACACTCAATTTCAGATTGATCAAGGAACAGATAACTTGCTGACACTAATGAGAAGGGTGATACTGAGATCTAGATTTCAGTAAAGAGACCAGGTCTGGCTCGAGGGCAGTGGTTGAGATGCGTAAAATGTCGCGCAAGTGGGAGTTACTCATCCTTGACCTCAATCGGTTCCTGTTTAAGTTCATGACTGAGATTGTTTGCTCACAAAAATATGTGGAGCCGAATAAGCTCAGCATTTTCTTAGCGAATGACCGCATTTCTGGAAACCTGCTTTTGTCCAGCTGCCGGTAAAAGTCAACAAGAGAACACTGCTGGTGTTTTCCGCGGCACTCATCGTCACACTGCAGCTCAATAAGCTCCAGCTGCAGCTGTGGAGGAGCATCATCAGGGTCCACGGAGAAGGGAGAAGAGAAACGCAATATGTCCTTTTCAATGACTGCAAAGTCCCGAAAGCGTTTGTTAAATTCCACAGAAAGAGATGCGATAGTTGTTGCATAACTTCATTTGCGCACCAATGTTGTCCTGTGGGAAACTGTCAATGACCTCTTTCAAAGCTGGGAAGTGCGCAGTGCAGGGCTCTGTATGGGACAAGTGTCTTTGGAAAAGTTGCAGTTTGGTTCCAAAGGCCTTGACGTGAGCGTATCGCTGGCTCACCACTGCAACTTTTCCTTGAAGATTAACTTTCAGCGCATTCAGATGCTTCGTTATGTCAACCAAAAAAGCCAGATTTGCCAGCCATACAGGATCGGACCGTTCTTTCATTGGTTGTCCCTTCTCACCCGAAAAATCTCCAATTTCCTCTTTGAGAGAGAAAAATCGCTGCAGTGCGGACCGCCGACTTAGCCACCTCACATCGTTGTGATATATTACGTCATCGTATTCAGCCTGGATGTCACGCAAGAACTGCTGAAACTGTCGGTGGTATAGAGCTTTAGAGCGAATAGAATAGATTGCCTTTGCAAATGGTTTCATAAAATCGTCAGATTTGAGATGTTTGGCGCAGAGAGCCTGCTGGTGAATGATACAGTGAAGTGAAGTTTAATAGCGTTACCTGCTTTTTCGCTGACATTATTGCAGATCAGTGTGGACAATCTACTTCGCTCAACAGCCATGGCAGGCGCACCATCGGTAATGATCCCAGAAACTTTACTCCATGACTCACAGGCTCGCGTGAAGAATTGCTGTTGCGATACCAGAGCAGCTTGGAGTTGCTTCACTTTTTCAGCACGGTCACTCCCTGTTAGCTTGTCGTATGTTGTAGCATGTTTAGTCTCATAGTGTCTCTTTACGTTGAAATCCTTAAACAAGGCAACCGACTCTTTACAAATTAGACAAACACAATTACCTCGATTTTCAGTGAAGAAGAATTGTAATTCCCACCGCTCCTGAAAGCGGCGGCCCTCACTGTCAACTTTTCTCTCTTTTTTTTGCAGTCGCCATGGCAGAAATTATTCGAGAAATGTTCGCGGCACGGATGCAGAGCTAGATAGCATTAGAATGGTGCTGCCACCGTGTGGTGAAAGAAGGAATTACATCTTTAAGTTTTATAATTTATTTATTCTGACGGAGATAGCGAGCCATAAATAACACATTATAAGACCGAAGCTGCGGGCCGTATGAAATCTGACCGCGGGCCGTGATTGGCCCGCGGGCCGGACTTTGGACATGCCTGCACTACACACCCACACACGAGTACACACATACACTGGCGTGTCCATACACCCACACACAATTGCATATTCCCGTTTCCTATCTGTTCTTTCACCTCCTTGTGCCCAGTCTCGCTTCCGTTCTTTCTCTCTTCCTGCCCCGTTGCCCCACGGAGCAAAATTCCTCTCCACATTAGACTTTCACCCCCTCTTTCCCCCTTTCGATTTGCCCACAGGTCCTTTCTTTTTTCAATTGCTTTTTCTCTCCCACTGCCTACGCCACCTACTGGTTTCTTCTCCCGCCTCTAACCAACTCCCAGTTCCCCGATCTTCTTCATCCAACAACCATAATTCCTAACCCGGGTCCCACGTCTCGCTTTCTATGTGCACCTAACTACATCTCTACCCCAGCCCTACGCTGTGCTCCTCATTCAGCTAAACTCTCCGGCCACTACACCTCTGCCCCTAACACCCTTCACCTACCCTCAGCCATGCCCATTTTACCATTCCACGCATGTGCCCCCATTCCCCACGACCTCTCACCCACGTTGCACCCATCAGACTAACTCACCATCGCATTCCACCTTGTTCCGCCTTCCATACGCCAGCAACATTAGCAGCTCCATTCCCAGCCAATGTCCCCTCCATCCATTCCGTCACCTCCCTCACTGACAGCTGCTCCACCCAACCGTCCTAAGTAGAATTGGAAACCACAGCAGTGTTCAAATTCCCACGCACGAGTGTACACACACACGAGTGTACACACACGGGCGAGAAGCCATTCAGTTGCTCTGTGTGTAGAAAGACATTTGCACGGAAATCAACTCTTAACAAACACCAGAAAACACACACGGTCCAGATGCCATTCAATTGCTCGGTGTGTGGGAAGGCATTTGCACGGAAATTAAATCTTCACACTGTGTTTGTAAAAAACAAAGAGTCATCTGTGTATGCCATTGGGTTATTCTTCTTCACACAGTGGTAACCCACGACCCAGAAGTGTTAGCTTATTTCAGGAGTATAAAAATGGTATGCTTCGATAGTTCCTTGCTTTCGTGTGGTAGTTGGTCTATTGGGGCGGTGAAATGTGTGGTGTGTATGCTAGTAGTGTTGTCATCTTTTCAAAGCTACTAACTTGGTGTGCTGTCTTGTTTTAGGATTTGTGGTCCTATTACTTGTTAGCGTGGTGTGATGCGCAGCGGTTGTGAGCTCACATTTTTTCAAGTTTTACTTTTTTATTATTATTTAAAAATAAAAAAACTGCTTCAGATAATTGTTTTCAGGATATTTGTGGATGTCGCCTTCATTTGTCAAACGTTTGGTGGCTTGGATTTCTGGACGAATGGCTTCAATCGATAAGGAAGTCAATGTGGAATCATAATTTTTGTTTCCGTATTGATTTGGATTTTTTTACTGAATTTGAGTAAGTGAAAGGCTTTGTCTAGCAATGAATAAAGATTTCGATAGAAAATTTAACGCTGATATTATTGCAGATCAATAAAGACCTGATTTTTTGATGACTGATCGTCCGTTATTGCTCCGATGTTCATAGCAGAAAATTGCGTAGCTTTCACGTGAAGCATCTCTTTCATGCAAGTGTATCCTCACCTCTGTCCCCTCGGTGCGAATGTTTGCATTCAGTCAGCACCACGAGTGGGAGTCTCTTCCCTGTAGTTCAATGTTGTGGTGCCGCATCCTTGATCACGTATCCCTTCAATTTCTTTGCATACGAGGCGATACTATAAAAAGTAGTGCGTTCCACTACACACTCACACGCGAGTACACACATGCACTGGCGTGTCCATACACCCACACACAATTGAATATTCCCGTTTCCTATCTGTTCTTTCACCTCCTTGTGCCCAGTCTCGCTTCCGTGTTTTCTCTCTTCCTGCCCCGTTGCACCACGGAGCAAAATCCCTCTCCACATTCGACTTTCACCCTCTCTTTCCCCCTTTCGATCTGCCCACAAGTCCTTTATTAAATCCTTTATATTAAGTTCGCGTGCTTGCTTGCTTGCTTAGGACCGTGCAAATCTTTCGGTCGTTTTTAACCCACTTCCCGTGATCCAATCGAGCTGACATTTTCCACACAGACTCGTTGTGCCAGACAATTATTGTTCGTGAAAAAACATTCCCAAAATTTAACACTTTTTAGGCAAAAAAAAATTATTTTACATATATTCAAATAGAACGCATTCATGGCTTTGGCTGAACATCATAGTGCAAGAGCCCAGAGCGTAACCCCTCCACAGGCCGTGGTGGAGTAGCGCAGTTAGTAGTGCCCTCGCTTCCCATGCCAAAGGTCGCGGGATCGATCCCCGCGTCCTCCACAGGCGAATATATTTTTAAATCCTTTATATTAAGTTCGCTTGCTTGCTTAGGACCGTGCAAATCTTTCGCTCGTTTTTTAACCCACTTCCCGTGATCCAATCGAGCTGACATTTTCCACACAGACTCGTTGTGTGTGACAATTAATTTTCGTGAAATTATTTTTCAAAAATTTTACACTGTTTAGGGAAAACTAATTAAATATTTAATTACCAATTGCTTAATACTGGCAGACAATCATCTGACCCATAGATTGCAGCCATCTCAAGCCAGAGGACGAGAGAACTCTAGCCGCCACGCATATAAAGGATTTAGAGTGAAAAACTTTGTTTTTACGGGTTTACTTGTTTTTTCCATAAATTTTTCTCTCCCACTGCCTCCGCCACCTACTGGTTTCTTCTCCCGCCTCTAACCAACTCTCAGTCCCCCGATCTTCTTCATCCTACAACCCTAATTCCTAACCCGGCTCCCACGTCTCGCTTTCTATGTGCACCTAACTACATCTCTACCCCAGACCTCCGCTGTGCTCCTCATTCTGCTCAACTCTCCGGCCACTACACCTCTGCCCCTACCACCCTTCACCTACCCTCAGCCATGCCCATTTTACCATTTCACGCATGTGCCCCCATTCCCCACTACCTCTCACCCACGTTGCACCCATCAGACTCACTCACCATCACATTCCACCTTGTTCCGCCTTCCCTACGCCAGTAACATTATCAGCTCCATTCCCAGCCCATGTCCCTCCATCCATTCCGTCACCTCCCTCACTGACACCTCCTCCACCCAACCGTCCTAAGTAGAATAGAATACACAGCGGTGTTCAAATACACACGCACGAGTGTACACATACACTAGTGTACACACACGAGTGTACACACACACGAGTGTACACACACACTAGTGTACACACACGTGTGGAGATGCAAAAATGAGTGTAAATACATTAAGGTGTAGATACATACACAAGTGTAAGTACACGCAGAAAAGCACAAACACAAGTGCACATATACACCAGTGTGCATACACAGGGATTGAGTTCCACTACACACAAAATATGAGAACACGCACGATTGTACATACATACACACACTTGGAAGTACACACAGAACTGCACTTACATACAGTGAGGGAAAAAAGTATTTGATTCCCTGCTGATTTTGTACGTTTGCCCACTGACAAAGAAATGATCAGTCTATAATTTTAATGTTAGGTTTATTTGAACAGTGAGAGACAGAATAACAACATCAAAATTCAGAAAAACGCATGTCAAAAATGTTATAAATTGATTTGCATTTTAATGAAGGAAATAAGTATTTGACCCCTCTGCAAAACATGACTTAGTACTTTGTGGCAAAACCCTTGTTGGCAATCACAGAGGTCAGACTTTTCTTGTAGTTGGCCACCAGGTTTGCACACATTTCAGGAGGGATTTTGTCCCACTCCTCTTTGCAGATCTTCTCCAAGTCATTAAGGTTTCGAGTCTGACGTTTGGCAACTCGAACCTTCAGCTCCCTCCACAGATTTTCTATGGGATTAAGGTCTGGAGACTGGCTAGGCCACTCCAGGACCTTAATGTGCTTCTTCTTGAGCCACTCCTTTGTTGCCTTGGCCATTTGGGTCATTGTCATGCTGGAATACCCATCCACGACCCATTTTCAATGCCCTGGCTGAGGGAAGGAGGTTCTCACCCAAGATTTGACGGTACATGGCCCGTCCATCGTCCCTTTGATGCGGTGAAGTTGTCCTGTCCCCTTAGCAGAAAAACACCCCCAAAGCATAATGTTTCCACCTCCATGTTTGACGGTGGGGATGGTGTTCTTAGGGTCATAGGCAGCATTCCTCCTCCTCCACACGCGGCGAGTTGAGTTGATGCCAAAGAGCTCCGTTTTGGTCTCATCTAACCACAACACTTTCACCCAGTTGTCCTCTGAATCATTCAGATGTTCATTGACAAACTTCAGACGGGCATGTATATGTGCTTTCTTGAGCAGGGGGACCTTGCGGGCGCTGCAGGATTTCAGTCCTTCACGGCGTAGTGTGTTACCAACTGTTTTCTTGGTGACTATGGTCCCAGCTGCCTTGAGATCATTGACAACATCCTCCCGTGTAGTTCTGGGCTGATTCCTCACCGTTCTCATGATCATTGCAACTCCACGAGGTGAGATCTTGCATGGAGCCCCAGCCCGAGGGAGATTGACAGTAATTTTGTGTTTCTTCCATTTGCGAATAATCGCACCAACTGTTGTCACCTTCTCACTAAGCTGCTTGGCGATGGGCTTGTCGCCCATTCCAGCCTTGTGTAGGTCTACAATCTTGTCCCTGACATCCTTAGAGAGCTCTTTGGTCTTGGCCATGGTGGAGAGTTTGGAATCTGATTGATTGATTGCTTCTGTGAACAGGTGTCTTTTATACAGGTAACAAGCTGAGATTAGGATCACTCCCTTTAAGAGTGTGCTCCTAATCTCAGCTCGTGACCTGTATAAAAGTCACCTGGGAGCCAGAAATCTTTCTGATTGAGAGGGGGTCAAATACTTATTTCCCTCATTAAAATGCAAATCAATTTATAACATTTTTGACATGCGTTTTTCTGGATTTTGTTGTTGTTATTCTGTCTCTCACTGTTCAAATAAACCTACCATTAAAATTATAGACTGATCATTTATTTGTCAGTGGGCAAACGTACACAATCAGCAGGGGATCAAATACTTTTTTCCCTCACTGTACACGCGTGTACAGACCCACATGTGTCCATGAACGAGTCTAATTTACACGAGTGAACAAGCACACGAATGTACACAGACAGCAGTACACACCCAAGTACATACACAGGACAGCATAATAGGATAACGGGTTTATATGATTATTTTCACAGGTTAACCAGACTATAGAAAGTACGTGACGCTGAAGACAAAAATGCGTGGCATTCCAATTCCTTCTCTGTTAATACCCGACACGCATGGAATTATTCGTAATATTTATCATATTTGTCCTCCTCTTGAGCTTGGCCTCACGTTCAGCGTAATAACCCTTGGTACACTCGTCATTGAATATCAAGGAGCACCGTACGTTCGATTAGTGTAGGAAATTCAGTAGTTTTATTAATGAGCATGAAGTATTTTTAAAGTTACATTTTTTTGCCTTTGCCATAGCACACTGGTTCGGATTCTCCTCATTATTTGAGGAATGTTTCTCATAATCCCCGCTAGGATCCAAATCCTTTGCTCTCGGCTTTCATAAACTTTGCATTCAATTGTTAATTTCAGAAGTTACAATACGCGTATCTAGCAACATACCTCAGCTAATCTGGCCGTCGTGCTTAAGCCTATGTACCTCTCACTGCATAAATGTACGCTTTCATTTGTTTAAATATCTCCATGCATAACTCAGTTAATTAGCACATTTTCACCACGTAATATCATTATACTGGTGATTTCAGGTTTTCCTTAAAGGTATAGTTATATTCGATCAATTAAAATTATTGCATTTTCTGTCATGAACTTAGAATAATCATCTGAATGGTTTAGCTTGTAAGCATTACAACATAATGCAATAAATTCAACCATCCGTTTTCAGTCTGTAACAGACTTTATCCCGTGTGTATGTACACTGCTGTATGTATCTACACTGCTGTATATAGTAAAATGCTGTACACTCGTTTGTGTGTGTATGCTCTAATAATTTTGATAATGTTGAAGTTATGTGCCAAGATAATCTGTCGAAATTGAGAGAAATAAAAATAATGTTAACCTTTCGGATAGCTACAGGCTTAGTGCTGCTTGGAAGCGAGTCAACAAAAAATATGCCCTTTAAATGCATGCCTATACAGGTCACAATTCGCCAATTGGGAATAGCTGTGAGCAGACAAAAACAGGTACTATTTTAGTGCATGCATAATGTTCATGCATAATGTGAATGCAAAATGTACGTTGATTTGCATATGAATGCCTCTATTGGTGATGGATACCCAATGTGCCCCCTCCGACCTTCGCTCGTGAAGGGCTCACAAGTGACGCCATCACATCTATCCCTCCATTTAAGAAACAAAACAGGATTTCTCAACATATCAGGCTGTCGCATGATGTTGCTAGTTGTAATTACTGGAGAAACGTCGTACTCAGATTGTAAATGTTGTAGATTTACTCTCCAACACACCGGTATGCCAAACTATTAACGAATTGGCATGTTATGTTTGGGTGACATACCTTAATCATTGCCTGTGTCGGGTGGTAGTTGGTTTAACGATACATTTATATTTAAGTGATCTTACCCAAAAAAAACCTGTATAATGGATTTTGTTCGCGTGAGCCTATGTGTTAAAAATTACACGCGCGTTTGTATATGTGTAATATCTCAATTACGGCGGGAGACGAGTTGACGGGGCAGCACTTATTTATTAACACTCCTGTAACAGTAACAGATACAGCCGAGATACAGCCTACGCTACGCGTGCCTAACTCGGCCACGCTCTTAGGCCCTCCGGCTACACTCACGTAACAGTAACAGATACAGCCGAGATACAGCCTACGCTACGCGTGCCTAACTCGGCCACGCTCTCAGGCCCTCCGGCTACACTCACGTAACAGTAACAGATACAGCCGAGATACAGCCTACGCTACGCGTGCCTAACTCGGCCACGCTCTCAGGCCCTCCGGCTACACTCTCCCCACAGGGAGCTATCGGGCCCGCCTTGCCAGGCACGGACCCCGACCTCTGGGTTACACAACCCGGCCCTTACAAGTACATCGGGCTGTGAATCCCAAGGTCTCGCCTCTGAGCCGCACAGAGCCCCGGCCCTTACAAGGGCAGCGGGACTAGGGGTCTCAGGGCCTATCTCTTCCTCCGTCTTCACTGGTAGACTTCTCCCGGAGTGCTGCTGCGCATCGCCTTACATAGCCCTCCGCTCCAGGGGGCGGGGCCTATGCGGACCGCGATGTGGACACCCGCCTGCGGACCGCGATGTAGCCACTCGCCACGCGCTGTCACACGATCCCCCCCTGCCAGCACGCACCACCTCTACATCACCCCCCACCACATAGCTCGCAGCCGGCTCGGCTGCAAAAAATCTCTCAGTCTGTGTGTGCCCCGTAACACTAACAACAACAACACAACACAACAAAACACAACAAGAACTCCGCGAACCCCATGACAAATACAAAACCGAACATTGAACCGCAATGACAACAACTGTATGTACATACCGGCGAGTAAATCCAATAAACTATATACAAGAATGACCTGTACAGCGTCCCCACACTACCGCTCGCCCCTAGAACGGGACATTAGAACAGACGGAAGGGGAACGCTGTGACGAGGTGACCCGGCGGAACCCCTTCCCCCCCAAGTCAGGAAAAGTGGCGCGACCTAGCGCGGGTCCGCCTGGCCGGTCCGTCGTACGGCACAGGACGAGTTTGACCGTCCGGCGGCTCCGGCAGTCCAGGAAGACACGGAGCAGGCTCCGAATATCCGCGCGTGCCTCGGGGATGCGGTCGCCGACGGTCAGCAGCCGTCAGTTCCGAGACACCTGGGAGCGGATCAGGCGGAGACATGTGAGGATCAGGCGGTGACATTCCCCTCCCCGAGTCGACGGCCACATCACATGCTCGGTCATCACGACATGAAGGAAGGCCATATGGCGCCGCGAAAGGTTTCAGCTGGGAGGGGTGAACGTACCAACGGTGTTTTCCCCATTTTATCTGAATGCACTGAGGCCGTGCAACACGCACGACTTCCACGGGTCCCCGCCATGGCCTCAGCAGTTTCGGGGACGTGGCCAACGGCGCATGCGGGCAGTGCAGCCAGGCCCTATCGCCCGGTTTCCATTCGTGCATGTACACCTTCCGCGCACGCAACCGCTCGTTAGCAATCTGGCGAGACCTTGAATTCAGCCTCGTAGCTTCCCGCACCTCGGTCAGTTTAGCAATGTTAAATTTAATATGGTCGGCCAATTTAGATTTAGCACGTGGATCGGGAATCCCCAGCTGGGCCTCCATGGGCGGATCGGCCTCCCGACCGTACATGAGATAGAATGGGGAAAATCCTGTCGCCGCATGGGGGGCCATCCTGTACGCGGCGAGTACACCAGGGACCTGCAAGTCCCAGTCAACCTGAGCGTCGCACACCTGTTGACATAACATGGAAGTAATCGTTCTGTGGAGTCGCTCCACCATCCCATCAGTCTGTGGGTGGTATGGGCAGGTACGCACTTTTTTCGTACCCAAAAGGTCGCACACCTCACGCAACAAAACGCTCAAAAAATTTTTCCCTGGTCGGTCAGCAAGCGTTCAGGGGCACCCTTGTCCAAGACATAGCCCTGGACAAAGGCGTCCGCCACAGCCGCCGCCGACTGGTTGGCAAGCGGCCACACCATGGGCCATCACGTGAAGTATTCCACGCCAACCAGCAGGTACTTGTTACCCCTAGGTGTTACCGGAAATGGCCCCAAGATATCTAGCGCAACGAGTTCGTTCATGCGCGAAACTTGAATAGACTGTAGCGGTGGATTAGCCGCAATGGGCGGCGGTTTTCGTTGAGCGCACCCCACACACCCCTTGAGTATGTTCACCACATCACTCCCCATACCCGGCCAATAATAGTCCCGCTGGAGCAGGGCGAGCGTTTTGTTGACTCCCAGATGCAAGAGCCGTTCGTGAGCGGCCAGAACGACTCTACCCCGCATAGCAGACGGCACGACAAGCGCATGTCGCCGGGACATACTGTCCCACCTCATAAGGAGGCCCTGTTTGACCACCCAGGAGCCGACTCCCATTTCTCCTCCCTCGGGACCCTTTGCTTTACGACGCAACGCGAGTAGGGAGCTGTCGGCCATTTGGAGTCGGCCCCACTCGATAAGAGGTAACGCGAGTAACGAGTCCCCGCTCGTGGGGGTAGCGGGAACGTCGACCCGTGGCGCATCGGCGGCAACGACCAACTCTCCCCCGGGGACGGCGACATGCGGCTTACAACGCGCCGAACCCAGAAGGCATGCACATTCCGAGCAAGGCGACAACCGCGACAGGGCATCCGCGTTGGTGTGGCGCAATCCCTTACGGTAAGTGGTCATGAATTGGTAGTCCTGGAGGACCTCCAACCATCTAGATAATTGACCCGAGGGTTGGGTGACACGCAACGCATATTGAAGCGCCGCGTGGTCCGTCCGGACAGTAAAATGACGGCCGTAGAGATACGGTCTGAATTGCTGTATAAAGAAAACGATAGCCAGCAACTCACGACGGGTCACACAGTAGCGCTGTTTCGCTGGCGACAACACCCTGCTACCGTAGGTGACCACCCGTTCGACTCCCCCGATCACCTGTGAGAGCACCCTCCCAATACCCGTGTTACTGGCATCTGTGTCGAGCAGGGATGGTTTCATGAAATCAGGGTAACACAAGGGCGGAGCACTCACCAAGGCGGTCCGAAGGGAGCAGAATGCGGCCTCCTCCTCCGGCCCCCAGCGAAACTTCACCCTTTTGCTGTCAAAGCATGAAGGGGTTTGGCTATGGTGGTAAAGTGCTCAACGAAACGGCGGTAGTAGGAGGCAAACCCAATGAAACTGCGGACCTCAGTTACTGACGTGGGCGTTGGCCATGAACTGACAGTGTGTCTTCGCGGGATCGGTGGAGATCCCCGAACGGCCCACAATGTGCCCCAAGTACCGTACCGATTCCCGAAGTAGTTGGCATTTAGCCGGTTTAAACTTCAATTTAGCGGATCGCATTCTGAGGAACACCCCCCTCAAGCGTTGGAGATGCTCCTCGAAAGTACGACTGAAAACAATGACGTCATCAAGGTAAATCAAGCAGGTATCCCATTGGAGGCCTGACAAAACCAATTCCATTAGCCTCTGGAACGTCGCGGGAGCAGAATGAAGTCCCATGGGCAACCGATTAAACTGAAATAGGCCTACCGGCGTCCGGAAGGCGGTCTTTGGTTTGGACTCCTCATCGAGCGGCAATTGCCAGAACCCCGACAGCAGGTCTAACGTTGAAAAATAACATGCACCCGCTAAGGCATCCAGAGATTCATCCATTCTGGGGAGCGGATACGCGTCAGCCACCGAGATTTTATTTAGGCGGCGGAAATCAACACAAAATCGCAAGGACCCGTCTTGTTTTTTAACAAGCACGATGGGAGCTCCCCATGGACTGGATGAGGGCGAAATGATGTCAGCGGTCAGCATGTCATTAACGGCCGATTGCACATGTTCCTTCTCGGCTGGGCTTAACCGGAAAGGATTCTAGTCGAATCGGGGCCGCATCACCCGTCTCAATGTGGTGGCGTAACAGGTCAGTGCACCCAATATCATATTTATGTTTGATGAATACGTCCAAAAATTCAGTTAGCAGAGCGCGCAGCTCCCCCAATTGCACGCTGGACAGGTTACTGGAGCCCGCACACAATGAGTCCAACCACTGTTGATCTTCCCCCGATTGAAGATGCGGACCCAGAGTGGGATCAACGTGCGCAATGAGCTGCTCATCCACGGGCACCGGCGCCGCGTGAGCAAGCACGGTGCCCTGTGGAATGACGGCTGGCCGCGACCCCGCATTCAAAACCATGACGAATGGATCCCTGTCCGCCCGTACCATCGTCTGAGCCACCGCCAAGTCCAAACCCCCAACAGCCCTGTTCGACGGACCCAACAGCACGCCCTGCTCCGCCGTATCCCCCCCAAAGGCTTCCGTAACCGGAGGGGTACCAGCATCTGCGATCCCGGGGGTACGTGCACCGTCCGGGTTGCCAGTGCTTGGACCGTCGCACAAACCGTGCGCAGTTTTGTAGGGCTCGACAAAAATGAAATACGGCGACCCGATGGGAGCTCGATACAACCCTGATCGACGAGAATTTTAATCGGCATTTTAGCCAAAAAGTCCGTGCCCAATAAACATGGAACCGCCAGGGAAGAAGAGACCAGAACAGGTCCCGCCAATTTAATATCCCCAATACAAATGCTCGCCCGAATCTGGCCGACAATACCCAAGGAGCCCCCGTTCGCCGCATAACATGGCACGTCTACCGGGAGCAGGGGTCGACATTGGACGGGGAGAATGTTATAAATAAGGTCAGAAATGATAGTTGCCGACGCACCCGTGTCAACCAACACCCGGACCTCAACTCCGTCAATAAATCCCGTAACTACGGATGACCCGGCCGACGCAGCCACCATTCTGTGGGCCAACTCGGACCATTTGACTGCTCCCAGCCCCTGTACAAACCCCCCTCGCCGGACTGAATCCCCGGCCCCCATTCGCGTTCCTTCCACCGCGAAGCGGCGACCCACGTGCGACGTGTATGTGGACCGAGCATGTGTGGTGCCGCGACTTGCCGGGGGTAGGTGGGATGACTTTGTGCCTTGGTCGTCGTCCAGCCGAGGTCCCGTGGCGCACTGACGCGGAGCGCGGCACCCGGACGCCACGTGGCCGCGAAGGCCGCAGTTGTAGCACATGACAAGAGACGTCGCAGGTTTTGGTTGCTCCAGCTTGCGGGCCGATCGCAGGGGCGAACGACCTCCAGACCTCCAATCCCCCGGTCTCGCTGTAGCGAATGCCTCTTCCCGAGGTAGAGCGACTTGGGGGTCGGCGTCCGCCGAGGTAGGAGTTGAAACCGCGGCTGATGCACAGACGACCGTCCGCTTCCGTTTCAGGACCTCGTGTGCATGGATACTCGTAGCAACCCGCAAGGAACAAATGTCCACCTCGTCCGCCGTGTTGATAGGGACCCCCAGGTCCTGAGCCAACGCCAGCAGCTGTTCCATCACCATGGCGTCCTTCCCCTCCTCGTCCATGCGGGGAAAGGCAGTGTCGGCGAGAGCAAGCAGCGCTGTGCGGTAGGCGAGTGGAGTTTCCGAGTCCCCCTTCCGTCGCCCGTAGAATTGGTGGCGGCAGGCCGAGGGCGGTCCATACACCCTGGCCATGAGGCCCAGCGAAGCCTTGAGAGTGGAGCGGCCCGATCTCGGGGTGGACCTGAAGGCCGCCAGCGCGTCGTCGTCCAGTGTCGCTGGTAGCGCACGTAGCGCCGTAGCGTCGCACCACCCCGACATTTCCTGATGGGCGAGGAATCTCCGCTGGAAGGCTCCCCAGTCACCCCCCTCAGCTTTGAAGGCTGTCAACGCAGGAAGTCGCTGTTGAAACACCTGGTCATCTTCCGATAGATTATTTTCCCGCGCTGCGCCATCAGTATGAGAAATGGAGGCTCCGTCCATGGGTGGGTCATGGCGACTTTTGGCGCGCGCCGATGACGCGGGCAGCGAAGAGTGGAAGTCCCCGGTCACATGGTGGTCGCGATTCCCGCCAACCTAGGGACGATCTGTAAAAATGGCGCCATTTTCAATGTCCGAGGCGCGAAGCGCATTTTGGCGGGAATCTCCAGCGTGTCCCCTCGCCACGCTCGCCGTCGTCCTTCCACCTCCAGATGCGGTGATTTCTGCCAGAATAGAAGCCGCGGCAAGCAGCAGCTCCGCCAGGCGCGAGTGCGCATCCTGGAGTCCGGTGTCGGATCCGAGCGGAGCGTCCGGCATCCCCGAAAGGTGCTGCGGTGTCGGCATCTCTTCTTCCTCTCCCCCCGAAGCTCACTGGCCCAATTCGTCGTGGTCGTCTTCCCGGTCTCGCTCGTGAGTACGATTTGTCTTCCTGGTATCCATATTTCGAAGACAGTTTCACTTCTGACGCCAGTTGTAATATCTCAATTACGGCGGGAGACGAGTTGACGGGGCAGCACTTATTTATTAACACTCCTGTAACAGTAACAGATACAACCGAGATACAGCCTATGCTACGCGTGCCTAACTCGGCCACGCTCTCAGGCCCTCCGGCTACACTCACGTAACAGTAACAGATACAGCCGAGATACAGCCTACGCTACGCGTGCCTAACTCGGCCACGCTCTCAGGCCCTCCGGCTACACTCTCCCCACAGAGAGCTATCGGGCCCGCCTTGCCAGGCATGGACCCCGACCTCTGGGTTACACAACCCGGCCCTTACAAGGACATCGGGCTGTGAATCCCAAGGTCTCGCCTCTGAGCCGCACAGAGCCCCGGCCCTTACAAGGGCAGCGGGACTAGGGGTCTCAGGGCCTATCTATTCCTCCGTCTTCTGTCTTCACTGGTAGACTTCTCCCCGAGTGCTGCTGCGCATCGCCTTACATAGCCCTCCGCTCCAGGGGGCGGGGCCTATGCGGCCTGCGATGTGGACACCCACCTGCGGACCGCGATGTAGCCACCCACCACGCGCTGTCACACGATCCCCCCCTGCCAGCACACACCACCTCTACGTATGCACTCGTGTGTTCGTTCAAGCATGTTTGAATATGTGTAATGCGAGCAAGGATTGAGGGGGGGTGGAGTCTGGTTCACGTGGGGAGTGGGTGGAGTTAGGGTCACGTGGGGGAGAGGGTTAAGGGAGAGAACCGGAAGGGGAAAGGGGAGTTGAGACGGAGTGAAATACGAGGAGGCCACGCTGGGCAAGACGGAGAGTTTGGCGCGGTTGCCACGCGGTGGGAGACGTGGACACCGACGGCCATCGGTGTCAGACGCTAGAGAGCTAACGGGGCAGTGAGAGGCTAGCTGTGAAAGGGGCAGCAATGATGCTAGAGAGTGGGGCAGCGGTGTGGCTGCAAGGATCGCCTGACGGGGCAGCAGTGAGACTGCATATTGGAACAGCAGGGAGCCTGCATAACGGAGCAGCCGAGGGCTGTGGAGAGGTCGTCGAGCGGGACGCGGGACTGAGCGAGACACCGTGGTACGGAGATTCTACGAACCCAATAAAGGACAACGGAGATCGACATCTGAGAGAGAGTCCTTTATTACATTGGTGTCAGAAGTGAAACGGCATGTCAAAACAGCTCAGGAAGAAGACCGTCCCTGCACCATCTTCGGCACCATCTTCCGACGACGATCTCCCTCCAGCGGTGGCGCTGCCCACGATGGAGGAAGACAGCGGAGCGGGGACGAGCGGGGTTCCAGCCGTGCAGGACGTGGCCGCCTCGGTGGGCCCACCCGCGCGACTGGACGCTGACGACGGATGGCGACAGGTGGCGGCGCAACTGGAGGCGCTGAAGACGGTACTGGCGCAATTGTGCGTTCTCGTCACGCCGGCGACGACTTCGGGGAGGCCCGGCGAGGAACAACAGGCCGGGGCTTTGCCGTCGCCGTCAGCCCTCTCGACCACGCGGCACGAAGACGCCATCTTGGGCGTGGCCAAGGAAGAACGGCGGGAAGCCGCAATCTTGCGCCCCCCGCCGCGGGAAGCCGCCATCTTGCGCACGTTGCGGAGCGACGCCATCTTGTCGCTGCCGCGCGTGTCACCATCGGAGGAGGACGGAGGAGCAAGAACCCGCAGTCGTCATTTGACAACGGTCAAAGAATTCTCAATCGGCGGTGATTGGAGTGCATTCGCCTGCCGCTTTCGAGAGGCCATACATTCCGCCATGTGGACGGACGCGGAGGCCCTGGAAGTCTTACCAACACTTCTCGACGATGAGTTCGTCCGGTTTTTCCGCTCCATCAAGGCCAACAAGAAGAA
Source organism: Lethenteron reissneri (assembly GCF_015708825.2). Classification (NCBI taxonomy): domain Eukaryota; kingdom Metazoa; phylum Chordata; class Hyperoartia; order Petromyzontiformes; family Petromyzontidae; genus Lethenteron; species Lethenteron reissneri. The sequence continues at coordinate 1,683,800 of NW_026891376.1, forward strand.
GACGCTGCAGGGTGTCTTCGAGGAGATGGCGGATGCGTACGAGCCTCCGGACGACGCCCATTGGAGATTTGTTCAGCGCCAGCGGGCGCATGAGGAATCGCCGGATGGCCTACAGAGGCGCAGTTCTAGAACTGGCGATGGCGGCATACCCTGAGACGGAGCCCGATTTGTTGGAGCCCCTGGTGTTGGGCAAGATGCTCGAATAATCTAGAGACCTTGGGATCCCCATGCCGGTGTGCAGCCATGATAAATTCACGTCCCGTCCTGTGGCTAAGTGCTTGGACGCTCTATTTAATCTCCGACGCTGGAAGCAGGTGTCAGCTTGGACGGGGGGGCCCGTCGTTGAAGGCGGTGCTACGGGGTGGGATCCTACGAAGGCGATCTACGTTCCTGACGACAAGGGTCCGCAGGAGTTGACGGCCGCCTCCGCCCAGTGGCCTGCTCGGGGGGGGACGGGGCCGAGGTCCAGGCCGCCGGCGCGGGAGCGTCGGGACAGGGGGGGTGCCGCGCGTCGGAACGACGTAGAGTGCTTCCGCTGCGGCCGTAAGGGCCACTTCGCAAGGGACTGCTGGGCTCGCATCCCGGGGCCGCCCCAGCAGGAGGCCTCGACCACGGACGCCGCACAAAAAGACCCACCAGTACAGGCAAGTCGGTGCGCACCAGACACCCGGCAAGGCCTGTCACCTCATGCATCACCATCGCCGCGCGGTCCGTGTGTCGTTAACAACAAGGTGCCTCCAGTTGACCCGGGTCGCTCGCTGACGCAATGGCACCGATTGGCTCGCAGGGTAGTTGCGGCCGCTACGGGGTCGTCCATGGTACCGGGTTCCATTCAGGGGGTCGAGGTGCGTATTTTGGTGGACTCCGGTGCGTCCGCGACCATTATCCCCTCCGGGGAGTCAAATCCTTTGTTTTCGACATTGCCTTTCATGCTCTTTGCATTCAATTGATAATACACTTTAACCTCTACACAATAACACTATAAACGAGTTACACCATAAACTGAGGTGAGGGATTATCGCATTAGACTTTTAGAATCACACTGCTCGTATGTGTGTATGCTGTGGTCGTATTAGAATCACACTGTACTCTTATGTATGTTATATGTGAACCGCAGGTCAGCTATGCGAACTGGGGGGGGGGGGGGGGTTCAGAATTGTAATTAATCAAATCACTCTGGTCATATTAAACCAGGGGTGTCCAAACTTTTTGCAAAGAAGGCCATATTTGATTAAGTGAAGATGCCCGGGGGCCAATAGTTCCTTCTGACATTTTTTTCACCACAAAAGTTACATGAAAATACACACTGTTATAAAAAATGTCATTGTCGCAATTACCTTTATTTTTCAAATGACAATGTAACCAAATATAAGCCACTCAGGCAGACGTGAACAACTCTAAAAACACAATTCTGCCTTTCATTCAGTCAGCTAACATTGAACAAACTGTATAGAATACCTTAAATTTCCATGAGTTAAATATCTTTGCCTCATGAACATTTTAAACAGGAGTTATAAGTAATGCAAAGTGGTCTGTTATCATCAAACTTTAAAACAAGGGAATGTTGCCCTTGTCCTTTACAATATCTTTCAGAAAGCAATAGTTTGTGTCACATCTACAGGTATATAACATCAACAGTTATAACCAAATCTTATTCAAGGGTTTAATAAAACAAGTGCCATAAGTCCAAGTGCATTAGTGTGCTTTAGGCTTTTCACTGTTAATAGTGACAGATGTTACCGTTCAAAACACTCAACTTCAGATTGATCAAGGAACAGATAACTTGCTGACACTAATGAGAAGGGTGATACTGAGATCTAGATTTCAGTAAAGAGACCAGGTCTGGCTTGAGGGCAGTGGTTGAGATGCGTAAAATGTCACGCAAGTGGGAGTCACTCATCCTTGACCTCAATCGGTTCTTGTTTAAGTTCATGACTGAGAATGTTTGCTCACACAAATATGTGGAGCTGAATAAGCTCAGCATTTTCTTAGCGAATGACCGCATTTCTGGAAACGCGCTGTTGTCCAGCTGCCGGTAAAAGTCAACACTGCTGGTGTTTTCCGCGGCACTCATCGTCACACTGCAGATCAATGAGCTCCAGCTGCAGCTGTGGAGGAGCATCTTCAGGGTCCACAGAGAAGGGAGAAGAGAAAAGCAATATGTCCTTTTCAATAACTGCAAAGTCCCGAAAGCGTTTATTAAATTCCACAGAAATAGATGCGATAGCTGTTGCATAACTTCATTTGCGCACCAATGTTGTCCTGTGAGAAACTGTCAATGACCTCTTTCAAAGCTGGGAAGTGCGCGGTGCAGGGCTCTGTTTGGGACAAGTGTCTTTGGAAAAGTTGCAGTTTGGTTCCAAAGACTTTGATGTGAGTGTATAGCTGGCTCACCACTGCAACTTTTCCTTGAAGATTAACTTTCAGCGCATTCAGATGCTTCGTTATGTCAACCAAATAAGCCAGATTTGCCAGCCATACAGGATCGGACAGTTCTTCCATTGGTTGTCCCTTCTCACCCAAAAAATCTCCAATTTCCTCTTTGAGAGAGAAAAATCGCTGCAGTGCAGACCCCCGACTTAGCCCCCTCACATCGTTGTGATATATTATGGATGTCACGCAAGAACTGCTGAAACTGTCGGTGGTATAGAGCTTTAGAGCGAAAAGAAATTGATTGACTTTGCCACTGGTTTCATAACATCGTCAAATTTGAGATGTTTGGCGCAGAGAGCCTGCTGGTGAATGATACAGTAACGTTTAATAGCGTTACCTGCTTCTTCGCTGACTTTATTGCAGATCAGTGTGGACAATCCACTTCGCTCACCAGCCATGGCAGGCGCACCATCGGAAATGATCCCAGAAGCTTTACTCCATGATAGTTTCATATCATCAACAGCCTCACAAACAGAAACGAATACATCTTTTCCTCTGGTTTGCCCTTTAAGGCTTTTGAGGTCAAGCAACTCCTCTGTCACGTTCATGTTGTCATCAACTCCACTTTAAAAAATAAGTAGTTGTGCAGTGTCAGATGCATCGGTGCTTTCATCGCAGGCTAATGAGAAATAATCAAAAGCCACTCCCCTTTCCCCCAGTTGTCTCTGAATATCTGACGATATGTCCTCAACTCTCCCTGTGCCACAGTGTTGCGTGCCAGGCAAACATTTGTAATGCGGGCGTAAATGGGCGGGGCGGATATGACGATCCAAGAGGGAGGAGTCAGGGTGACGTGGGGGAGAAGTTATAGCAGGGAGACAGGAAGCTATCTGGGTCAGTCGGGGGAGTGAAGGGTGGTGAACACGTTGGGTGGTCGCCGTGCCTCAGCCTGGTGGCTGAGGGGCTCATGACGGCGCCAGCCAGCGGGGTGGAAGAGAGAGTGGAGGATTGAGGCTGGAGATGGCGAGATAGCCACAGAGGCCACGAAGGGCTGAGGTAGGAAGTGGCGAGATAGCCACAGAGGCCACGAAGGGCTGAGGTAGGAAGTGGCGAGATAGCCACAGAGGCCACGAAGGGCTGAGGTAGGAAATGGCGAGATAGCCATAGAGGCCACGAAGGGCTGACGTTGGGAGGTGGCGAGATCGCCACGCACGGAGGAACAGGGAGCAGCGATGGAGCTGCTGTGGGGGCAGCCGGAGGGCTGCACCAAGAGCCTGCAGCGGAGCTGCAGGAGCGTGGAAGGCTACGGGAGCGAAGGCAGATGTGGGGCTGCCAGGGAGAGAGTCTCAGGAGGAGTGCCGTGTGGGAAGGAGAACGCGAACCCCAAATAAAGGACACGGAGTCAGCGAGAAGCGTCTGAGTCCTTTTATTACACTGGAGTCAGAAGTGAAACGGCATCTCAAAACAACTGAGAGAAAGAAGAAAAAAAAAATATTCCTGCTACATCATCCGACGACGACGACCTTCCTCAGACAGTGGACCTGCCTGCGATGGAAGAGGAGATCCGTTCTGGAACGAGTACGGGTCCGGGTGAGCAAGGTGTCGCCGCGTCGGTGGACCTGTCTGTGCCGGAGGACGCCAACTTACGATGGAGACAGATGGCGATGCAGATGGGGACCTTGAAAATCGTGCTGGCGCAACTGTGTGAGTTCACCACGCCGAGGACGACGTCGGGGAGGCCCGGTGGTGATCCGCAGGCCTCTGCCTTTCCTGCGCTGCCAGCACCATTGCCACGTGGCACGAAGACGCCATCTTGGGCGTGGCAGGGGAGAAACGGCGGGAAGCCGCCATCTTGTCTTCACCGCGGCGGGAGGACGCCGCCATCTTCAACATCGCGGCGGAGAGGCAGCCTTGCGCTGCCATCTGGAGGTGCCGCGGGGTGAGCAGCCTGCTGTGAGCTGCTGTTTTTCGAGGGGGTGCTGCGAGGAGAAGACGCCGATGCTGCAGCTGCTGGGGCGGGAGCTTCCCGTCCTGGCTCGGGTGCGTGACAACGGAGCCGTCAAGTCGCCGAACGAGTTCTGCGAGGCGTCTCAAGTTGCCACCCTGCCGTCCTCTTCTTGCTGCAGCCCCGGGCGAGTCATAACGATACGCACCCGGCCTTAACACACACCTCACTCATCTTTCGAGGGCCGAGGGGCTATTTTGGTTTTCTCTTATGACTCGATTGTGCGGAGCGCGGTTCGGACTGTGTGTATGTGTGTGTAATAACGATGAACGCGCTATCTGCTTGTTGCTTGGTGTCAATGTAAGTGTGTGCGTGTGTTGAGAATGGACGGAGAGTCTGCTGTATTTGCTGAGTGTCAAATTGTGTGTGTGCGCTGCTGCGTGGAGTTCTTATCTTGATGGTGAAGTTAATTATTAACTTGGGAGCGTCGGGTATCTTGCGCTGTATTATTTGTGGGTTACCTTGTGCGATGGGCTTAATTAAAAAAATATATATTTTTTTTGGTGTATTGTGCTGCGAGGTGCTATGTGCGATGTGGTTGTTGCAAGAGAGAGAATGTTTGTGTTGTTGCTGCAAAGTTACGATAGGATTAATGGTGTGTTGGTTGCCTGCAGATCTGCTTGCTATTGTGCTTAAATGTACGCGTGTGATCGCGATATGCTGACTGTATGTGCTGTTACACTGTTCTGTACGGTTATGGGGTGCAATGCATTGGTTGACTATTGAGGTTTGGCATTGTTATTATTTGTGCGTACCTGTTTGGAAATTGGTAACAAATTCGAGGGGAACCCAAAAATTTGGTTGTATGGTTGTTGTGCACACGAGATTGCGTGTATATTATAGAGGGGGACCCTAAAATTTGGTTGTATGGGTGTTGTGCACACGAGATTGCTTGTATATTATAGAGGGGGACCCAAAAATTTGGTTGTATGGGTGTTGTGCACACGAGATTGCGTGTATATTATAGGGGTAATTGCGCTTTTTGAAAATGAGGGTGCGCGATGACGCCGTTGTGGGTGGCTTAGATGTTAATGCTAATGGGATCGTAAATGGGCGCCAAGTGGCGTCGTGTATTGGTTGATTGCATGCAGCCACGAGTTGCTTTGCGAGTTGGGTTGTGTAACTAATGTGGTTGGTAAAAAAAAAAAAAATTGGTTAAAAATTCCCCGATATGACTGCTGCGCGCAGCAAGCTGGGGCTGTGCGTCTATCGTTGTTGGGGTTGTTACAATAAGACGGGGGATGCATTTTGTGACCCCCAGCATAGGGAAGCTGGGGTGCACGAATGGAGAAAACTGGCCACGTGTTCGCACGTTGGGCCGCCATTTTCTGGCCACGTGTTCGCACGTTGGGCCGCCATTTTGCGCGCACGTGGGGTATGGCGACGATGCGCTTTGCGGAAAGGGCCGCCATTTTGAGTGCGCGCGAGATATTGCGCGAACGCGCTTGGCGAAGGGGGCCGCCATTTTGAGCGCGCGGGAAAAACCTCGGTGGGGCAAATATTCCATCTGTTATGCCTGCCATTGTTGATTGGGTGATGCACGAGTTGTGGTCACATCGGCCTATGGCTGATGGCTGACCTGACAGCCCGGAGGCGAAACCTCCGTGGTATGTCTTAACCTAATGGGCCATGTGCTCATATGGCTCGGGGAGTCATGGTTCAGTTGTGCGGTGGCAGACTGAACCTGGTGTGCCGGGGGCTCACGGGATCTGGGTTAGGGTGTTATTGTCTCTATAAGAGAACATTGCCCCGTGGGGGGAGTACATGGGGTCTGGCATTGCTGGGGGATGAACCTTCCCTGGGCTATAAAGCATCGGACTATACGAGGCTGGTGTGTGTCCATCTCTGATGGGATAGTAAGGGAGGAGCATGGCCGAGTTGCTGCTCATCCCCGAAATTGCACTAGCTGAGAGTATGGTCAGTGGATGTTGCTGTGGGTTGACGACCACGGTGGGGGTTAGGGCGAGTTAAACGTTACCGCTGGGGAGCGTGGCTCTCTCCACGCGAGGGTGTGCGATTAGGTGTTTTGTTGGGTTGCTGAGAGTAACCGTGGGTACATGCTGTGTACGTGTGATGTCTGTGCTGGTCTTCAAGGGAGGACTGCTGGTGGGTAAGAGCAGGAAATTTTGTTGTTGTTGTTGTTGTCACGTGTAAATAATATTGTTGTTAAAATGTAAATACTGGGGCATCCATTGCGTTATTTTGGGTATTTATGGGGAGTTTTTTTTAAGCGGGCCGGATTTACATCATCTCCACTACCCTGGGGCCGGGTGGCTGTCGTGTACGACATGCGGATGTGCGTTGTTGTGCTGTGCCTCAGGGGATTGGATTCTCCTTCTCGTCACAGATTCTTCAGCTCCCGTCGCACTGGGTGTTACCTGGTGTGCTAGCTGGATGAGGACTTGAAGGAGCAATTGAGCGCCGTTCGTCATTCTGCTCTACCACTTGCTTTTTGATGTTGGACTTGAGCCGAGCGGATGGAACAACAACATGGACACGCTTTGAGACACCACATTTCTGGGTTGTGCGCGTGTGCTATTTTTGCGTGTTGGTGGCCGTTGTTGTGCTTTGTGCTATTATTATTCTTGTTGTTCTGTTCCGGTTCCTGATCCTCACCCCCTTTTGTTACTTGTTGTTGTTGTTATAAGGTCTATTGTGTCTGGGGGACTCCTGGTTGTGATGCCTTCGCCCGCATTATTTTGTTCTGTTTCAGCCGAGGACGGCTGGAATTTTCTCTACGGGGGAGGGTAGTGTAATGCGGGCGTAAATGGGCGGGGCGGATATGACGATCCAAGAGGGAGGAGTCAGGGTGACGTGGGGGAGAAGTTATAGCGGGGAGACCGGAAGCTATCTGGGTCAGTCGGGGGAGTGAAGGGTGGTGAACACGTTGGGTGGTCGCCGTGCCTCAGCCTGGTGGCTGAGGGGCTCATGACGGCGCCAGCCAGCGGGGTGGAAGAGAGAGTGGAGGATTGAGGCTGGAGATGGCGAGATAGCCACAGAGGCCACGAAGGGCTGAGGTAGGAAGTGGCGAGATAGCCACAGAGGCCACGAAGGGCTGAGGTAGGAAGTGGCGAGATAGCCACAGAGGCCACGAAGGGCTGAGGTAGGAAATGGCGAGCTAGCCATAGAGGCCACGAAGGGCTGACGTTGGGAGGTGGCGAGATCGCCACGCACGGAGGAACAGGGAGCAGCGATGGAGCTGCTGTGGGGGCAGCCGGAGGGCTGCACCAAGAGCCTGCAGCGGAGCTGCAGGAGCGTGGAAGGCTACGGGAGCGAAGGCAGATGTGGGGCTGCCAGGGAGAGAGTCTCAGGAGGAGTGCCGTGTGGGAAGGAGAACGCGAACCCCAAATAAAGGACACGGAGTCAGCGAGAAGCGTCTGAGTCCTTTTATTACACATTCATAAATTCTTGCTTCTTCTCGGGGCAAATGTTCTCCACCATTTTCATGACCCAGTCTTTGATAAACGCACCTTCATTAAAAGGTTTGCCATGTTTAGCTATTAACATGGCCACTTCGTAGCTGACTTTGGTGATGTTTTCCTTTGACTCACAGGCTCGCGTGAAGAATCACTCTTGCGATGCCAGAGCAGCTTGGAGTTGCTTCACTTTTTGAGCACGGTCACTCCCTGTTAGCTTGTCGTATGTTGTAGCATGTTTAGTCTCATAGTGTCTCTTTACGTTGAAATCCTTAAACAAGGCAACCGACTCATTACAAATTAGACAAACACAATTACCTCGATTTTCAGTGAAGAAGCATTGTAATTCCCACCGCTCCTGAAAGCGGCGGCCCTCACTGTCAACTTTTCTCTTTTTTTTTGCAGTCGCCATGGCAGAAATTATTCGAGAAGGGTTCGCGGCACGGATGCAGAGCCAAAGAGCATTAGAATGGTGCTGCCACCGTGTGGTGAAAGGAGGAATTACATCTTTAAAGTTTTATGATTTCTTTATTCTGACAGAGCTAGCGAGCCATAAATAACACATTATAAGACCTAAGCTGCGGGCCGTATGAACTTTGGACATGCCTGGTCTACAGGAAAGCCACCCACACGGATGCCTATCTAAAGCCTGACTCCCACCATCATCCAGCCCAGAAGAATTCCCTCATCAAAACACTACACCAGCTCCGACCAGCACCACCTAACAAGTGAGTTGGAGCACGTACACCAAGCCCTCAGGATGAATAGATATTCTGATCGTACAATCTGCAAAGCTGTCTCCCCAACCATGGGGAGGCAACCATCTGAGGATCCAATCAAAACCATCACCTTGCCATACATAGCAGGGGTTACCAAAAAATTTCCAAAATCTTAAACAAACACAAGATCCAGGTTCGTTTCACCATAGTACACAAAATCTGTGATTTGATCCCATCTGTAAAGGATGTGATTCCTGACAAATTAAGTTGTGGCTGCGGCAGCAGTTACATTGGGGAAACGAAACGACATGTCTCGGACCGCGTTCGCGAACACAAGGCAGATCTGAAACACGGTAGGGCCAATACCTCTGCCGTTGCTGATCATTGTTTTAACGCTGTGGGCTCACACGAATATGATTTTTCCAAGACGAAGGTACTCTACAAACCCACCGGCTATCATCAGACATTTTGTTCATGAAGCCATCCAGGTATATAAACACAAACACAACTTCAACCGAGAAGATGGGTACAAACTGAGCAATCATTGGAAGGACGTTATTAACCAGGTAAATTCTTAACTGACTGTGATGTTTTCATCCTACCTGTCAGCAGTTATTTCCGACTGTCTGAATACATCACCAGGTTAAATGTCTTCACATTAACGGGCTAAGTGTCTCACTAACACAGCTACCGTTGCCCCTTTCCCTCGATGTGGCGGGAGCTCTCGTTTTTTAACAGACTATAACTGGCTGTAATGTTTCTTTGTATGTGTCTCTCTCTGTGTGTCTCTCTGTTTGTTTGTCTCTGTGTGTGTGTGTATCTCTCTCTCTCTCTCTTTGTGTCTCTCTTTGTGCATGTGTCTCTCTCTCTCTGTGTCTCTCTATATGTGTGTGTGTGTCTCTCTCTGTGTGGGGGTTGTCTCCCTATGTGTGTCTCTCTCTGTGTTAGTCTCTGTGTGTGTCTCTGTGTGTATCTCTCTCTATGTGTGTCTTTCTCTGTGTGTCTCTCTCTAGGTGTGTGTGTCCCTCTCTCTCTGTGTGTGTCTCTCTCTATGTGTTTGTCTGTGTGTGTGTCTCTGTGTGTGTGTGTGTGTCTCTCTCTATGTGGATGTCTCTCTGTTTGTGGGTTGTCCCTCTGTGTGTTTCTCTCTTTGTGTATCTTTTTGTGTGTCTCTCTCTCTGTGTGTGTGTTTCTCTCTATGTGTGTGTATCTTTGTGTGTGTCTCTCTCTCTGTGTGTGTCTCTCTCGCTCCATGTGTGGCTCTCTCGTTGACATGCTGTTTCTCCTCGTAGTTTCTCTTGCCGTTTTTTGTTTCCCGGTTCTCTGACATTGACATGCTAATCTTCTCATTGGCACAGCCCCCGTTGCTGGAGCCGTCTCACATTGACATGCTAATCTGTTACATTTACATGCAAATTACATATCTAGCTCCGCCCACTTACCATTGGGTTGAGCCCACCTCAAGCCTATATAACCTCCATGGAGACTAGGCTCTAAGAAAAGCTGTCTCGGGTGTGGACCAATCAACTTCAAGGACAGTGCATATCATTATCAGAGTTGTTTCTTTTTGTTTGCATTTTGACTTCTTGTGTTGTGGTTATTGCAAACATGATCCCTTGTATAAAGGTGTCAGTTTTTGTACCAGTTGAAAGGGTAAAAACCTATTACTATATTTTGCCACTGGTAAAGGAGGTCTTATAGTGTAAATCCTATATAACCTCTTGTTGCAGCAGCTCTTTCTCCTGCCTCAGCATTTCTCCTGCTGTGTTTGTCTCACCTGATGACAATTCCTTGTGTTGCGATAAAAACGTCGTGATCTATTAATTTTCTATCTACGTGACTTTACCAAAAGAACCAAAGAGTATGGATTCTCACAGTCACGACAGCTTCAAATCAAGATCATGTACTATGACTTAACATTTCAAACTAACTTCCCCTCCTGGCGCTGTGGTGAGTGGACACGGGCCACTGAAGTGTGGCTGTAGACACGATTCGAATGTCCACCAATGTGTTTAATGGAGTGGTGACGTGAAAGAGCAAGAGCACGTTTTCGTCTAGTGGTCTTCTCTGTTAAGTATGAAAACAAAACAAATGTTCTTAAATTGGCGACAGAAGAACGCTAAGCATCCTCCCGGTCAGAATAGAAGCAGCAACGTCAGAAATAGCCATTTATATGAGCCACACCAACGTTCTAATCGGATCATCACTTAGCGTCATGCAGCCAAAATTGAAGGGATATTCCACGAAAAGTGTGATTACCTCACAAAGACATTGAAGACCGATTAATATTGAAGCGATCATGCTCCGAGATACACGCATGGAGGATGAGGGCGACCGTTTCAAGATCAATTAATACATTACCGTCACTTCTAAATATATAGCCCAAGTATGGACTCGCTACTTATGTCAAGGATGACCTCAATACATCTCTGTAATATAGTTCAGCATCAGCGACACCGCAGTGGTCAATGTGTACAAGGCGCCAAGCATGTGAAGTACCGGTGAGGACGCTTGACGCCGAGGTTGAGGCACACGTATATTTATTTCACAATACGACAGTGGGCATATAACACTCGAGGGGGTATCGACCCCCTCACCCGTATAACTCGGGATACACCCCTAGCTAACTCTGTCCTAGCCCCGAATCCTCCACTAATGGGCTAGGGGAGGCTAACTGGCCCGACACTGGTAAGTCGGGCCCGGTACCCGGAGTTCCAGACCAGCTCTTACAAGAGCACCGGCTCTGGCTTTCGGGACCACACTGCTGGCTCAGTCCTGTCCGGCCCTGAAAAGGACATCGAACTAGGGGAGTCCAGGGCTCTATCTAAGACGTCTTCAGTCTTCTTCCCTTAGCTTAAACATCACTAACTCGAGGGGTGGGGCCCCGGGGGATCATAACGTTCGAACCAGCCCCCCCCAGGGTGTCTGGCTCAGACGTCATAGAGGGCACCTCCTCGTGCACTTACGTAGCCCCGCCCACTGTGTTTGTTTTCCATAGGCTGCCATGCATAACGGGCCCTCTCTTTAACACCCCTACATCACCCCCCCCCCCCCCCCCCGCATAGCTTGCAGCCGTCCCGGCTGCCAACATACAAAAATGACAATAAAAGTGCATTTACACCTTGACCGCGTGTGTGCCTCACTATTTTTCAACAATAACAAGAACAGCAACAAGAACACAACAAAATGCAACAGCAAGAAGAGAAAACAACCCGACGCACCCCCCCTTGAATAAATACGAATTCCGTAAAAAAAACAACCTATATACAATTTGCAGGGAACCCACCATACACACAACAGCAGGTGAACCCAACGTATGTACATTTCAATGGGCAGGGAACACACCACCCACACAACACACAATGAACACAACCTATGTACACATCTTCCGGCCTCATAACAGTCTGCGCATTTTTGCGCGCGTCCTTGCAGCAGGCCCCTCACACGGGGTAACCCCGGGTGGCGGACCGGCAGGTGGCAATTGTCCGTCCCGGAGTGAGTCCTCATCCGACGCCGCGCGACCGTCGGTATCCCCAGGAGGGGTGGTCGGGCATGAGCCCGTCAGTCCTGATGCACCTGGAGGTGGCACGGCCGGCAAGGCATTAGGTGAGAACGACGGAGACGGACCCAGTGAGTCGGTCGACCCCCCACACGTTTGGCCACGCATGTGTGAAGTGGGTTTGTGCACCGCAACGAAGGGTTTTAATCTAGAGGGGTGCACGAACCATCGCCGCTTCCCCCATTTAATGCGCACGCACTGTGGTCGCAAAACTTCGACCACCTCCACAGGGCCCCGCCACGGCCGCACGAGCTTAGAGGAGGTTGCCAGTGGCACTTGGGGACAGTGCAGCCATGCCTTGTCCCCCGGCTTCCACTGTATCGTGTGCGCCCGACCCAGCCTGAGGCGCTCATTCGCCTTTTGACAGAGGTCCGAGTTTAGCATTGCAGCATCCCGCGCCTCTGTTAATTTGGCCAGATTAAATTTGACGTGGTCAGCCAATTTAGTTTTCCCTTGCGGCTCGGGGATCTGCAGCTGGGCGCGAACAGGCGGGTCGGGTTCGCGACCGTACATGAGGTAAAAGGGGGAAAATCCCGTAGCTGCATGGGGTGCCATCCGGTATGCCGCCAAGACCCCTTGAATATGCAGGTCCCAGTCGGTCTGTGAGTCCGAGACCTGCTGTGACATCATTGACGTAATGGTGCGATGCAGGCGCTCGACCATCCCGTCAGTTTGCGGGTGATACGGGGAGGTACGAATTTTCTTCGTGCCTAGGAGGTCACAGACTTGTTTGAGCAATTTACCGGAAAAATTTCTGCCCTGGTCGGTTAGCAGCCGCTCCGGAGCACCTTTGTCCAGGACGTATCCCTGAACAAAGGCCTCCACGATGGCTGCTGCCGACTGGTTGGCAAGGGGCCAGGCCATAGGCCAGCGTGTAAAATACTCGACACCAGTCAACAAATATCTATTGCCCCTGGGGGTGGCGGGAAATGGGCCCAAAATGTCCAGCGCGACAAGCTCATTTATTCTGGACACTTTGATCGATTGCAAGGGTGGGTTAGACTCCCGCGCCGGCGGTTTCCGTTGCGCACACCGAGGGCATGATCCCAATAAATCCCCAACATCCCTCGTCATGCCAGGCCAAAAAAAATCAAGTTGTAGCAGGGCAAGAGTCTTTTGGGTCCCCAGGTGTAATAGGCGCTCATGCGCGGCCCACACCACCTTGCCTCGCAACCCAGAAGGGACCACCAGCCGATGTCGCTGGGATTTCCCATCCCAATGCATCAGCAGACCTTGCACCATTTCCCATGCATCAGAATCACCCTTCACCCGCCCAGCACCCCCGACGCGACAACGCCACCCGAGGAGGGAGGTATCCTCCATCTGGAGGCGCCCCCATTCAGTGACGGGCAACCCCAACAGGGAATCTCTTCCCTGTTGTTCGATCGAATTAGTAATTAATGTTTCGTCATCGTCGGTGGCTGCCAAGACCGGAACCGATGCGTCCCCTGAAGGCCTGCAACGTCCCGACCCCAGGAGGCATGCACATTCGGAGGTGGTTGGCATGCGCGACAGAGCGTCCGCATTCGTATGGCGAACGCCCTTACGGTAGGTGGTTTCAAAATCAAAGTCCTGGAGAACCTCCAACCATCGAGACAACTGTCCCGATGGTTGTTGAACTCGCAGGGCATACTGTAGTGCCGCATGATCTGTGCGGACGGTGAAATGCCGACCGTACAGATATGGGCGATACTGTTGGATGAAATAGACAATTGCCAACAGTTCCCTACGGGTGACACAATATCTTTGCTCCGCAGGAGACAACACCCGACTACCGTACGCGACCACCCGTTCCACGCCATCAACCACCTGGGAAAGCACACCCCCAATACCCGTGTTGCTCGCATCGGTGTCGAGCAAAAAGGGCTTAGAAAAATCGGGGTAAACCAAGGGAGGGGCTTTTACCAGGGCGTCCCGAAGGGAGCAGAAAGCAGCCTCCTCCTCTTGACCCCAGTGGAACCGAACCCCTTTAGATGTTAAAGCATGCAGGGGTTTGGCAATTGTCGCAAAATCAGCGACGAACCGTCGGTAATACGACGCGAACCCAATGAAACTCCTGACCTCTCCCACCGAGGTGGGAGTCGGCCAGGAGCTGACACACTGCGTTTTGGCGGGATCGGTAGCAATACCTGAGCGTCCCACGATGTGCCCCAAATAACGCACCGAATCGCGCAACAAATGGCATTTTTGGGGTTTGAATTTCAAATTAGCAGCCCGCATCTTTAGGAAAACCGCCCGCAACCTCTGGAGATGTTCGTCAAAAGTTTTACCAAAGACGATAACGTCATCCAAATAAATGAGGCACGACTCCCATTGCAATCCAGCCAAAACCAATTCCATAAAACGCTGGAAAGTTGCCGGCGCTGAGTGTAAGCCCATCGGCAACCGGTTGAATTGGAACAGGCCGTGCGGTGTACGGAAAGCAGTTTTAGGCTTTGAATCATCGTCCAGAGGAAGCTGCCAGAATCCCGAAAGTAAATCGAGTGTGGAAAAGAATCACGCTCCCGCCAAGGCGTCCAGCGATTCATCCATCCGAGGGAGCGGGTATGCGTCGGCAACCGAAATTTTGTTAAGGCGCCGAAAATCAACGCAAAACCGCAACAAACCGTCCTGCTTTTTAACCAGGACGATCGGCGCTCCCCAAGGGCTGGTGGAAGGAGAAATGATGTCGGCGGCCAACATGTCATCAATAGCCGATTTGACATGGTCCTTTTCGGCGGGACTCAACCGAAACGGATTTTGGCGAATTGGCGCGCTGTCACCCGTGTCAATATGGTGACGCAGCAGGTGAGTACAACCCAAATCGTATTTATTCCGACTAAAAACGTCGGAAAATTCCCGCAGTAGTGTTTTAAGTTGTTGACGCTCTGAATCTGACAGGTCCGTCGATCCCGCACAAAGCGCCTCGAGCCACCCTTCATCGCTGTCCGAATGCGGTCGCGGCGCAGGGACAACGCTGACGTGATTTGCGACGGTTTCCTCACATGGCACCGGCGTTGCGTGAGCAAGCACGGTTCCCTGTGGGACCACCACCGTCTGCGAGCCCACATTGAGGACCGCGATGAAGGGTTCACCGTCCCATCTTACTATGGTCTGGGCCGGAAGTAAATGAGGTCCACTAACCCCGGCCCTAGACGGCCCCAGCAGAACCCCTTGGGCCGCAATACCCTTAGCGAAGGATCGCCGAAGTTTCAAGGGAATCAACATTTGTGCCCCCTGAGGGACGCGCACCGTTCTCTCTACGAATGCCGGCACCGTCGCGAACGCCGTCCGAGTCGTAACGGGTAATGGCAGAAACGCCATGCGTCTGCCCAACGGGAGCTCAATGCATCCCTGGTCGATTAATATCCTAATCGGCATTTTGGCCAGGAAGTCCGTCCCCAGCAGGCACGGAACCGCCAGCGAGGAGGAAACAAAAATCGGCCCAGACAATTTAATTTCCCCAACACAAATTTGGGCCCGAATTTGTCCGATGATGCCAAGTGAGCCCCCGTTAGCCGCATAGAATGGTACGTTAACAGGCATCAAAGGACGGCTCTGGACAGGGAGAATATTGTAAATTAACTCCGAAATAATGGTCGCCGATGCTCCCGTATCGACCAGGATGCGCACCTCAACCCCGTCGATGTGCCCCACAACGGCCGACGACCCCGACGATGCGGCTACCACACGATCGGCCAGCACGGACCACTGGCCGGGTTCGATATGAGTACCCAGAGTGGTGCGTGATGGTGCGATGGTGCGCGATATGGGCCCCCCTCTCGTTGCGGTGTTTGAGTGCGTGACGGGCGTGTGCGTGGGCCAAACATGTGGGGTGCCGCGACTCGCCGGGTTATGATGGTGGAGCTTGTGATGAGGCCCGTCGTCCCGTTGAGGTGTCGTCCCACGCTGACGAGGAGAGCGGCACCCCGAGGCGACGTGGCCCCGGACGCCGCAGTTAAAACACCGCGGGAGCGCCGTCGGAGGTGACAGATGGTCGGAACGGCCCGACCCGTCCCGGCCCGACCGTGCTCCCGTCGCCTGTTGCCGTCGGTGGTCGACGGCGTAGAGCTCCTCCGTCGGAAGGGTGGCTGCAGCCACCGCACGCCCCGCCGATGCCCTGCTGGCTTTCCGCCGGAGCGACAGGAGGTTGGCGTGGAGGAGCCGCGCCGCCTGGAGCGATGTCATCTCCGCGTCCTCCTGTGCGACGACAGCGATGTCAATGTCGTCTGCCAGGAGGAGGATTTTCTCCGTGACCATAGCATCCACGCCGTCGTCGTCCATACGAGGGAAGGCCGACTTAGCCATCGCCAGGAGGCTCGTCCGGTATGCTAGGGGCGACTCCTTTTCACCCCGCTTGCGGTCGTAAAATTGCTGTCGGCATTCAGCTGATGGTCCATAGACCCCGCCCAGCAGCTGTAGCGCCATTGGTAACGTAGACCGCTTCTCTCTCGGCGCCGATGTGAGGGCGGCGAGCGCGTCGCCGTCGAGGAGCGCCGGCAGCGCGCAGAGAGCCTCCTCATCGGACCATTTTGCCATCTCCTGATGGGCGAGGAAACGTCGTCGAAAGCCGGCCCAGTCTCCCTCCGCGCCGATGAACTCCTTCAGCGGGGGCAGTCTCTGATGAAGCGCAGCGGTCGTTGTAGACTCCCGCAGGTTGTTTTCACCACCACTCGGCTGTGCGTCGGTGCGAACGGCCGATGGGATCGCCTGTCGCGGTTGTGATGACGCACCCTCTGGCGGTGATGACGCTGCAGCTCTAGCGACGGCGATGTCGGAGCGGATGTTCAGGCTGGCCACGCCCTGAACAGCTGTAGCGTCGATGGCGGGAAATTCAAACTCCGACTGCTCCGAAATGGCGGGAAGGCGCCCCGGTCGCCGGCCCGCCTCGCCCCGTGTTGGATCACCGGCCCCCAATCGCGTGATGGTCTCCAGCGTGGCGGCAGCAGCATACAGCAGCTCGGCCAGCCTCCCGTGAGCCAGCCGTAACGCGTCTGGCTGCGGCCCCTCTTCATTTCGATGCCCCGGTAAGGAGGCGTCAGGCCCCGGCTGCACCATGTCTTGTGGAGCCGTCTTGGGCTCGACGATCTCGGCAGTGTCTTCCTCCTGCGATACTTTGGCCCGCGCTGTTTTCCGCGTGTCCATGTTCGTATTACTTCTGACTCCAGTTGAAGTACCGGTGAGGACGCTTGACGCCGAGGTTGAGGCACACGTATATTTATTTCACAATACGACAGTGGGCATATAACACTCGAGGGGGTATCGACCCCCTCACCCGTATAACTCGGGATACACCCCTAGCTAACTCTGTCCTAGCCCCGAATCCTCCACTAATGGGCTAGGGGAGGCTAACTGGCCCGACACTGGTAAGTCGGGCCCGGTACCCGGAGTTCCAGACCAGTTCTTACAAGAGCACCGGCTCTGGCTTTCGGGACCACGCCGCTGGCTCAGTCCTGTCCGGCCCTGAAAAGGACATCGAACTAGGGGAGTCCAGGGCTCTTATCTAAGACGTCTTCAGTCTTCTTCCCTTAGCTTAAACATCACTAACTCGAGCCCTTTGAACATCCCCTTTTATACCCAACCCCTCCCTGAGGGGTGGGGCCCCGGGGGATCATAACGTTCGAACCAGCCCCCCCCAGGGTGTCTGGCTCGGACGTCGTAGAGGGCACCTCCTCGTGCACTTACGTAGCCCCGCCCACTGTGTTTGTTTTCCATAGGCTGCCATGCATAACGGGCCCTCTCTTTAACACCCCTACACATGGAATGGCCTTGCCCTGCAATGCCACCACTACACCCGACAGTCCACATTGGGGACCTCAAGATAGATACACCATGCAAGAGTGTGAATCTATACAACTCATTGACCTAAAAGTAAACGTGTAACATGTTGCATCTTGCGTTAAATAAATGAACTTGCTTTGACGTGAATGGGTAACCATGATGCAGCTATGTTTGTATTTGTTTAGCTCAGGACAAACAATGAGGGAAGGTTGCGATTGCACCACCACCGATCCGTGAAAACGTCATGTAAAACAACCCAAAGCAGTCGGAATCAGGAAGGAAATCCACCCACTATTGTAAAACACGAGGACAAGCACATCATATATGGCTATACGGATCTGAATTCAGTATTATCTGCATAATAACACTGAACGAGGCAATGTGCTTATGCAGTATGCAAATTCATAAACACATGCAATGAAAGGATGTCGGAGATGGGGGTGGACGCTGAGAGCGTTGTGACAGGGGGTAGTGAGTGAGATTAGAGGAGGTGAGAGGAGAAGGAGGCCAGGGGTTTAAATAGCAGCGCATTCGGTGGTAGTGGACAGACACGAAAACCCAGAGACCTCAGAGGCAAAGATGTGCACATTGAACATCCTCAGCCTCCTGCTGGTGCTGCTGCTCAGTGAGGGTGAGTATCTCGCAGACTCACAGACTCACACAGACAAAGACGATCGTTATAATATAGCCTTACTGGTGTTACCCGTGAGCAGGAAATCGAATTCCGCTTCATAACACAGAGTTCTAACCGATACTCTATCGCTCTCCCCCAGACATATGCACACAAAGAATATATGCACACCTATGGAGGCCGGCACGGCACACGAGGGGGCGGGTGGCCAGCACTACGCCCGGCCGCCTTTGTATCCCAAGTGGCGACGTTTAGACACCGCACGAAGTACTGGTGTTGGCCTTGAGAGGCAATCAAAATTGGGTCGCCAGGTTCGTAGCACATTGCGCTAGCCACTATCCTACCACTCCCAACTCACAGACATACAAAGGCAAAGAGCCCTCGTATAGCCTAAACAGACTGTTGGGGCAAGTGCACTTAGCGAGCACCTATGAAGGCCAGAACGGCACACGAGGGGGTGGGTGGTCAGCACCATGCACGGTCGCATTTGTCTCCTGAGTGTCGATGTTTACACACCGCACCAGGTACTCATTTGAGGCTGAGTCGACCTAGGGTAGGTCCATGACCGGTTCAAATAATCGTCACTGGTGTTGGCCGTGAGCGAGAATCGAACTCGGATCGC
Organism: Lethenteron reissneri; assembly: GCF_015708825.2. Taxonomy (NCBI): domain Eukaryota; kingdom Metazoa; phylum Chordata; class Hyperoartia; order Petromyzontiformes; family Petromyzontidae; genus Lethenteron; species Lethenteron reissneri. The sequence goes on from NW_026891376.1 coordinate 1,702,885, forward strand.
CGGGTTTGTATCCGCAGTGCACTAACCGCTACATTCCCACTCCCCACTAGACATACACAAACATAGACATAAACATACGACCGCAATGGAATTCTGATTCACCCCAATGCATAAACACTTTTATACTTAGAGTTGGCGAAACATCTCAATATAGGACCACAGAGCTTGGGAAATTGTTGGAGATTGAGTGTTACCCTTCCCGCACGCATTGGTTTTCTCCGGCCACTCCAGATTCCTCCCAAATGTAGAAACACGAATTTAAGGAGTTGGTACAACATACCAATATAGGACCACAGAGCTTGGGTAATTATATCATTATTAACGTCGTTACCGGCTGCTCTTCCCACTTGTCTGTTGTTCCCCGCACCTCTAAATCTCCCTTTCTTAATAAAAAAGTGGGTTACACATTCTGAATCATGATATTAATATCGCGTTGTTGTCTCCGTGTCCCAGGTTTTATCTCAGCCCAGGAGCATGGAGCTGCGTTACGGCGCAACCTGAAGCTTCAAGGAATCAAAATTAATCTCCAGCAGGGCCGCATCGTCAATGGTGATGAGGCGGCACCCAACAGCTGGCCCTGGCAGGTGAGAGTACATCAACTAAACCTCCGGTGTGCCGGGTGGTGACATGGCCCAGTGGTACTGCATTCGCTGCTTGTTACGGAGGTCCAAGGGTTCAAATCCGACAGGCCACCCTAGTTAAATGCTGTCGTATGTTCTACACGTTAAATTCCAATAACAAGTGTAAATCAAGAAGCATTTTCAGGATAATTTACCGTTTCACAATATCAGGAACCCATAACCGATTCCAGTGTAATTTTGATAATAAATGCACTGATTGTGAGTGGCACCATTGTTTAAATTGCCACGCCAGGAGATGGAATCGAATTGATGGCCCGTGGATGGCAGGTTCTGCGTGCTAACCTTTACAGGGTGCATACTTTTAGTGGTGGTTTCTCGTCGCCAAGTTTTTCGTAAATAACCCTGTGAGCAAAGGGACCTAATTTCTCTAGGGTAAGTTCATCGTCGCAACTTAAACTTCATACTCGAGTTTTGTTTATAGTTTAGAGATGTATCGCTGCCCCCAATTACAGACAGATGGACAGAGCTTAAAAGTTAACACTTCATTGAATTGTAATCAAAGCTTCTTAAAAGTATTTGTGACTAAACGCAATGCATGGTTTAAGCTGGGTCTCAGTCGCTTGTGTTGTACACGTGTACACATCATGCAAATGCAGTACTTCTTCCTCTTTTGGTAAACACAGCTGCTGAGCACAGGCACAAAGTCCCAACATATCAAGAGGTCAGCAACAAACAGCAACGTGAACGAGTTATTTTTTGTATTGAGCAAGGTTGTTATTATAAGCTCTTTGGAACAGAGACAATGATGAGAGGGAGTTCCAAAGAGGAGTGCAAGCGAAATAGCTAAAAGTTTTGTGAGGGAGTGGGTCAGTGAATAGGTTGGTAAGTTAGAGGGTGGCATGAGCAAGTGAGTTTCATGTATTTTTGTTATAATAAGATCATCTGTATAAATTTTACACTTTGGCTTTCACGACCAATGTTATGATTCATAATTACGTGTGTGTTATAAACCCTCCTCCACCCAACACAAGCAACAAATAAAGTTATCACGTGAACAGTAGTGTAATTTTATTACTGCTTGTCACAACAATGTCATGAAGCCAGAACTGTGAAAAATTCCTCCAATCTTGGACCTTCAAGAGACAGTGTGACGTCATTAATGTGCTGCCACAAGGGAGCATGGAGTGGCAGCAATTATGTTATTTTATTATACATTATCTCATTTTATATATGGAAGTTTAACTTGATGAAACAAGTACAATTACGTGTACTTCATGGCAATGTTAGAGTATCATACATAACGTGAGATATATTAATGAGGTAATTGCTTTGGTGACTGCGTAACAACTCGAACCAAATTGTTTTGCAGCAGTTTATCTGCGATCCTTCTGTGTCACTTGCTAGTGTCATTGCAACATTAAATCAGATAAAAATTGCGCGTGTGGTCTGATATGGTAATTGCATGCTTTGCACACTGCTTGTGTTGAAAGACACTCAAGCAGTTAAAAAACATCAAACTCCATATGAGCACACCCATTGACTTGAATTTGTCCAATATTGTCACATTCACTCTTACAACGTCAACGTCCCTGATGTTATTCTGCGTTTTCATCCTGAAGTCGGCTATCCATAATCAAGTTTTTTTCAGGGTCCTGTAATAGATATTTTTTGCAGGTACCAGTCTGAAATGGCTCGAGTGATGACGCCCCAGGAGCTGATGCTACCACAGACTGGAGAGACAAAAGCAGCTCCACTCTCCATTTGTGCCCCTTGACGCCCCCTATGGAAATCAACATTACAACCTCGACATTAATTCAAATTTGTCCACCCTGGATATCTGGAGAGACCATCACTGGTCTTTCTAAACCCTACTGGTCCTCGTTAACAAATCCACAAATTACCTAAAGGACCACTGAGTTAATTTAACTCCTTCCTGTAACTTCAGAAGTACCTCCTTATCCCTACTAAAAATTCAATTTCTTAAAACTTTGTTTGCTAAAAGAGTATGTCCGTGTTGCTGCTCCACGATTCTGGAATTGCCTTGCCGATCATGTACAGCTCGGTTCCCCTCCCTTCACTCCCCCTCTTTACTTCCCGATTAAACCAAAGCGCAGAGCTATAATGCACCTATACTTAACTTTTTTTGTGGCCTCTTGCTATCATATTTTCACTCGTTTATGTTGGTATAATGTTTTGGTTTATGACCGTTACATTCCTCGTGTATTGAGAAATAATTCGTAAGGATTATTGATGTGTTTTGCCTTTGTTTCGTTATTGCTGCTGTACTCACGCACCACGGATCTCCCGTGTAAAATTGCCAGGAACTGGCTAAACAGGATCACCCATGTAAACAATCAAATCAATTCAACACTTAATCTGTATGTATCTCTATTGATCATTGTGGGCTCTATGCATATCTATGAGTCTCGGTGTATCTTTATGAGACTCAATGTATCCCTATGAGTCTCTGTGAATCTCTACGGAAAATATCCAAGAAACTGGATAAACGGGATCATTCGTAAAAAAATTAACCCGTAAAAACAAAGTTTTTCACTATAAATCCTTTATATGCGTGGCGGCTCGAGTCCTCTCGTCCTCTGGCTTGAGATGGCTGCCACCTATGGGTCAGATGATTGCATGCCACCATTAAGCAATTGGTAATTAAATATAATATTTTTGTCCTAAAAAGTGTAAAATTTTGGAGAAAATTTTTTCACGAAAAGTAATTGTCACGCACAACGAGTCTGTGTGGATAATGTCAGCTCGATTGGATCACGGGAAGTGGGTTTAAAAACGACCGAAAGATTCGCACGGTCGTAAGCAAGCAAGCAAGCATGCAAGTGAACTTAATATAAAGAATTTAAAAACGGATCTCTCTGGAACGCGAGAGATGCACCACGTGGTTTCCCTGGGCCCTTGCTGCTCTACTCAGCAGTCTGGTGGCTGAACACAACAAGGGTGAAAATCAATAGATACTATATCGATCGTGCTAACATCATTATGACAGACAAATAAATGCTTGCTGTTCTTTTGTGATATGAAATAGCTTCTTACGTATATTGTGATGTCATTGCAGATCTCACTCGTGACCGCATGGTATCCCGAAAGTCCTTATGCTCTCTACCACACGTGCGGAGGCGTCCTCCTCAACAGTGATTGGGTGCTGACTGCTGCCCATTGCATAGAGTGAGTGACCCATTCACTGCAGAGACAACACATTACCGCCTATGTTTTTCAAATGTGATCCTGTGACGCTAAGACGTAACGTCTAACACCTTGCAAAATCTCAGACCGGTGACAAATATTAATTACTTATCGAAGAAAGATGGACTGCGTGGTGGCTGGTCCGTTTCCAGCACCATTCACTGATTTTTCTCACCACGGCAAAGTACGGTGCAAGGAAATTGGCAGCGTGGCACACGCGAGGACACGTAAGGGTACAACAAAGCAACGTGGAAGCTTTTTTAGGGATTTGAGCAGTTTTACTCTTTGCTTGCATAGCTCTGCTTAAAACTATGGTAAACTCAGCCATACCATGACATTAAAGAGTTTACCTACGCAACACCAATTTATTCATATATAAGACAGCTTAACGGTGGCGAGATGTTACCTTCCTCGCCTGGTATACAAGAGGTCGTGGGTTCGATCCCAACCATGAACCCTGTATATTTGGAGTTTCATGTTATCGCATGGATTTTTCTAAGGGTCCTCCGGTTTTACCCTCCACATTTAGAAACATACCCAGAGAGTATTTGGCTGTTATGAAGTTCCACACAATAAGCCACTTCTTTGAGCTATCATTTGTGGTCATGCCCCTTCTGAAAAAAGCTATATAATCTTAATTTTTGAGCTTTCGTGACTGCAGGAATTATTCTTTGGTTCCTTCGGTAAAGTCACGTATAAAGATAAAATTAAATAATAGCAATCATCATCAGGTATAATGAAATAGCGACATAAAATCTAACCAGAAAACTATAGACAGACATATAAGCAGACATATAAGCAGACAGATATCACCAAGATACATAGAGAGAGCAACACAGGTACAGAGAGGGGTGATCGTCTCTGTGGGGTGGCCTTAAATAGACAGAGGGGGGCGGAGGCAGAGAGAGGGAGGGGTTAGATAAAAAAATTACAAGTCAATGAGTACGAAGAGACGCAGGCTTAGAGGGAGAAAGAACACACTAAATTAAATAACCTAGCAAAGTATTGAAATGTTATGTAAATTCGACACAGAGAGTCGGTCAACACACAATTAACGCATAGCCTGGTCGATTACGTAATTCAAAGATTGCTAAGTTAGAATTTAAGTGTGAAAATTCCAAAGAAAGACAAAACATAAAAACAAGAGGAACGGAGACACACAGACAGAGCAGAACATAAGAACGACAAAAAACGAGTGTAGACAGAAAAAATTACACTAAATATACAGGCAGAGAGAGAGAACACCTCACAGAGACGATCACCCCTCTCTACCTGTGTTGCTCTCTCTATGTATCTTGGTGATATCTGTCTGCTTATATGTCTGTCTATAGTTTTCTGGTTAGATTTTATGTCGCTATTTCATTATACCTGATGACGATTGCTTGTGTTGCAATCGAAACGTCGTATGCTATTATTTAATTTATTATTTTATCTTTATACGTGACTTTACCGAAAGAACCAAAGAATAATTCCTGCAGTCACGAAAGCTCCAAAATTAAGATTGAACCACTTCTACGGGGAAGTTCTAAGTTTACCTTTTTCTCTCTCTCTCTGGGTTTTTTGTTCTCTCTCTCTGCCTGTATATTTAGTGTAATTTTTTCTGTCTACACTCGTTTTTTGTCGTTCTTATGTTCTGCTCTGTCTGTGTGTCTCCGTTCCTCTTGTTTTTATGTTATGTCTTTCTTTGGAATTTTCACACTTAATTTCTAACTTAGCAATCTTTGAATTACGTAATCGACCAGGCTATGCGTTAATTGTGTGTTGACCGACTCTCTGTGTCGAATTTACATAACATTTCAATACTTTGCTAGGTTATTTAATTTAGTGTGTTCTTTCTCCCTCTAAGCCTGCGTCTCTTCGTACTCATTGACTTGTAATTTTTTTATCTAACCCCTCCCTCTCTCTGCCTCCGCCCCCCTCTGTCTATTTAAGGCCACCCCACAGAGACGATCACCCCTCTCTGTACCTGTGTTGCTCTCTCTATGTATCTTGGTGATATCTGTCTGCTTATATGTCTGTCTATAGTTTTCTGGTTAGATTTTATGTCGCTATTTCATTATACCTGATGATGATTGCTTGTGTTGGAATCGAAACGTAGTATGCTATTATTTAATTTATTATTTTATCTTTATACGTGACTTTACCGAAAGAACCAAAGAATAAAAGCTATATAGCTAAGTGGGCATTACGTGGTAAAATAGAAAATAGTTTAGTTTGACCTTCCACACTCTTGGTCATCCAGATGCTAAATGCAGTGAAGTTGTCTCGGATTACATTACACATACAACCAACACAGACTCAGCATAGCTGCATAGTGCATTATATTCACAACAATTCAGATTGGAGAACAGCACTGTGGCCTCATGCTGGCTATCGCTCTGAGGAGGGATGAGAGGCCTAGGCTGGATCCTTTCACCCTTTGATTCCCCCAAAACGCTGCTCTAAGAGTCGTCTCGGGTCTCTACCACTGCCTCGACCCGGATAAGAAATTTGCACAGGGTAAAATCCCGCTTCCATCATCCATGTGGAAATAATATTCATAACGTTTTAAAGGTTCTTAATTTAATGAGATAAAAAAAATGCGCGTGAGACCTGCACTTACAGCTGGGTTCACTGTTCAGCTCACTCCTGCTGATGGTGGTTGGTATTGGACGAGCTGGGAGAAGTTTATGCTTACTGGCTCTCTGCACTGAACTGCCTCGAGAGGTTAGATCCACCAAGCCTCTGCCATGTATCTCCTCCAGACCCGTCTTCTCGCATGTTTATGTAGTGGGTACAAACTTGTAGGAGACTTCCTCTTGGAGGCAACACGTTTATAAACTATAAACGCAATAACAGTTGTCCCGGGTACGGCCCCTTCCACCCGATATCCGGCCAGCGTGTCTGATTCCCCCATGGGCTTCAGTTCTTCGAGTTAACGACAACTGCCGGTCCCTTTGAGAGGATCGGATTTTATACCCGAGTCGGGGCTCACTCCGCCCCTAGCCGGGGTCCACCCCTCCGGTCACGAGATACCCAGGGGGGGTTACCTTGGCTTAACTGCAACTCAACCTACATGCTAACTTTCACTTAGCGCTTTAATAATGGCGCTAGATTTAAATAATTCTGTTAAGATTTGGTTGAAATGAGCTGCTGATTCAGTCGTGCATCAAAATATTGGCCAACCAGTCGAGCAACAATTATCTCAAGTTCAGGAAACTCCCTTCATCCACCAGCTCACACAGAGAGAATACACCGCCCTACAGTTTATCACAACAGTGAATAAGATTCAAGTGTACCCGTGATACACTGCGTCTGAACACACACTTCTAAGATGGTCCTGATACATCGGAATGTTTGGCTAACCTGGAGGAAACCATGCAGACAAATTCCGAAAGAGAACACCAGTCGCCATCCATCACTATGTGGTGGTGATGATACCACGGTGCTTGTGCCAGAGTAGGGGCACTCTCACTAGAAGGTCACGGGTCAACCCTACAGGAGGTGTCATAAATAACTGACTGAGATGACTGACAGATGCACTGCCTGTGCTCCCGACTGTATCAACCAGTAGTATTCTCTGCCTGCATTGTTGTTGCTGGGTGACTGCCTCAAACTTATTGTTAGCATCTTCTGTGTGCCTCCCTCATAGAGGCCGATCTTGACATTTCTGGCACCAGTTGTTGACAAGTCTACTCAGCTTCAGATCCTCCAGTACCATATCAGTTCATGTCCTTTCCAGCCCATGCTGTGCGCATTTATCCCCCTCTGCCCGGCCAAACAGAAGCAGCTTGGGAATGTGGTGGCTGGGCATGTGGGCTACATGACCCCACCAACGCAGCCTTATCCTCTGGAGGAGCTCACTGATGTAACTGTGCCCAGATATCTCAAGAATATGTGAGCTTCTCAAACAATCTAGTCTGATTAAAACCTAAATGTATAGAACCAGTGCAGATTTTCCTTTGAAGGTATCCAAGTTTCATTAGCATAGAGAAGGGAGGGCATAATCTTGACTTAAAGCTTTCATGACTGCAGGAATTCATACTCTTTGGATCTTTCGGTAAAGACAATTGCTTGTGTTGTGATCAAAACGTCGTGATTTTATTCTTGTATTTTCTTCTATCTACATGACTTTACCGAAAGACCCAAAGAGTAAGGGAGGGCATAATTGTGGCCGAGAGGACTCAAAGCCCTGCATGGAGTGATTGGCCACATCTCTGCCACTACCCCCACCTGCCACTTTCACCTGTTCAATATTCGTAAAATCCGTCTCCCCATGTCGCTCTCTGCTGCTAAACTCCTACTGAACATCTGTGAAAAAGAGCTTCATAGCTCATTGGACTGATCAAGGATAAATAAAGATTCTGATTCACTCCCTCATTTTATTGCAATTCTCTTTTCCTCGGCCTTCATGCCTACACCTTCACTCCTCTCCAACAGTTACAAAATGCCGCATCCTGTATAATTTTAGCCTCCCCGACAATTCCCACATTTCTGCTCTACTTTGCCAACTCAACTAGCTCCCTGTCTACTGTCACCATCTATTTAAATTTCTCACTCTAGTTTATAAACCCCTCCATTGTCTTGCCCCACGTTATCTTGCTTGCCTCATATCTTACGATGTCCTATCCCTCCCTCTATGCTTCCAATCTCGACTCTCCCCCTCTGTCTCTCTCACCCTCCTCCCAGTTACACTCTCATACCTTTCCCTTCTTCATACCCTTCACTGGAACCAACTGCACATAAAACAATCACATTCACCACCTGCTTCCATTCCTCCATTAATACCCATTTCTTTGTCCTTGGCCATCCTACTGCTAGGCCCTGCCCTCGTCCCCCAACTCCGACTAGGCCGACCCCAACCCTATCTCTATCACTATCCCAAACACTTCTTAACCTCTCCCATCTGTCCACCTGTCACCATAACTACACCACTTTCAATAACTCCACTCTTTATTTTAACCACTATCATCTTAGGTACTATTTTATAATTGTTGTAAAGCGCCTTGGTTGAAGGTACTATATATATAACAACAATATAGCTACCACACAGAATTACACAGTTGATGAAAATATAATGCCGTTTGACTGATTCAGAGGGAGACCATCGATGACAATTTTAACTGGTTATAACAATCAGCCTCTCATTGTATTTGTACTGGATGGAGCTTCCTCTGGTATAGATATATAAATCGTCTTAAAATACATGGTTAAATTGTGCAGGGGCCAAAGGATATCTCTGTCGCACCCCAAGGTGAACATAAAATGGTTCTGACTCCGAGCCACGCAGCTATTCCTCGTCATGCCCACCATCATGACGGTCCTTAATTAATATGAGCAAAGGGTTAAAGATCCATAACGCATTCAGATTTACTCAGAGCTCTGGCCTTTTGGTGGTATCACAGGCCAAGACCAGGTCATTAAACCAGGAATAAAGGTATGGTGTGGACCAATCAGTTTAAAATACAATGCATATATTATCAGAGTATGTTTTTTGTTTGCATTCTGACCACAAGTATTGTGGTTAATGCGGAAATAATTCATTGTAAAAGGTTTAAGTTTGGTGTTTTAACATCACCTGTTTTAACACGTAGGCTTTCGCGACCAATGTTATTCATAATCAACGATTTTTGGGTTTAGATCGCGTTTATTTATAAATGTGTCGTAACCATAAAGTCGGCATCCCTTTACGACCTATAGTCAGTACAATTGGCTCTGCCACCTATAAATTAGCAAAATATGTAACTAAACAAATTCAGCCTTACATCGGTAGGACATCATCATTCATAAGAAATTCAGAACATCTTGTGAATATGATCAAAGATATTAAACTTAACCCTAATGATATTTTGGTGAGTTTTGATGTGATTTCGCTATTCACTAAGGTTCCAGTGAGCGAGTCGCTTAAATTACTTGATACACTGGTAAAGAATACAGGTTTACCAAAAGATATTCCGAAACTCGCAGACCATTGTTTAAATAACACTTACTTCTTATGGAGAGGCGAATTCTTTAAACAAAGGGAGGGAGCAGCAATGGGCTCTCCTTTATCTCCTGCTATAGCAAATTTGTACATGGAAAACTTTGAAACCAGAGCACTTGCCTCGAGCACATTAAAACCATCCTTTTGGTTTAGATATGTGGATGACACTTTGGTTGTCTGGCCACATGGTAAAGATACACTTAACGATTTTCTAAATCATCTCAATGCACAAAACCCGGCCATTCAGTTCACCATGGAAATGGAGGTGAATAACACACTCCCGTTCCTGGATATTTTACTTGGGCATGGCCCAAACGGTAAAATAACACACAGCGTTTACAGAAAGCCAACGCACACTGATGCCTATCTGAATGCAGATTCGCATCATCACCCAGCTCAGAAATCCTCTCTTATCAAGACGCTCATACATCGGGCTAAAACAGTGTCAGATGCTGAAAGTCTAGTGAGAGAGATTAAACATGTTAAAGAAGCACTAAGACAGAATGGCTACAATAATGCTCAAATTAACAGAGCACTAAAAGCCAAATCACGATCGCAAAGCAACACTGCTGAAAGCGATCAGATTATTAAAACAATAAAAATACCATTTATCTCAGGAGTAACTGATAAATTAGCCCGTGTTTTGCAAAAGCAAAACATTACAGTAAGATTTGGTACAGTACACAAAATTCAACAACTAGTAACGTGCACTAAAGACGAATTACCTAAATTATCAACAGAAGGTGTATATCGGATTAATTGTGTATGTGGCAGATGCTATATTGGACAGACAGGGCGTAACGTTAGTGTAAGACTAAAAGAACACCAGAGAAATATTAAACTATCACAAACACAACTGTCGGCAGTAGCAGAACATGCATGCCAACAGGGACACTCAATTGATTTTGACAACGTGGAAGTGTTGTGTAAAACTAGTTACTACTGGCAAAGACTAATTAGAGAATCGATTGAAATTGAGAGAAACAGAAATAACTTTAATCGCTCAGACAGCTACAGGCTTAGTGCGGCCTGGAAGCGTATTATTAAATAAGATACATTACAATTACTTATAAGGGAAACAACCACTAACTGATTACTAATGTAGCATAATCACAATAAAACACATTCCAAATGATTACTAATCTACAACTCGCATCGTAACAATAGCCTGATTACTAATCTAGTATATAATTACAATCACTCCCCCCTTGAATCTTTGCACCTGATGAGTTAATGAGTTAATGATGACGTCATCCTGCTGCTGCTCTATATAAGAACGGGAGACACAGGAGAGCCTCACCATTCTGGCGAATTGCCCGATGATGCTGGTTGTAATTACCAGCGAAACGTCGTACTCAAATCGTGAATGTTGTTGCTTCAACACACCGGTGGGCTAAAGCAGTGAACTATTTGTCTTTGTCAACGTGACACATTTTTTACTGATTGGCCGTGTCGGGTGGTGGAGGGTTACGACACATTTATAAATAAACGCGATCTAAACCCAAAAATCGTTGATTATGAATCACCTGTTTTGTTGCCAGAAAAAAAGGGGAAAACCTATTCTCATATTTTGGTACTGGCAAAGGAGGTCCCATGATGACATCTAGGTCTTGTTAAATTTCCCTACACCTCTGCTTTTGCAGTTGAATAAAGAAAATGGCATATGTGCAGGACCTTCCCAGATTGAAACTACTTTGGAGCTATTCAAGCCTCTCCTCGTCATGCTTGGTGAGGCCAACACTAATAAGGGAGATGCCCCAGCTGTGGTTGCAATCAGTGATGTTCTCTTTTTTAAACCTACATCGCATCCTTCCAATTCTATGAAACTCATACTGTGAATCAGACGATTGTAAGAATGTCACATGTGGCACCCTGCCCAATTGCCACCCTCCTGCAGCAGTTTTCTTGCGAGGTCATCATTGTACAGTGCTTTACTTAGTCTCAGACTTCAGATTGCTATTGGCTCTTCCTCAACAGACAGCACATCAGCCAGCCACTCATATATGGTGTGGTTCATCTTCTTGGTTCTTTCGGTAAAGTCACGTAGAAGGGAAGTAATAAAATAATAAAAATAAAACATAATAAAATAATTCTCACGACGTTTCGGCCACAACGCAAGCAGCCGTCCTCAGGTGAAACCAGGTCTGTCGAGGCGACAGCGTCTGAATGAAACAGCACACGTGCTTGGAGCAAAAATATAAGCTGGGTTGGAAGGGGGGGGGAAGGGAGCGCCTTTACAAAAGAATTTGCATATCAAGAGGAATCCAGCATACCCATGGGAAATGCAGGTATGTGATTAGTACTACTTGTGTCCGTGCATTATGCAGGATTAGCAGCATCCACGGGAGGGGATATGGGAAATGCAGATAAGTGATTAGTGCTACTTTGCCCGTGCATGATGCAGGATTAGCAGCATCACAGGGAGGGGATAGGGGTAGCATTAATAAAGGGAAGAAGTGTTAATAGTATGTAGCTGCAGTAACTAAAACCACCACGTAAACAACTAAAGTATAAACTACATAGTATCATCATTATACTAAATATAATCTAAAATAAGCTTAGTTACTAACAGTAAGTAATACATTATAATTCTACGTCATAAAAAATATAATATGCTTCCATCTAAACTTTATTCTCTTACATCACACGAGTCTACACCCAAACATTAAATGATATACTGTGTTGCTATAAACCACCCTATACCTTATACATTGTAATATTACACTATGTATTATTCTACCCACCCTAATGTATATCACACTGCTGTATATTCACTATACAATTACGATACTATATATTAGTTTGTACATTGTATTAAGCATATACATTTTTTTAACTATTTGTTATTATATATATATAAATATGTTTTGTTGCTTCCTCTCAGTATCTTTCACACGACGGTCAACGGTACAGTGTATAATAACAAATAGTTAAAAAAAGTGTATATGCTTAATACAATGTACAAAGTAATATATAGTATCGTAATTGTATAGTGAATATACAGCAGTGTGATATACATTAGGGTGGGTAGAATAATACATAGTGTAATATTACAATGTATAAGGTATAGGGTGGTTTATAGCAACACAGTATATAATTTAATGTTTGGGTGTAGACTCGTGTGATGTAAGAGAATAAAGTTATGATGGAAGCATATTATATTTTTATGACGTAGAATTATAATGTATTACTTACTGTTAGTAACTCAGCTTATTGTAGATTATATTTAGTATAATGATGATACTATGTAGTTTATACTTTAGTTGTTTACGTGGTGGTTTTAGTTACTGCAGCTACATACTATTAACACTTCTTCCCTTTATTAATGTTACCCCTATCCCCTCCCTTGGATGCTGCTAATCCTGCATAATGCACGGGCAAAGTAGCACTAATCACATATCTGCATTTCCCATATCCCCTCCCTTGGATGCTGCTAATCCTGCATAATGCACGGACACAAGTAGTACTAATCACATACCTGCATTTCCCATGGGTATGCTGGATTCCTCTTGATATGCAAATTCTTTTGTCAAGGCGCTCCCTTCCCCCCCCCTTCCAACCCAGCTTATATATATGCTCCAAGCACGTGTGCTGTTTCATTCAGACGCTGTCGCCTCGACAGACCTGGTTTCACCTGAGGACGGCTGCTTGCGTTGTGGCCGAAACGTCGTGATAATTATTTTATTATGTTTTATTTTTATTATTTTATTACTTCCCTTCTACGTGACTTTACCGAAAGAACCAAGAAGATGAATCCCTGCAGTCACGAAAGCTTTAAATCGAAATTTATAGTGTGGTTATTTACTCCAATATTAGAGGTGACATAGTGCCAGCAGGGTCAAATACACCTTACCCCATGATTTTATCTGAGCCCCCTTCAAGACATAAAAAAATGTTATACACCTGCAAACCTGTTTCTGGGGATTAGAGATCAGATCATCGCTTTTTCCCTTAAGGATTTTAATCGACGTGGTACTGACAGTTATGTTTTTCTAGAATTAATTAGCGATACTTGATTGCTTGCTACTAAGGCAAGATCAATCTCCTCAGCAACTCAATATCACCCCTCAACCCTGCAGTGCTGCATGGCCCTTCAAACGTCCTTTCTCCGATGTCAGATGTTGTAGATGGTGAGAGTGGGCTTGTCGTTTTAACTAAGCTATCCGGAAACCTCCCCCCATCAGCCAGGGCTTCTAAGGAGTTCTGAAGTGCCTACAAAATGCAGTTACAGACCTAAACTCTCACCCATTTTCCCTCGGCATCATGAGGAAGGGGTAAAAAACAGCCACAGCTGAAAACGATGATGAAATTATTTCTTGCAACTTTTATCAGCAAGCCAAGACCAGGCTATTGTGGGTTTGAGTGGTGTCCCAAGTGGATGCCCACCACCACAATAAAATGTCGATGATTAGTGGACAGATTAACTCCATAGTAGGTCCTGGTGTGGAGGACATGGGCCTGCATTCGCTTTTCCATCACTATATAGTCCATCACATGTTCTTGCTTGGTTCCGGCGTGGATAAATAATAGTGTATGGATGTGCCAATGCTCGTACATTGTGTTGGTGAGTAAAGGCCCATGGGCTGCACAGAATTCGAATTGCCTCCCACCATTGTAATTGACCTGGTCTGGCACATGCTTTTCAATCACTCTGGCCATGGTGCCTGCGTCATGATCTACTTTAGCATTAAAGTCACCGAGCAAGATTACTTTATCCTTAGGGGCACTTTAGCCATCACCTGGGATAGGGAGGTAATAGAATGCATCTGACTAATCAGCCTTGACTGTATCCTTCCACTGATATTCGTCTTTGGTGGAGCGTAAGCCAACGCTACCACTATTCCTCTCCACCCCTTAATGGGGCGAGGTGAGTCCATTGTAGCCTGGGACTGACAGCTTCCGACAGCTCATTGCCACGCTCCCACACCCCCTTCATTCCCTGTCACAGTTTCCTGCACTGTGTGATGGACTGTCCATCCCAAATATCAAACAGTTACTCTCGCACTCTACAGGGGTGAACGTACAAACTCCACACAGAAAGCACAGCTTCCGTCCGGTGTTTCCTAAGCTGCATTGGCTTCAGGTTGCTGAACGAATACATTATAACGTCTGACTCATGACACACAAAGTGCTTGCCATAAATGAACCACAAAACCTTGTTGATCTCGTCAAGGAGCATGATCTATCATACAAACGCTGGTCATCCTCGCAGTGGCTTTTGCGAAAATCTATATTGGAAACCCATTTCTTCATCACTGCTTTTAGTGATTAGTTTGGTGTCCTTCCCCCACACCTCCGATTAGAATGGTTGGCTACGCAGTCAGAAATAAGTTCAACATACATACATACCAGGCGCACGTGTGGACACTCTGCCACCTGGTCACCCCATGTCTTACCTAGAGACCCATAAACTTACACAGAGGCGTGATTAAACGCAGTTCCAAAGTGTGATGAA
The DNA here is from genome assembly GCF_015708825.2 of Lethenteron reissneri. Lineage (NCBI taxonomy): Eukaryota > Metazoa > Chordata > Hyperoartia > Petromyzontiformes > Petromyzontidae > Lethenteron > Lethenteron reissneri. Next base: position 1,718,087 of record NW_026891376.1, read on the forward strand.
TTCATGGTCTAAATGCGATCAACAATGACTGTACGAATAAATCATCAAATACATTTTGGATTTTTACATAATTTCGCTGAATTCCAGCTCTCATAATAAAACAAAAATGGGTTGACTGTCATGCATCAGACATTTCGGCCACAGGGTAGGGCCGGAGTGAATGTGTTTCTTTTTTAAACCAAGAACTGTTATTAAGTGAGCGCCCGATCCTTGTACCTCATTAATCTTTCTAATCTTCTGCTGCCCTTTATCTCCCACAGCACTAATTTTTCTCAGTCCGTGCTTCTTGGAAAACACAATTTGCAAATGTTTGAAGAGGGACAACTTCATGTGCAAATCAAGAATACACACGTCCATCCGAGATGGAATGCAGACTTTGCAGAATATGGGTACGTATGTAATGCGGGCGTAAATGGGCGGGGCGGATATGACGATCCGAGAGGGAGGAGTCAGGGTGACGTGGGGGAGAAGTTATAGCGGGGAGACAGGAAGCTATCTGGGTCAGTCGGGGGAGTGAAGGGTGGTGAACACGTTGGGTGGTCGCCGTGCCTCAGCCTGGTGGCTGAGGGGCTCATGACGGCGCCAGCCAGCGGGGTGGAAGAGAGAGTGGAGGATTGAGGTTGGAGATGGCGAGATAGCCACAGAGGCCACGAAGGGCTGAGGTAGGAAGTGGCGAGATAGCCACAGAGGCCACGAAGGGCTGAGGTAGGAAGTGGCGAGATAGCCACAGAGGCCACGAAGGGCTGAGGTAGGAAATGGCGAGATAGCCATAGAGGCCACGAAGGGCTGACGTTGGGAGGTGGCGAGATCGCCAGGCACGGAGGAACAGGGAGCAGCGATGGAGCTGCTGGGGGAGCAGCCAGATGGCTGTACCAAGAGCCTGCAGCGGAGCTGCAGGAGCGTGGAAGGCTACGGGAGTGAAGGCAGATGTGGGGCTGCCAGGGAGAGAGTCTCAGGAGGAGTGCCGTGTGGGAAGGAGAACGCGAACCCCAAATAAAGGACACGGAGTCAGCAAGAAGTGTCTGAGTCCTTTTATTACACTGGAGTCAGAAGTGAAACGGCATCTCAAAACAACTGAGAGAAAGAAGAAAAAAAAAGAATATTCCTGCTACATCATCCGACGACGACGACCTTCCTCAGACGGTGGACCTGCCTGCGATGGAAGAGGAGATCCGTTCTGGAACGAGTACGGGTCCGGGTGAGCAAGGTGTCGCCGCGTCGGTGGACCTGTCTGTGCCGGAGGACGCCAACTTACGATGGAGACAGATGGCGATGCAGATGGGGACCTTGAAAATCGTGCTGGCGCAACTGTGTGAGTTCACCACGCCGAGGACGACGTCGGGGAGGCCCGGTGGTGATCCGCAGGCCTCTGCCTTTCCTGCGCTGCCAGCGCCATTGCCACGTGGCACGAAGACGCCATCTTGGGCGTGGCAGGGGAGAAACGGCGGGAAGCCGCCATCTTGTCTTCACAGCGGCGGGAGGACGCCGCCATCTTCAACATCGCGGCGGAGAGGCAGCCTTGCGCTGCCATCTGGAGGTGCCGCGGGGTGAGCAGCCTGCTGTGAGCTGCTGTGTTTTCGAGGGGGTGCTGCGAGGAGAAGACGCCGATGCTGCAGCTGCTGGGGCGGGAGCTTCCCGTCCTGGCTCGGGTGCGTGACAACGGAGCCGTCAAGTCGCCGAACGAGTTCTGCGAGGCGTCTCAAGTTGCCACCCTGCCGTCCTCTTCTTGCTGCAGCCCCGGGCGAGTCATAACGATACGCACCCGGCCTTAACACACACCTCACTCATCTTTCGAGGGCCGGGGGGCTATTTTGGTTTTCTCTTATTACTCGATTGTGCGGAGCGCGGTTCGGATTGTGTGTATGTGTGGGTAATAACGATTAACGCGCTATCTGCTTGTTGCTTGGTGTTGATTAAAGTGTGTGCGTGTGTTGAGAATGGACGGAGAGTCTGCTGTGTTTGCTGAGTGTTAAATAGAGTGTGTGCGCTGCTGTGTGGAGTTGTTATCTTGATGGAGAAGTTAATTATTAACTTGGGAGCGTCGGGTATCCTGTGTTGTATTATCTCGTGGGTTACCGTGCGCGATGGGCTTAATTGAAAAAAATATATATTTTTTTTTTTGGTGTATTGTGCTGCGAGGTGCTATGTGCGATGTGGTTGTTGCAAGAGAGAGAATGTTGTGTTGTTGCTGCAAAAGTTACGACAGGATTAATGGTGTGTTGGTTGCCTGCAGATCTGCTTGCTATTGTGTTTAAATGTACGCGTGTGATCGCAATATGCTGATTGTATGTGCTGTTATACTCTTCTGTATGGTTATGGGGTGCGATGCAGTGGTTGATTATTGGAATTGGGATTGTTATTATATTGTGCGTACCTGTTGGAAATTGGTAACAAATTCGAGGGGGACCCAAATAATTGGTTGTATGGTTGTTGTGCACACGAGATTGCGTGTATATTATAGAGGGGGACCCTAAAATTCGGTTGTATTGGTGTTGTGCACACGAGATTGCGTGTATATTATCGAGGGGGACCTAAAAAATTGGTTGTATGGGTGTTGTGCACACGAGATTTCGTGTATATTATGGGTAATTGCGCTTTTTGAGAGAGAGAGCGCGCTTTGAGGGTGCGTGATGACGCCGTTGTGGGTGTCTCAAAGGTTAATGCTAATGGGACCGTAAATTGGCGCCAAGTGGCGTCGCGTATTCGGTTGATCGCATGCAACCACGAGTTGCTTGGCAAGTTGGGTTGTGTAACCAATGTGGTTGGTAAAATAATGGGTTAAAAATTCCACGATATGACAGCTGTGCGCAGCAAGCTGGGGCTGTGCGTCTATCGTTGGTGGGGTTGTTATAACGTGACGGGGGATGCGTCTTGTGACCCCCAGCTAAGGGAAGCTGGGGTGCACGAATGGAGAAAACTGGCCACGTGTTCGCACGTTGGGCCGCCATTTTGCGCGCACGCGGGGTATGGCGACGATGCGCTTTGCGGAAAGGGGGACGCCATTTTTGAGCGCGCGGGAAAAACCGGGGTGGGGCAAATATTCCATCTGTTATGCCTGCCATTGTTGATTGGGTGATGCACGAGTTGTGGTCACATCGGCCTATGGCTGATGGCTGACCTGACAGCCCGGAGGCGAAACCTCCGTGGTATGTCTTAAACTAATGGGCCATGTGCTCATATGGCTCGGGGAGTCATGGTTCAGTTGTGCGGTGGCAGACTGAACCTGGTGTGCCGGGGGCTCACGGGATCTGGGTTAGGGTGTTATTGTCTCTATAAGAGAACACTGCCCCGTGGGGGGAGTCCATGGGGTCTGGCATTGCCGGGGGATGAACCTTCCCTGGGCTATAGAGCATCGGACTATACGAGGCTGGTGTGTGTCCATCTCTGATGGGATAGTAAGGGAGGAGCATGGCCGAGTTGCTGCTCATCCCCGAAATTGCACTAGCTGAGAGTATGGTCAGTGGATGTTGCTGTGGGTTGACGACCACGGTGGGGGTTAGGGCGAGTTAAACGTTACCGCTGGGGAGCGTGGCTCTCTCCACGCGAGGGTGTGCGATTAGGCGTTTTGTTGGGTTGCTGAGAGTAACCGTGGGTACATGCTGTGTACGTGCGATGTATGTGCTGGTCCTCAAGGGAGGACTGCTGGTGGGTAAGAGCAGGAAATTTTGTTGTTGTTGTTGTTGTCACGTGTAAATAATATTGTTGTTAAAATGTAAATACTGGGGCATCCATTGCGTTATTTTGGGTATTTATGGGGAGTTTTTTTTAAGCGGGCTGGATTTACATCATCTCCACTACCCTGAGGCCGGGTGGCTGTCGTGTACGACATGCGGATGTGCGTTGTTGTGCTGTGCCTCAGGGGATTGGATTCTCCTTCTCGTCACAGATTCTTCAGCTCCCGTCGCACTGGGTGTTACCTGGTGTGCTAGCTGGATGAGGACTTGAAGGAGCAATTGAGCGCCGTTCGTCATTCTGCTCTACCACTTGCTCTTTGACGTTGGACTTGAGCCGAGCGGATGGAACTGCAACATGGACACGCACTAAAACATCACATTTCTGGGTTGTGCGCGTTGGCCGTTCTTGCGTGTCAGTTGCCGTTTTTGTTCATTGTGCCATTCTTATTCTTGTTGTTGTTGTGCGGAGGACAGGCCGGTGTTCTGTTCCAGTTCCTGATACCTCCCCTTTCGTTGCTTGTGTTGTTGTTGTTGTTATAATCTCCGTTGTGTCTGGGGGACTCCTGATTGTGATGCCTTCGCCTGCATTATTTTGTTCTGTTTCAGCCGAGGACGGCTGGGATTTTCTCTACGGGGGAGGGTAGTGTAATGCGGGCGTAAATGGGCGGGGCGGATATGACGATCCGAGAGGGAGGAGTCAGGGTGACGTGGGGGAGAAGTTATAGCGGGGAGACAGGAAGCTATCTGGGTCAGTCGGGGGAGTGAAGGGTGGTGAACACGTTGGGTGGTCGCCGTGCCTCAGCCTGGTGGCTGAGGGGCTCATGACGGCGCCAGCCAGCGGGGTGGAAGAGAGAGTGGAGGATTGAGGTTGGAGATGGCGAGATAGCCACAGAGGCCACGAAGGGCTGAGGTAGGAAGTGGCGAGATAGCCACAGAGGCCACGAAGGGCTGAGGTAGGAAGTGGCGAGATAGCCACAGAGGCCACGAAGGGCTGAGGTAGGAAATGGCGAGATAGCCATAGAGGCCACGAAGGGCTGACGTTGGGAGGTGGCGAGATCGCCACGCACGGAGGAACAGGGAGCAGCGATGGAGCTGCTGGGGGAGTAGCCAGAGGGCTGTACCAAGAGCCTGCAGCGGAGCTGCAGGAGCGTGGAAGGCTACGGGAGTGAAGGCAGATGTGGGGCTGCCAGGGAGAGAGTCTCAGGAGGAGTGCCGTGTGGGAAGGAGAACGCGAACCCCAAATAAAGGACACGGAGTCAGCAAGAAGTGTCTGAGTCCTTTTATTACACGTATATACATGTATAGCCCATTGGTCAATCCACTGCTGGATAAGGGCTTCATCACACCTATGGCGGGATGTGTAGGTTATATGGGCATACACTACCACGCTGGTCAGCGTGGGTCGATGGAGATGGGGAACATTTTAATTTTTTCCACTTTAAAATTGTTCAAATAGTTGATTTTGTGTTACAGGTAACCACATTCAAAAACATGGTAAAGAACAATCAGTTACAAGTTTCCCGCACATACAGGATTGTATAGAGCAATAACCGTGTGTTTTATATTTTATTAAATTAAGAAACAAATGGAGCTGCCATAGTAGTACAATGGTTATCACATTGGACTTGCAATCCAGAGGTCTCCAGTTTTATTCGATCTCCTGGCATGGCAGTTGGATAAATTAAGACGTTTTTTTATGCTCTCACCTCTACTCACCTAGCAGTAAAATGTACACAGCACAATCGATCGTCAGGTCCTATATTATGACATTAATTGTGGGTATATCCACCTTTCCCCACCCACAATATCTGTGAACCAAATATCATATAGAGCTCCTTCTAGTGCTGGCATGACCAAGACATTGTAGGGCAAACACTTACCTTGTAACTCAGAAATAAGGGCAAATATATCACAAGGTGCCTTAGAGTAGGTGCCTTGCAGTGGCTAGAGTCGTATTCACCATGCAACTTGAATGATTCTGAAAGCGATGACCCGTGTATAATTCCTCATGCACTGTTACCATACACTCCACTTCCCCTTCGTCCATTGTCCACTCACCGTGCCCGCACCAACCCATGCAGGTTTGACATTGCACTCATTGAGCTCAAAGAATCTGTGCCGATCACCAACACGACCCAACCTGCGACCCTGCCGTACCCGGAACACATCCTGTCCAACAACCCCGAGTGTTTTGCGACCGGCTGGGGAAGTCTGTCAAGTAAGGACCAAACAAACAAAACATTATATTTGGTAACGTCTGTCTTTTCCAGGATCAACAAAGGTCCATCGTTCTTCTCCCTTTGTATAAATAATGCCAGCACAAAGCAATTGCGTACATAAATAAATGTCTATGCTTATGATATAACCCTATATTTTCCTGAATCTTCTGTCCTCAAATTACAAAGGAAACTGCAATATGATTTCATTACGATCCACATAACCAAATGGCTTAACACGTAGGCTTTCGCGACCAATATCATCCATTATTGAGATTAATAATAGCGTGAATATCAAATTTACTGAAACAATATTTTAGATCAGCAGACAATATGCCTCCCTACACGAAAAAATATGAGTGTTTTTATACATCTCATCAGCCACACGTCCTTCTTGCAATGTATAATTTGACCAGCATTGGTTTAAGCAATTCTGACTGCTGATAAGACAATGAATGTCGACAATGTTCCAGAGTTTTGATTGTGTGGAAACTAATACTGATGAAATTATGCACTCTCAGAGTCTTTGTTTTTTTGGCTTGTTTCTGAATGTGAAAACTACATTTTAGAGGTTCAGCAGCAGCACCTGGAACTCAACCTCCGAGTGAGCAGCCATTAGCAGATCATCGGCATACATAACGTGGTTGAGCAATAGGGAGCCATCCCTTGACCGCACCCGGGCATCGATCAGCCTCCCATTGTATCTGTACCATATGGTAATTCCTCCAGTACAGCCATTGAAGGCTTTACGAACTATGTGGTCAAAAGATATGTTAAATAATGTGGAAGCCAGAGGACCTCCCTGTCACACCCCAAGGTGTAGAGGGAATGGCTCTGACTGACGGCCACGTAGTTTGACGCGGGGCCGCTCACCATCATGAAGGTCCTTAAGGATCGTGAGCAAAGGGTGAGGGACTCCGAAAGCATGAAGAACAACCCAGAGGCCAGGCCTACTGATGGTGTCATAGGCCTTGAGCAGGTCAATAAAGCACATACATCCACTCACACGCACACATGGACCTACAGACACGCAAATAAATTGACTTACAATGACTCACATAGAGTCACGTACACAAAGCGGCCATGGACTGACATACAGACATATCGACTCACACACACACAAACACATGGACTTACACACATATATGGACTCACACACGCATAGACATCCACTTTAGATACACACACATAGAGTTACACACACATATTTCGACGTACACACAAACAGCAACTCTCACACATCGACTGACACACAGACATACGTGGACTCACACACACATTGACGTAAACACACATATGTACTTACACACACACATATCGACTAAGACACACACACATACACTTACACAACAACAACAACCGCCATTCGCCACTAAGTGGCGGTGACGTCACCACGACGCTTGTGCCAGGCCATGTGCACCTTGAGGCCACGTGAAGTGTCGAACGCCCTTTGGCAGGAGGTCACGGGGCAGACCCAGGTGCCACGGGTCGACTGACCGTGATGACCGAGATGACTGGCTGATGCACCACCTGTGCCCCCTACTGTGCCAACTTGCTGTGCTTTAGCCACCCGGCACTCCGCTCGTTGTTGTGAGCGTCGCTCCTCCGCCCTCCGTTGTTGTTGGAGGGCGACTGCCTCCAACTGCCCAGTAGCGTCCTTCACGAGCCTCCTCCACAGAGGCCGATCTTGACACCGCTGGTACCAGTCATCGGCAAGTCCACTCAGCTCCACGTCCTCCTGTACCACATCACTCCATCTCTTCTCTAGCCCGTGCCACGCCCGTTTAGCCCCCTCGATCTGGCCGAACAAAAGCTGTTTAGGCATGCGGTGGCTGGGCATGCGGGCTACATGACCCAGCCAACACAGCCTTGCCTGCCGGAGGAGCTCACCGATGGGACTTTGCCCAGATCTTTCAAGGATCTGTGAGCTCCTCACACAATCGAGCCTGGTTAAACCCAGGATGGATCGTAGGCAGGCCAGCCTAAATGTTTCCAACCGGCGAAGATGCTCCATTAGGGGGGTCCACGTTTCGCAAGTGTAGAGAAGGGAGGGAACGACTGTAGCCGAGAAGACCTGAAGCTTCGTGCGGAGTGACAGACCAGGTAGCTTCCACACAGCGTTACGCAACCGATGAAAAGATATTGACGCTCGACTGATTCGGAGTGAGACCTCTGCTGTTAAACTGGAGCCAGTCATAAGCACACTGCCCAAGTATGGGAAACTCTCCACTCTCTCTACTACCGCCCCATTGCCGATTGGGAGTTGTGGGGGTGGAGTGTCCGATGGTACAAAATACCCAGGCAGGTGCTTAGTTTTGGTGGGGCTGATGGTAAGGCCCCACCTCTTAGTGGCACGCTCCAGTCTCAGCAGCAACGTCTCCAACTCGTCTTCTGAATGAGCAGCTATTACCAAATCATCAGCATACATAACGTGGTTGACCAATAGGGAGCCATCCCTTGATCGCACCCGGGCGCCGATCAGCCTCCCATTATATCTGTACCAGATGGAAATTCCCCCGATACAGCTATTGAAGGCTTCATGAACTACGTGGTCAAAATAGATGTTAAATAATGTGGGAGCCAGAGGACATCCCTGTCGCACCCCCAGGTGTACAGGGAAAGGCTCTGACTCCCGGCCACGAAGTTTAACCCGGGCCTGCTCACCATCATGAAGGTCCTTAATGATCGTGAGCAGAGGGTCAGGGACTCCGAAAGCACGAAGAACAACCCAGAGCCCAGGCCTACTGATGGTATCATAGGCCTTGACCAGGTTAATAAAGCAGAGATGTAGGTCTTGTTGGAATTCCCTACACCTCTGCTGTAGCAGACGGACAGAAAATATGGCATCTGTGCAGGACCGCTCTTTCCTGAAACCGCATTGGGGCTCCGCAAGCCTCTCCTCAGCGTGCCTAGCAAGGCGATGTTGCATAATCCTTGCCAGGACCTTTCCCGGCACACTGAGGAGTGAGATGCCCCTGAAGTTGTTACAGTCTGTACGGTCCCCCTTCCAATCCTGCGGAACCCGTCCAGTGGTCCAGACTGTTGTTATCATGTCATATAGGGCAGTCTGTGCACAAACGCCACCCTCCCTGAGCATATCGCTTGGGAGATCATCTCTGCCCGATGCCTTTCCTGGTCTCAGACTCCGGATCGCCTTCAGTACTTCCTCAACAGATGGCACCTCAGCCAGCCACTCACAGGGGGTGACCTCTTCCAATATTCGAGGCACCGCAGCCCTAGCAGGGTTATCCCCACTTTGGGCCATAATGCTTTCCTGGCTGAGGGATTTCCCCTTCGTCAGGACTTCACAGAAATGCTCAGCAAATCTGCAAACCTGTTCCTGGGGGTCAGAGATTGGATCACCGTTTTTTCCCCTAATGATGGTAATAGGTGTGGTGCTGCAGGTTACTTTTTTGATGGTGTTAAATAATGATTTGTGATCGCGGGCCACTGAGGCAGACTCCATCTCCTCAGCAACCCGCGACCACCACCCATCCTTGCAGCGCCTTACGGCTCTCCAAACCTCAGAGCGAAGGCTGCGGTAAACCTCCTCATTCTCTGACGTGGGATGCTGTAGACGATTAGAGTGGGCCTGTCGCTTTTTCTCAACTAACCTGAACACCTCCTTTGTCAGCCAAGGTTTCTGGGGAGGTCTGGACCGCGTACCCAAACCAGCCATTACAGCTGCATGAGTCACAGTCCTAAACCTCGCCCATTTACCCTCGACATCAGAAGGAGTGGGGGACGATGCTAACCCCAGCTGCAAGCGATGATGAAATTCTCGCTTGCAACTTTCATCAGCTGAAACCAGGCCACTTTAGGTTGGAATGGGGTCCTGGGTGTACACCCACCACCGGAGTGGAAGAATGGCAGGCGCATCTTACAGTCGATGTTCAGAGGGCAGAACAGCTCCACGGTAAGTCATGGTGTCAAGGACATGGGCTCACATCTGCTGGTCCGTCACTATGTAGTCCAACAGATGTTCTTGCTTGTACCCGGCATGCATCTATGATGTTGTGTGGATGCGCCAATGCCGGAAGAGCGTGTTGGTAATTACAAGCCCATGGGCTGCACAAAAATCTAGCAGCCTCCGACCGTTGTTATTGAGCTGATCTGGCCCATGCCTTCCAATCACTCCAGACCAGGTGCCAGCATCATGACCAACTCGGGCATTGAAGTCACCCAACAAGATGACTCTGTCCCGAGTGTCCACTTTAGCCAGCACCTGTGACAGGAGGTCATAGAAGGCATCTGACTCATCGGCTTTGCCTGCATCCCTCCACGGATGTTCGTCTTTGGTGGGGGCATAAGTAACCACGACCACCACTCCTCGCCTCCGGTTGATGGGAAGGCGAGCCCAAAGTATCCTGGGGCTTACAGCTTCCCACACCTCACCGCCACGCTCCCACGCCCCCTTCATTCTTTTGTTCAGAATAAGAGCCACACCCTGTTGTTTGGCAGTCTCCTGCCCCGAGTGGAGGACTGTCCATCCCGCATGTTGGCAGGAGCCAGAACTGTTCCACCGGACCTCCTGAATGCCACAGAGATCCATGCGGTACCGGTCCAGCTCCCGACAAAGGAGTGGCAGCCTCTCCTCCGCAGTGAGCGTTCGAACGTTCCACGTGGCCATCCGCAGTGGTTTTTCGTTGTTTCTGGAGGAGCCCCGAGGGTGAAGATTCAATCTCCTGGCTCCGCCAATTGGGGTTTGGCCAGGAGACGTCATAGAAGCCTATCCCCCCGGGGCCTCCGGCACAAGCTTATTTGTTACATTTTCATGTTTATATCGTAGTCTCGTGGTAATTAATTGAAGGTGGAGGGGTTACCAGCCCCTCGCACCCGTCCAGAGCCCCTGTTTAGCCACTGTGGTGGTCACACACGCCATGAGGGGAGAGGCCAATGGGCATTGGTCCTCCCCAAACAGCAATGTCCACGACAGTGTTGCCCGTCCGGCACCGCGAGGAGGTAGGGGGTTGTTTTGCCGGACTAGACTTACACACATACATAGACTGACACATACATTGCCCTACACATACATACACATATGGACTGTGACACACAGACATGTACTTTAGATACACACACTTGGATTAGCACACACCTATCGACTGACACACACGCATTAACTTACATACACACATCAAGTGGCACACACATGTATGGACTTACACACACATGTGGACTAACACACAGACATATGGACTGACACACACATACACATCGACGTATGCACACACATCGACTGACACACACAGATACACAAACGCACATTGACTTACACAGTCAGATGGAGCCATGCACACACATCGACTAACACACACACATGAACTCACACACACAGCGACTGATACGCACACAAATGGACTGACACATACACAAACACTTTGCCGTACACACGCACATCGAGCGTTGTCCGGTCAAAAAGGCAGACACACACATGGACTTAAACACACGTATGGACCTACACGCACACACAAATGGACTCAAACACACACACATCGACTCACACACACATCGACGTGCACAGCAATCCCCGATGATGGACCAGCTATCAGTATGGCAGTACTACGTATGAGTAAATAGCGTTACGTGAGCAATCGAAACAATATAAATGCATTGAAGAAATAAGCAGAAATAAGTGTAAATTAAAGAGCAGCAGTACGCAAAGGTAAGTTGAGAAGCAGGCTACAGTCTAGATTATAGACTGCCAGTACCCCGACTCAATGACATAAGCATTGATACAGTCGACATAAAAAGCTGGCAATACGGGCAGCAGCTGAAAAAGCAGAATACAGTCGACATGAAAGGCTGGCAGTACACTGAGTGAGGTAAAGAAGCAGGCAACAGATTATAGACTGGCATATACTCATAATGGTCAAAAGGAAAATGAGCAGAGTAGATAATAGAGTGGCAGTGCACTGACGTTAATTAATCAGCAGGCAGCAGGCCACATCACAGACTGGCAGTAGACCGTCGCAGCGTCATGAAAGCTCAGCAAAAAAGCGAATACTTAGCAATCTAATAATGAAAAATTAGTTTTGTGCACACAAACATAATTATTATAACATCTGTGAACTTGTTTGATAATGGTAAAAAATGAACCTGAGTTGTTATCTGCACACAAACATAATTCTTGTAATATCTGGCAAGGTATTTGTTTAATAATAATAAGCAATGAACGTGATTAATTATCTGCACAACAATAGTAAACAATGGACTTGAGTTGTTAGCGTAAGAAGCAAGGAACTTTGTACTTACCATAGCCATGTTGAGGCCTTGTGCCATGCGTAGCCCCTGTCCTGGCTTACATTGGCGAGGCGGCGGAGTTGGCACGTTGCCAGGCTAGGGGCTGGGCCTCTACCCGCCCCCCCCCAGCATCCCCCGGGCGTGCAAGAATAATGCTACGTAAGCACTAAAAAAATATGATCTACGGAGTCTGTAGTATAAACTGGACGCATCGTGTTGGGGGGGGGGGGAAAGAGGACATCACACTGTGAAGAAATACCCGCAGCGTCATGTGTGTATGTATTGGCTGTTAAACGCGTAAAAGGAAATGTCCCCCGTGAGCTGGAGCGAACGCGCATCACTTGGCAGGGTCCGCCCCCCCCAACGCAATTGTCGTTAGTTGGTATGGTCGATGGCGCGCAATAAGTAAATAATTAATAATAGAAACGGCACAAAGTGTTAATGAAACTACTTTAAAGTTTAAGGACGGGTAAACGGAATAGCCTATTCCCACCGCGGGGCTTGGGGCGTGCCGCCTGGCAAAAACATTTCTACGTGAAGGCCACCGTCTGAGAGCCAAATCCCCCGCAAGCGCGAGCGCGCAGAGACTTTTATATATTAGAAAAAGAAGAAGAAAAGATATGATAAATAAACACGCACATACTTTGTTATTTAAGAAGCACCCGAACGCAAACTCACAAAACGTATGCACAATGGTCATGTTCTTTAAGTTGCAGATGATATTGATAATAAATGTATTATTAATCTTGCGGATGATGATATTATTCATGTTGGTGATGATGATTTTCATGATGATGATAATGTTCTTTTTTGCTGATAAGAATGATGTTGATCTTAATATCCATCTTGCTTATGATGTTAATGATGATATTAATAATGCTGCTTATGATGTACAGATATCACCAACAACGACCAGTACATCGTCCCCGACGACCAGTACATCGTCCCCGACGACCAGTACATCGTCCCCGACGACCAGTACATCGTCCCCGACGACCAGTACATCGTCCCCGACGACCAGTACATCGTCCCCGACGACCAGTACATCGTCCCCGACGACCAGTAAATCGTCCCCGACGACCAGTACATCGTCCCCGACGACCAGTACATCGTCCCCGACGACCAGTACATCGTCCCCGACGACCAGTACATCGTCCCCGACGACCAGTACATCGTCCCCGACGACCAGGGATTGGTCCCCAACGACCAAGAATTCGTCCTCCCCTTCTTGCAGTGTGTTGATGTGGGAGTTCACCGCATCAATCCTCATCAGTATCGCACTGATGTTCTGTGAGTGTTAAACAAAGCCACACGCATCACTACAGCCATCGTAGTAATGATGAAGGTTCAATTTCGATTTAAAGCTTTCGTGACTGCAGGGATTCATCTTCTTGGTACTTTCGGTAAAGTCACGCGTTGTGGCCGAAACGTCGTGAGAATTATTTTATTATGTTTTATTTTTATTATTTTATTACTTCCCTTCTACGTGACTTTACCGAAAGAACCAAGAAGATGAAGGTTCAAGTGTCAAATTTAATGTGTGACCAGGCCAGAGCTCAAGGTGAGAGACCAGGTGAGAGATCAGGATATAGTCGAATTTGCAAAAGTGACCTGGGGCAGTCGTCTGTTGCCAGTAGGGGGCGATGATTGCCGCTGTGTGGTCAACGTATGGCACCCCAAGTGGCAGCTGTCCCTATGCATTAGTTTGATAATACGGGGTGCTGAATGTTGTTGCGTGGTTAAAAACAAAACAATGGGATCGCTCCACAAACCTGGCTATCGCCTGATTATGCTAGTTGTAATTACTGGCGAAGCGTCATACTCGAATTGTAAACATTCTTTGGGTCTTTCGGTAAAGTCACGTGACTTTACCGAAAAACCCAAAGAATATGAACTCCTGCAGTCACGAAAGCTTTAAGTCTCGAATTGTAAATGTTGTGGATTTACTCTCCAACACACCATTGTGCTATACTCGTAACGAATTGACACGATCTATTAACGTGACAAACCTTACTAATTGGCTGTGACAGGTGGTGGCAGGTTTAACAACGCATTTATATTTACGCGATCTAACCCAAAACCTCTAATATGGTTTCGCCTATAGCACCCCCAGTGGCAGCTGTCCTCGTGTATTTGTCTGCTGCCAGAAAGGGGAAATGATTGATGCTATTGTAATCGCAATGGAGTAAATTACGTCATAATTTTGTATTTCTGGAAATTTGGACCATACAATGGAGACACTCTAATGAGGATTATAATTGTGTCACTGTGGGAGTATATGAGTCCCTGTGTGAGTCCGTATGTATTTGTGGGAGTGTGTGTGTTTATGTATGGGAATTTGTGTCTTTGTCAGTCCTTGTGTCTTGTTGTGAGTTTGTGCATCTCTGTGAATCTGCATGTCTCTATGTGAGTTTCCGTCTCTCCCTGTGAGTGCATGTGTCCGTGAGTCTGTGTGTTTTTGTGCGAGGCTGTGGCTCTCCATTAGCCTTGTGTAACTCTGTTGTGTCTGTGTTTTGCAGGCTTATGAAGTGATGCTGATTATGTTTGCAATGTACTCAAGAATTAAACACAGCAAACACAGTCACCTCATAAACACATGTACCAGATTATAAGATATACCTACTAAACACATGTGTTTTGGGAAATTGAGTAAGGTTGATTCAAATGAGCTAGGAATTGGGGAGTTAAAACGTGGGGCAATTATCATTATTCATACATTAACATAAGTAACATATATACACGATTATATGAACATACTTATATATAAACACTAATTTACATGAAAGTGATTATTACAATAACATCGAACCAATCATTGGCCGAGCTCTGTGAGCAAATAAACTCTCTCCACCACAAATTACACACCAGTTTCCACATTTAGTGATACATCAGCAGCAATGTCAAGCTTTTGTTTGAACCATTAGTTCAGTACGAGAAATACTCTGGACCGGTTTCGACATTCAGAGTCTCATCAGCATATAAATTCTCCACAATCTTGATTTGAAGCTTTCGTGACTGCAGGAATCCATACTCTTTGGTTATTTCGGTAAAGTCACGTAGGTATGAAAATAAAATAAATCACGACGTTTCGGGCGCAACACAAGCGTCCGTCATCAGGTGGGACTGTTTTAAAACAGTCTGCATCAAGTGTTTTAAAACAGTCTGCATCAGCAGCAGGCCATGCTTTCCCACCTGATGACGGACGCTTGTGTTGCGCCCGAAACATCGTGATTTATTTTATTTTTATACCTACGTAACTTTACCGAAAGAACCAAAGAGTATTCTCCACAATGACGGTACATATTACGTTGTGTTGTTTATTGAGGGAATTATCTATTTGCCGAGTTTTGTGATTGCCTTTATAGCATTTGCTTGATTTCAGTGATGCTATGTAAATTTATTTGTAATAAAAGATTTATAGACTTAATGAGAGTGATGATGATTGTGATGGAGTTCATCGGATGTGCTCGCATCACGTGGACATGATACAAATACATAAATAATCAGACAATTTGCCTCATTCACATCAAATCTGTCCCTCCATGTAAAATATAAAAGTTATGTTTACACATCCCATCAGCCACATGGTCTTCCATCTTTGAGTGCATCTTATCAGCACCATTGGTTTAACACATGTGTAGTGAGCGATTTCCGAGACACGACGTGTAGAGAGCTCCTTATTTATTGCTCATAATTAGAGGCACAATCACTGAGCGACATACGGGGCTATGCATAGCTGACCCATCAACACAGCCCCATCGTCGGCATCTAACTATATAGCTGGCTGACGAATGTAGCGACGACGACGATGGGAGCCGAACAGCGGATCGGACATGCGGCCGGATGATGAAGAAGAGATGACGGCGAAGACAGCGACGGCAGCCAGGACCCGGACCCCACGACAGCCCCGAACCTTCGGTCACGCCCCCCCTATATACTCCTCGGCGTGGCCAGGCCCCGCCTCTGGCCACGCCCCCTTCAAGAACCCTCTTGCAGGTTCCCGAAACTCCCCGACTGACCTCACCTTTAACTTTGCCCAGTTACGCCCCATTATAGTTGGATATTATATAACACACCATTACCCGTGATTAACCCTCCAGGTTAACAGATGGTTCCCTGTCATTACACCACCCCCTTCCCCCCCCCCCCCCAATGTTTAAAAGATAGCCGTCCCGGCTAATACTAACAAAATCAAAACACGTTGGACAGAAGAGTTCCACAATAAACAGTAAAAAAAGACAATGACAATGTTTTTGTTAGGGTGGTACAATCCGCAATCGAAAAGGATGACCCAAGCTACAACTCTTGAAGGTAGAGGTAGGGAGAGGAGAGAAGAGAAAAAGAGAGGTGGAGAGAAATAAAAAATTCCCCCTCTGAGTAATGCGCGAACGCGACCCCAAAGCCCCCTAATACACACACAGGGATATTCCTTTCATCGGAACATAGAACATTTCGACCGAGTCCTTGATGCTGGTCCATCCTTGGAGGCAATCTTCACATCCTTCACAGGTGATGTGGGCTCACACAAAAGCCCGGGAGGAGTTGGCTCCATCCCCAACTTCGCAGGTGATGTAGGCCAGGTCGCAGCCGGCGGTCCCTCGCATTCGGCGAGACCTCGTGGCCCCCAACCTTCAGGGGCTCAGAAACTGTGGGCGGCACAACACAATCCTTCTGACACACCGGCCATACAATGCTTGGAGATGAGGTGTCAGTTTTGGAAGGGTGGACAAATCAACTGCGACGGCCCACCCGTATATGCACGCAATGCGGCCATTTGACTTCCACTACTTCCACGGGACCCTGCTATGGCCGATGCAATTTAGGGGACGTTCAGAGCAGCACCTGTGGGCAGTGCAACCACGCCCGGTCCCCTATGGTCCATGGCAGCACATGGTCATACCGCCCTGCATTTCTTTCAATAGCCACCTGCGCTTTGGCAGTGTTCACATTGGCCGCTTCGCATTCTGCCGAAATGCGCTTCAGCGTAATTTGCAGGGGCGTAGGCAATATCGTCTTACCCTTCTTCTCTGACAGACCCAATTGAACCTCCATGGAGCGTTCATTTTCTCTCCCATACATGAGGAAAATGGCAAAAATCCCGTGGAAGCGTGGGGAGTCATCCTGTATGCTGCCAGGACTCCCGGAACATGCAGATCCCAATCGGTTTGATCCGCACTAACCGTCTGACAGAGCATGGATGTCAGGGTTCTACGCAGGTGTTCCACCATACAGTCCATTTGGGGATGGTATGGTGACTGTTGGAAAAATGCTTTTTCCAAAAATTAATATAAAGAGTGATATTGCTTATTTTTTATGTAATCGATTTTCTTATATATGTAATAAAAGACTTCGTCAGGCACTGCTGGTCTCCGTTGGTCTTTTATTTAGTTTCCTCCTCGCACCCCGCTGGTCCTGACAGCGGACCAGTGTCTCCTCGCGCGCGCCCCCGCGCGCTCCTCCAACAGCTCCTCCGCTCCCCCCACTCCGCACACCGCTGGCCGACGGCGTGCCGAAGATCCTTCAGCCACGTGGCCGATGGCGCGGATCCCCTCCGGCCACCCAACGTGGCTCAGCCTCTTTACTCCAGCAACTGACCCTGATCCCTTCCGGGCTCCCACCTATATCCTCTTTACCACGTGACCCTGACTCCTCCCCTTCCGGATCATCAGATCCGGCCTTCCCATACTGCCCTGTTGGCTCCACCCCCATTCACCTCGCTTCCAATTGGACCCGAGGTGAACGGCGGCCCCTCCCACACGCCCCCCATACTGGGCTCCGCCCCCCAATACCCCGGGCCGTGTGATTGGGCCAGAGCCCAGCAGCAAACCCCGTTTACACTCGGATTACATATATGTTGTGTCATAGAACCACGTGGATACGGAATTTACTATTAGGGCTGTTGCCGTTTATTAAACGCTATTACATTCAGCACACAGAAGTAGGTGCTCTCTATTCTGGGCCCTTACCCTGGACCCTCGAACACTATGTCGTCCTACTCTCGGCTATCCCTTGGGCTTTCTCACACGGGCCGGGGCGGGAGCTCATCCAATACCGCCCGGCAACGAGGAGAGAAGAACCCACTCTCTCTCAGCCGATCCTCACTGAATAATTGGAGCCCCGCTCTCGGCTATCCCCTTGGCTCTCCCACTCATCTGCCCTGGGCGGGGGTTCAGCCAACACCGTCCGGTCCGGCGGTGAGTGGGAGAGACTCCTGCAGCCGATCCTTACTCCGGGCTCCCACAACGACCATGCCCTCATCACGGGGTCCCCCTTAAGTACCCCTTGGGCAGCCCCTCCCCCTAACTCGGACCCGCCTTTGTTCCCAAAGGTACCCCCTTACAGCACCCGTAACATCACATCATCCTCTGCCGTTAACTCGTTCGCACCTGTATGCCTTCTCATGGTTGCTCACACTACTCCTCTACATATATATGGATTCAGCGAGTTCCAAAAAAATGTGCAGTGACGCATACCTGCCAACTCATCCCTGGAGACAACAAAAGGCAAAAAAAACACAACAGACGGAAACAACAGGGGTCACGAACCTCCGCCAGACAGCGAAATCCACCCAAGGGCAGTTAATCATTACGAGCTGACTGGGGTTTAAAATTCCAAAAGTAGAGACAAGCTTAGCTATATGTTTAATCTCAGGATATCAAAACATAACTGAGAAGCGCGGATCCCTGGCGATACAGACGGGGAACAAAGGTTAATAGGACCCTCGTAATATCCTTGGAAACAATTATGGTATACCACAAATCTTGGTTAAGCATAAACCAAATAATAATTATGGGAGTATTAGGCCGAGGGTCATTCAGAAGAGATACAATGCGAAATATAATATGTATTCCATGGGATCAGAGCGTCACCAACAGCCTTTGTCTTCCAGTAGCTAACATAGCATAAGGCAGCAGTAAATTATGTATGCGGGGGGGGGTCGCCTCCCCCTAATATATCAAATACCATGCAAGAGCTCCAAACCGCGACATGAGTGCTGTTAACGCTGCTCAAAACGTACTTTGAGTCGTTGAGTCGTTTGCAGAGTCACGGACTACAAAAAGTGGTACTGCACCTAGCTATAAGAGGTGTAAAGGTATTTTGTTTTACTTCCAACCCGTGATGAGAGGACGGAGACACGCTGCCCAAAACATGAACGGAAACATGGCAGTCATAAAGACATCTGGACAACAAACAGGCAACGATTTCAAAAATAAAAACAGCTACCCCTTTGTGAGTGGAATGCAGGGGAAGAGAAATTGTAACTTTGAGAAAACAAACCTAGTAAACTTAGAGAGCGGCAGGGGGAGATAAATTGTAAGTTTGAGAAAACAAACCTAGTAAACTTAGCAATCTTTGTAAGAACGTAATCAACCAGGTAAAGTGTTAACTATTGTGTTAGCCGACTCTTTGTGTTGCATTGCATTACATTTCTAAGTTTACTAGGTTTGTTTTCTCAAACTTCCAATTTCTCTCCCCCTACCGCTCTCATTGACATGCTAATTTATCTGCCCCCCCCACCCCCTCTATATATATAATACCTGGTTACAGAGGCGTTGTTTCTCTGTGTGTCTTTGTATGTGTGTCTCTCCTCTATGTGTGTCTCTCTCTCTGCGTGTCTCTCTCTCTGTGTGTGTTTGTCTCTCTCTTTCTGTGTGTTTGTCGCTCTGTCTATGCGTCTCTCTCCGTGTCTGTGTTAATTTCTCTTTCTTTCTCTGTATGTGTGTCCCTCTCCGAGCTTGCATTCACACCTGATGACGGTTGCTTGTGTTGCAATCGAAACGTCGTATTCTATTATTTCTTTTCATTCTACGTGACCTTACCGACAGAACCAAATAATGATAATAATAGTAATAGTTGAAGACATTTTTCTTTTAAAAAATTTAGGATTACCTTGTATTTTCTTCAATAATTTAAAATTAAAGCTGCTTCTCTGCCGCCTACTGCGCTCTCATCGAATTGGGACACAGACTAAATAATTAACGTATCGATAACGACTTCTGTCCAGCGGCTGGACTAAGTACGCGTGAAACAAGCGAGTAACATGGGCAGCAGTAACAACTGTAGAAACGTATCACTGATGGCCTACGAAACAGAAGCGCTCAGGGCCTACAAGAACCTGAATCCGGAACTATTCCCCCGCACCTCTGATTAGCACGGTTGGCTACGTATGGTGCGAAAGAAGTACACTATGCATACCAGCTGTGCTGTGCTGCCTCGTGGTGGCACTGAAATGGATAGGTGGGGGGAGGGGTGGGGGTGGATGGGGGGAGGGGTGGATGGGCAAGTGATGGGTGCGGGGGTGGGTGGCGGTGCTAATTAATTGCAGACGCAGAGGACATGCACATGCAAACATGGTGGTTCTTCATGTGGTAAGTGTTGCATTTTAATGTTTTATAACATTATTTTAAAAAAAATCTCACGTTAAAAAGGTTGTTAAAGTGTGGGAAATGTTGGGACGGAAACGTAACTCAGCTTTGAACATGGCAGTCAATGGGAAAACGATGGTCGTTTAAATAATTTTCTGTTAACAAGCAATTTTCGCGGAACGCATCGTACTCGCTAGGCGAAACATGTCTGTATAAGAAAGGAAGGCAAATTACTCAAATAAATACGTAAAATAGATCAAATATGTAAGTTGAAATGGCATGAGTATGCCAATTCCCCAGCTTGGGTAAGACAGCAAAACAACAGCAAGAATAGTCCCAGACCACAACAAGGCAACACATTTCGATTTAAAGTTTTCGTGACTGCAGGGATTCATCTTCTTGGTTCTTTCGGTAAAGTCACGTAGAAGGGAAGTAATAAAATAAAAATAAAACATAATAAAATAATTCTCACGACGTTTCGGCTACAACGCAAGCAGCCGTCTTCAGATGAAAAATGAGACACTACCAAGCTAGGAGCTTATATATACGCTGGGTTGGAGGTGCAAGAAGAGCGCCTTAACAAAAAGAATGTGCATATGAAGAGGAATTTAGCATATTCATGGCAAATGCGTAGGAGGTAGGCGGGGGGGTTTCAAAGTCATATTATGCCCATGCATTATGCAGGATCAGCAGCACCAAGGGAGGGTGTACGGAGTAGCATTAACAAAGGAAAGGAATGTTAATAGTATGTAGCTGCAGTTACTAAACAACCACGTAGAAAACTAAAGTATAAACTACATAAAAAAACTAAAGTATAAACTGCATAGCACCATCAGTGTACTTACTATACTCTACAATAAGCTGAGTTACTCACAGCAAGTAATACATTACAATTCTACGTCGTAAAAATTATATAATATGCTTCCATCTAAACTTTATTCTCTTACATCACACGAGCATACACCGTACTATATACTGCCATAGATAAACCCAACATTAAATTATATACTGTATTGCTATAAACCACATTTTAATATAACACTATGTATTATTCTACCCACCTTAATGTGTATCACACTGCTATATGTTTACTATACAATTACGATACTATATATTACTTTGTACATTGTATTAAGCATATGAATGTTATACTATTTGTTATTATACACTGTACCATTGACCGTCGTGTCAATGGGTGAGTCGTGGGGCGAAAACTTGCAGCGGAGCAAAGAATCCATTCCCTGCGGAGAATACAATGCCAGTGAGTGGAAACGCGGTCTGAAAGTCACCGTAAACGTTTTTTTTTATGTAGTTAATACTTTAGTTTTCTACGTGGTTGTTTAGTAACTGCAGCTACATACTATTAACATTCCTTTCCTTTGTTAATGCTACTCCGTACACCCTACCTTGGTGCTGCTGATCCTGCATAATGCATGGGCATAATATGAATTTGAAACCCCCCCGCCCACCTCCTACGCATTTCCCATAAATATGCTAAATTCCTCTTCATATGCACATTCTTTTTGTTAAGGCGCTCTTCTTGCACCTCCAACCCAGCGTATATATAAGCTCCTAGCTTGGTAGTGTCTCATTCTTCACCTGAAGACGGCTGCTTGGGTTGTAGCCGAAACGTCGTGAGAATTATTTTATTATGTTTAATTTTTATTATTTTATTACTTCCCTTCTACGTGACTTTACCGAAAGAACCAAGCAGAAGGCAACACATATTCGCTCAATAAAATTGTACATTAAATTGAACTATGAAAGTCACAATTACAAAGGCAGTTGTGTCTAGCACTCATCTTCTGCTTAAGGGTATGTTTTGGAGGACGTTTTATGATATTAAGGGAGGAAATATGGCCGTTCCAAAACGTTGGTGCTGCAATAGCAAAAACTGTCACCTCTTCAAATTCTTGTTTATGATATAGTTAAAAGGTAATTAAATTGATGTCTTATGTTTATTGAGTTTGACAATGCATTAATGCATTAGCTAAGTATAGCACAGATTTGTTAATTCGGATTTTATGGATGAACAGGGCCCATATTCCTTGTTGCATCAAGTGATGTGATATTTAATTTAAAGTAGAGGTCACAATCATGCGTCCTGTATGGTACATCCAGTGCAGATCGAAGAGTAGAATGAGAAAGCGGTTTAAGTTTGGTGTTTCATTAGTAGCTGATCTGTAAGCAGCACAATCGAATGGGAAAACAATGTTTGTTTTTTAATACAAACCCAATTTTTTAAGTCTTATTTTTATAATAGTGTAGTGACTCAAATCGGAGACAGTTAAACTTGGAGGCACTTCTTTTATTTAATGAGCACTATCGGGATGGTACACACCCTACGTGGGTGCACACTCTACAGTCGCTCGTCTTTACACAACTCTACGTGGGTACACATTATTACTGTTTCTAGCCTATACACAACACTAACTATCTAACACTCACGGTGCTGAACCGATACAGCAAACAACTATCTAGTAGCGCAATATCGAGTGAAGACGATGGCGACGTGACGACAGCAACGATGGCAATGAGATGGTAACGATGCACTTGAGCAGAACGACGGGGATCCCACTTCCAGCAACAGCCACGAGGTCCCTCACAGGGGCCCCTCCTATACTCTCTGCGTGGCCTCGCTCCGCCCCGGCCACGCTCCGTCTCTGGAACCTACTAGCGGATGGGCCCCCTCTGTGACCTTTCCCCTCGATGTCCCCCTCTCGTGACTGTCGTGGCTTGCTGACATGGGTACTCTCATACACTGTAGTTACCCCTTTCCGCCAGCAGCCAGCGCTATGCCACTACAATAGTAATGACATTCATAACGCGCGAGATTTTGCAGACAAGTTAACAACTCAGAGGCGCGGAGCCAAGTGCACGGCTGCTCGAAAGCCTGACCAAACAGAGAGGCCTTTAGATGGTTCTTGAAAGTCGGAACGCATTTGATGTTGTGGATGTGCAAAGGGATCAAGTGCCACACCGAGGGGGCGACAGCAGAGAACCGACGTGAGGCTGTAACAGTTCGAGTCCTTGGTGTCCAAAGCAGATTTTGAGTGGTGCTGCTGCGTAGGGATCTACTATGAGCTTCAGTGCAAAGCGAGAGTAGGGAGGCGAGGTATGGTGGGGAACCGGTGGTTAAGGCGCGATGACAAAGGCAGGCGATTTCATAATTTGTCCTCCTGGCGAAAGGGAGTCAATGAAGAGTACGGAAAGCGATGGCTGAGTCGAGTTGTATATGATGGACACCAACCACGACACGAGCAAGGGTTGTTCCATAACTGTTGCAATTTCAGGATGTTGCTTTTGTAATACCGTTGACGACTCTTGACGCCGGAGTTGGAGGCACACGGGTTTATTTCACAGCACAACAGTGGGCATATAACACTCGAGGGGGTATCGGCCCCCTCACCCGGCTAGCTGGGAATACACACGCTAGCTACCCTAGCCTGCCTCTTAGTCCTCCACTAACGGGCTAGGGGAGGCTATCTGGCCCGACACTGGTAAGTCGGGCCCGGTACCCGGAGTCCCAGACCTGCTCTGACAAGAGCACCGGCTCTGGCTCTCGGAACCACGCCGCTGGCTCGATCCTGTTCGGCCCTGATAAGGACGTCGAACTAGGGGAGTCCAGGGCTCTTAGCTAAGATGTCTTCAGTCTTCTCGTTAGCTTAACATTTTTTCCCCCGAGCCCTCTGACACATCCCCTTTTATACTCAACCCCCGCTGAGGGGTGGGGCCCCGGGCTGCCCGGTGCGGACGTCGTTGATAGCACCCCCCCGTGCACTCACGTAGCCCCGCCCACTGTGTTTGTTTCCCATAAGCTGCCATGCATAACGGCTCTCTCTCTAACACCCCTACACTTTGATGATGACTTGAAGAGAATGGCATTACAGTAGTCGAGGCGAGACCCAACTATACTGAAAGCAAGGGTGTTGGCAATATCGATGGTAATGAGTGGACGTAGGCGATGAAGAGCCTCGAGTTTTTATGATGTAGTTGACGTAAATGTCCAGAGACAAGGTGAAATACAGAGTGACACCAAGGTATTTGATGCGGTCTGTAAAGAGAATGGTGGTGCCGGTAATCATGATGTTGTGCAGAAGATAGGGTGACTTGAACCGTTGTCGGGTGCCAATGAGTATGGCTTCAGATTTGGCTGCATTTAAATAAAGATCATGCGACCCGAACTGCAAGGCTGTTGTGCACTCAGAGATATTTTCAATTCCTTGAGCATTAGCGGGATTTATCCATGTGTATAATAGACTGTCATCAGCATAACTCCAAAGCTTCGTCGACCGATTTTAGATGTGTAGACAGCACATCATAGTGGTTCAAGCACGGAGCCCTGGAGGACCCCACAGAAGTGCTTTGTGATAGTGGATTCGCCTATTTGAACAGAGGTCTTCCTTGCCAAATACAATGAGATCCATTTTTGGTAATATCCCACACGTGTCTATAAGGGGCAGAAGAGTGACTGAGCCCAATGTCGAAAGACTCTGGATCATGGGGCACACGGCAACCCCTATGGGATAGCGGATCCAGGGACGCGGACCCCAGACCCCAGGAGGGGGCTAGGGGATGACGTCACTATTCCAGGACCTGGTGGAAGGTTCTGGAAGGAAGGTGTGGCCGGGACGGAGCGAGCCACGGACCGGTATAAAAGCCGGACCTCTGAACGGTCCCGGCAGTCGTCGTCCACCCGAAGATCAAGAGCCTCCTGAAGAGAAGAGCCCGATGGGCAGAGCCGTACCCCTGGCAAGGGTCGGCTCCAGCTTACATACCAGTGAAGACCAAGCTTCACTCAAGAAGGGTTAGGATAGCCAGTGAGAGGCGTATTAGTGTATTGGGTGTAAGGGGCCGCTACCCCTTTGTTGGGGATTTGTTAATAAAAATACGTCTTGGCTCAGAGAGACTCTCCTCTAGTTATTGACCCACTATACATGCAACTATCATAAATTATCTGAGACCAAGCTATTGTGGGATCCTAGATAAACGCTTATCATCATAGTCAACGCATGACAGGCAAATATTACAGATGACAAGCCAAATATCAATAGGGAGATCAGTTCCATTGTAGGTCTTGGTTTGAAGTACAATGGACTGCATCTTCTGTTACATCACAATGTAGTCCAGAAGATGTTCTTGCTTGGACCCGGCATGCATCCATGATGTTGTGTGAATGCCCCAATGCCAAAATAGTGTGATTACGAGCCCATGGGCTAGATAGCAGTCTATCAGTTTCCAACCATTGTTAATTGAGCTGATCTGGCTCATGCCTTCGAATCACTCTGGCCCAAATGCCATAACCCACTCGGGCATTAAATCACTTAACAAGATAACTTTATCCCAAGGGGCACTTTATCCAGCCTTGTCTCCATCCCTCCACTAATGTTCATCTTCTATAGATGTGTAAGCCATACCTCACCTTCCATTATAGGAGACGCGAGTCCACACCAGCTGGGACTTGCAGCTTCTAACACGTTGCCTCGACACTCCCATATCACCTTCATTATTTAGTTCTGAAGCAGAACCACTCTCCGTTGTTGGCAGTTTTCTGTACCCAGGTGGAGAACTGTCCACCCCTCATGGTGTCTGGAGCTAGTCTGCCCGACCTCCTGTATACCACAGAGGTTCAAGCGGTACTGGCCCAGTTCCAGACAGAGGAATGGCAGCCTCTCCTCCGCAGTGAGCGTTCGGACATTCCACATCGCCAACGTCATTCTTCCCCTATATCTGAGGGAAGGGTATAGTCTGGCCCCACCGAATGAAGTTTGGCAGAAGACACCTGTTGCCCTGCGGCCTCCAGCACAAGCTTAATTGGGTGTTTCCACGATGGAGACTGGTATGAATTAGTACTAGGTGTAGTGGTTTCCCTCGCACAAGCTGATCTCGCTACATAAACATAAAGACAGACATAAGCACCCCTTGCTTACGCTTCAACCTGCCCGAAACCTACAAAAACACATATATTTCCATAAAAACAAATAAACACCTATATTGGTTAATAAGCACTCCAACACAAGCTCACAAAATGCACACATGATGATGTTCTTCATGTAGATGATGATGATAATAATATAAATCTTGCTTATGATGTTGATCATGATGATGATGAAAATTACGATATAAATGTTGCTGATGGTGGTTCCGATTTGATTTCACATAATTCGTCCTCTCTTCCTCGCCGCATGATGACTTGGGGGTTCACCTCGTCCATCCTCATCAGCATCACGATGACGCTCTGTGAGTGGTAAACATAGCCACACGCATCACTACAACCATCATGATAATGAGGGTTAAAGTGTCAAGTTGAATCTGTGTGACCAGGTCAGAACTCAAGGTGAGAGAGATATGGATAGATTAATGTGCAAGAGTGACCTGGGGCATTCGTCTGTTGCCAGATTTAAATAAATTTTAAAACTACTTTTTTTAAACACGCTTTAATAAAATGGACCCTACTCGTAATGGCAGAACTCCACGACTCCAGGAAGTGGCCGCAAAGCTTGCCATAACATAAGGGATCGTGGTGATTTACAGCCAACATCAGTTGAGCGTGGACAATTAGACCCAAGCCAAATCATAACATATAAAAAAGAATGTTTAAAAATACTTTATTTTATTTTTTATAGAAAATAGTATTGTCGTCAATATGACATAAGTATACCAAGTTTGCAGTCGATGCCACATTGGGAAGTGGGTTAAAATTGCGTTACAAGATTTGAGGATACAACAACAGCCAGAGTGAGTTCATAGAAAGAGTGTAAAAAGATAGTTTAAAATTTTTAATTTTTTATCATAGAATATGGTATTGTCATCAGTATGACATAAGTATACCAAGTTTGCAGTCGATACCACATTGGGAAGTGGGTTAAAATTGCATTACAAGATTTGAGGATACAACAACAGACAGAGTGAGTTAATAGAGTGTAAAAAGATAGTTTAAAATGTTTAATTTTTTATCATAGAATATGGTATTGTCATCAGTATGACATAAGTATACCAAGTTTTCAGTCGATACCACATTGGAAAGTGGGTTAAAATTGAGTTACAAGATTTGAGGATACGACAACGACAACAACAACGACAACAACAGACAGAGTGAGTTAAATAAAAGCGTGTAATAATAAAAACGGCGATAACTGATACTGTTGTTTGTAATCCCAATGGAGTAATTTACATAGCAATTTTCGAATTCGGCAAATTTAGACCATACAGTGGAGACACCAATGCAGTCAGACTGCATCTGCACCGTGGTTGCAGAGGCAGTAGGGGCCGCTGTTCACAGGTCAACCTTCAACCAGTTATTTCCACTGATCTCTTGACGCCATGCCTCTTCGGATCTTCACATCCACCTTTACCCATCCGCCTCGGCCTACTTAACGCATGATCCATTACCAACAAATCAGCCCTGATTGACGATATCTCGGACCACCACATCGACCTTTTGCTCATCACTGACCTGGTGCAGGCAAGACTCCCCGCCAGCCATCTCTTTGGAAGTCGTACCCCCGGGATGCAAGGTTCTTCGCAAACCTCGCGCACCTAACCAACGGGGTGGTGGCTTAGCGGACGTCTACAATGCACACTTGAAAATTAAAGAGCTCTAGCAATGGCTCCCGCCACATTTGAGGTCCAGTCCGTGTCCCTCACTACTGAGTGCTTTTCGATCATTTACATCTATCGCCCTCCAGGTGGCAGCATCACTACCTTCTTAAACAAGCTTTCCGAATTTATTTACCTCATTCCTAACCCATCTCACAGGCTCGTGCTTACTGCAGACTTTAATTGCCCTGGCAATACCCCAGCCTCCATTGATAGCCACCTCGAGTCAACCTTGGCCTGCTATAACCTGGTCATCACCAGGCCCCACCAGAGCTTCCTCAACAAATGTTGAGAGTATGTTCGACCTGGTTCTGGAACCTGACCAGGATCGACGCTGTTACAATATTACACAGCAGGGTACACAACTCCCAGGGGCTAGGGGTCCTACTTTGAGTCCGGGTCCCTGCCGGCTAGCTCCTGTCTCTCTCTCTCTCGTGTTGGATCGTGGACACTGCCGACTCCACCGACCGGAGAGAGAAGCACCTCTACGGCTACCACCGGCTTCTCCTCCGACTCACTATTCGATCCCCTCTCTACCCTTGGTTCCCTCTTCACCCTGCTTACTCTACCCGTTCCCACAGTGACCCCGCTTACGTCACGGGGTATCCCTTAAGTACCCTAGGAGACGTGACGTCATCGCACTGAACGGCACACCTGACGTCACGTCCCCATTTTACTCCTCTACACATGTGTAGAGGTGTAATTGTGCATGGCCACGGGTGTAGAGGTGTAATTGTGCATGGCCACGGATGGCTAACAAACACAAGGGGTGGGGTTAGGGCCGTACACAGGGGAGGTGCTCACACCGACGTCCGCACCTGCATCCCCCACGGGCCCCTCCCGGGGGCCGAGTCCTATAAAAGGTGGTGAGCCAGAGGGCTCGAGGTCGAGATCAGCTTTAACCAGCAAAGACGGAAGACCAGCTAGAATAGGCCCCAGAGTTCCCCTGGCTCGCTGTCCTTATCAGGGCCGACCAGGGCAAGCCGGTGGCGTGGCCCCGAGAGCCCAGACTGACAAGCCGGTCTGGAGACTCAGGGTGCCGGGATCCCAGCTTGACCAGGGCTGGGATAGGTAGCCTCCCCTAGCTCCGTAGTGGAGGACTTGGGCGTAGGTTAGCGGGGTTAGATGTTGTGTATCCCTGTAGCCGAGTGAAGGGGACGATACCCCCTTAAGTACTGTGTGTACCCGTTACTGTGCACAAGTTGGTGTAATAAATAAGTGTGCCTCCGACCCTGTCGTCAAGCCTCCTAAATACTTACTACATCTGGCGTCAGAAGTAAAACGTTCAACGATGGACACACGAGGGACGACACGTACCAGGGAGTCGGAGATGGAAGACAACACGGCCGAATCACCACCAGAGATGGCCGAGGTCGGATCGGAGCAGCCGGGGCCGAGTACATCCGCGCTGCTACGACAGGAAGGGGGGGATGCGTCGGCCGAGGGACTTCGGCTGGCTCACTCCCGCCTGGCGGAGCTGCTCTACGCTGCGGCCGCCGCGTTGGAGGAGATCACACGGCTGGGGGCCGGGGGGGCTGCGCGGGACGACGACAGCAGCCGACGCGCGGCGGCGTTTCCCGCCACCCCGACGCGGCTCGCGGTTAAATTTCCCGCCATCACTACAGTGCGAGCAGAGAGCGGGGCCGGCCCGCGTCAGGTGACTGCTGAGCGCCAAGCACAAGCCGTGACATCATCAACACCGGCCAGCGCGTCAACAACGGAGCGACCGGCGATGCCATGCTCGCAGCCCGCCCACACTGTAACATCTGCTGGGAACGACGGAGCGCGATCCGCAGCCACGGACGTCGCGTTACAGCAGCGTCTGCCGCCTCTCAAAGAATTCGTGGGCGCGGACGGAGACTGGGGCGGCTTCAAAAGACGGTTCATCGCTCATCAGGAGATGGCGAACTGGACGGACGCCGAAGCACTACGCGCGCTGCCGGCGATGCTGGACAACGACGCCCTGGCTACTCTCACCTCGGCGCCTAAGGAAAAGCGCGCCACGCTGCACTTGGCGCTGCAGCTGCTGTCAGCTGTCTATGGCCCGCCTTCGGACTGCAGGCAGCTTTTCCACGATCGCCGTCGGGGCGCCAACGAATCGCACCTGGCCTTCCGGACGGCTCTCCTGGCCATGGCGAAGGCAGCTTTCCCGCGGATGGACGAGGAGGGAGTGGACGCCATGGTGGCTGAAAAGCTGCTACTACTCGCTGATGAGCTGGACGTCGCCGTCTTGGCTCAAGACGACGCAGAGATGTCGTCCTTGCTGGTCGCGCGCCACATCCACGGGGGCTTGCGGTCCCTGCGTCGCAAGGCCGCCAAGGGGGTGACCAGCCATGCCATGGGGGCCACCACCCTCCCACCGGAGGAGGTCTGCGGGGTGGAGCGGTGGGGGGAATGGAGATCGGCGGCACCACAGGCTCGGACCGGACCGAGCCGCCAGGAGCAGCCCAGGCCATCTGGGGCACTCACACGGTGCTACAACTGTGGCCTTCAAGGCCACGTTGCGTCAGGGTGCCGGGCTCCCCGTGAGCGCGGGGCGATACCTCGTCAGGACGCCGCGCCGTCTCCACCCAAGCTCCAGCAGAGAAATACGGCGAGTCGTGGCACCTCACACGTTTGGCCCATGCACACATCCGACACACACTCGCGCGCTGAAACGGACAGGGTTCAAAAATCGACGGCCGTTGCGTCGGATTGTTCTGAAATGCGGCGAGCGCTCCAACCGGGTCAGTGGTCGGCGCTCGCCCATCGTGTCGTTGCAGCGTCGGCGGGATCGTCGGTCGTGGTCGGTCATATTGATGGGGTAGAGGTGCGGATTTTAATTGACACAGGGGCATCGGCGACCATTATCTCTGATTTGATTTATAACATCCTTCCCGTTCCAAATCTTCCCTTGCTCCCCATTGACGTGCCATGCTATGCCGCTAACGGGGGCTCGCTGGGCATTATTGGGCAAATCCGCGCCAAAATTTGCATTGGAGACATTAAATTATCCGGGCCTGTTTTGGTTTCCTCCTCACTCGCGGTTCCGTGCCTGTTGGGAACGGATTTCTTGGCCAAAATGCCCATTCGTATCTTGATTGACCAGGGGTGAATCGAGCTCCCGTCGGGCTGACGTATTACATTTTTGTCTTCCCCCACCATGGAGCGTCGGGCATTTGCCACCGTGCAGGCGCTCGTGACAAAAACTGTGCGCGTACCCCCGGGGGCTCAGATGCTCGTCCCTCTTAGGTTGCGTCGGCCGTTTGCGGAAGGGGTTGCGGATCGGGGGGTCTTGTTGGGACCATCTCGGGCCGGGGTCAATGGACCCGATTTGCTAGCGGCTCAGACCATGGGGAAAGGGGATGGGGACCCCTTCATTGCAGTCCTTAATGTTGGCTCGCGAACGGCCGTGGTTCCTCAAGGGACCGTGCTTGCACACGCAACGCCGGTACCCTATGAGGAACCACTCGTGGGTCAGGTAAGCACCGATCCTCCGTCGCGACCGCATTCGGACTGTGATGACGGATGGCTGGATGCGCTTTGCGCGGGATCAGTGGACCTGTCCGACTCGTAGCGTGCGCAGCTGCGAGTTCTCCTGAACGAATTTGCCGACGTTTTTAGTCAACACAAATTTGATATTGGTTGTACTAAATTGCTGCGACACCATATTGACACAGGTGACAGCGCGCCAATCCACCAAAATCCCTTTCGGTTGAGTCCCGCCGAAAAGGATCATGTCAAATCGGCTGTTGATGACATGCTAGCCGCCGATATCATTTCCCCTTCCAACAGCCCGTGGGGCGCGCCGATCGTTTTGGTGAAAAAACACGATGGCTCACTGCGGTTTTGTGTCGACTTTCGGCGATTGAACAAAATTTCTGTGGCAGATGCGTACCCGCTTCCTCGAATGGATGAGTCGCTCGATGCCTTGGCGGGGGCGCAATTCTTTTCCACCCTCGATTTACTTTCTGGATTCTGGCAGCTCCCTCTGGATGACGAATCCAAACCTAAGACGGCTTTCCGTACACCGCAAGGCCTCTTCCAATTTAACCGCTTGCCGATGGGCTTACATTCTGCGCCAGCAACTTTTCAGCGGTTAATGGAACTGGTCTTGGCAGGCTTGCAATGGGATTCGTGTTTGATTTACTTGGACGATGTCATTGTCTTTAGCAAATCATTCGATGAACACCTCCAGAGATTGCGTGCTGTTTTTCTCAAAATGCGGGCTGCCAATTTAAAATTTAAACCGCAGAAGTGCCATTTGCTCCGCGAATCGGTGCGGTTTTTGGGTCACATTGTGGGGCGCTCGGGGATATCCACTGATCCCGCCAAAACGGAATGCGTCAGCTCCTGGCCAACTCCCACCTCGGTGGGAGAGGTCAGGAGTTTCATTGGCTTCGCATCGTACTACCGACGGTTTGTGGCTGACTTCGCTACGATCGCGAAACCATTGCACGCCTTGACGTCCAAGGGGGTCAGGTTTCATTGGGGGCCGGAGGAAGAGGCTGCTTTTCGCGCCCTCCGGAATGCCCTGGTGGGGGCTCCACCGTTAAATTACCCCGATTTCTCACAACCCTTCTTGCTCGATACAGACGCAAGTAACACGGGCATTGGGGGTGTGCCGTCCCAGCTCATTGGGGGCGTAGAGCATGTGGTGGCTTACGGTAGTCGAGTACTGTCTCCGGCGGAACAACGGTACTGCGTTACCCGTCGGCGTTTCACCGTCCGTACAGATCATGCCGCTCTACAGTACGCCCTGCGGGTTCAACAACCATCGGGGCAGTTGTCCCGATGGTTGGAGATTCTCCAGGACTACGACTTTGTCACCACATATTGTAAGGGCGTCCGCCACACGAACGCTGACGCCCTGTCGCGGTTGCCACCCACTTCGGAGTGTGCCTGCCTCTTGGGTTCGGGGCGTTGTAGGCCCCCGAACGTGGCCACCGATTCGGTCTTCGTGGCCGCCGCCGATGCGCCTTCGGCTTCGGGTCCTATCGAGCAAGAAGGGAGGGATTCGTTGCTGAGGTTGTCGGTTGCGGAGTGGGGACGCCTCCAAATGGAGGACACCTCCCTCCTCGCTCTGCGCCGTCGCACCGGGGGGGTTGGTCAGGGGGTGGCGAACGTTGACTCGTGGGGGTTGTTCCAGGGGCTTTTAATGCACTGGGACGGAAAATCCCGCCGCCAACGGCTCGTGGTGCCTGCAGCAGTGAGGGGTAAGGTGGTATGGGCTGCGCATGAGCGGCTCCTGCACTTGGGGGTTCACAAGACCTTCGCCATGCTCCAGCTCGATTTCTTCTGGCCGGGCATGGCAAAGGACGTGGGGGATCTCTTGGGGTCATGCACGCAATGCGCGCAGCGGAAGCCACCAGCGAGGGGGTCCAACCCTCCGCTGCAGTCCATAAAGGTTTCCCGGGTTAACGAGCTCGTTGCTCTGGATATTCTCGGCCCATTTCCCGCTACACCCAGGGGAAATAGGTATTCATTGACGGGGGTCGAATACTTCACGAGATGGCCTATGGCCTGGCCCCTGGCCAACCAGTCGGCAGCAGCCATCGCGGAGGCCTTTGTCCAGGGCTATGTCCTCGACAAGGGTGCTCCGGAACGGCTGCTGACTGACCAGGGTAAGAATTTTTCGGGGAAACTCCTCCGCGAGGTGTGCGACCTCTTGGGTACGGAGAAAATTCGGACCTCCCCGTATCACCCGCAAACTGACGGGATGGTGAAACGGCTGCATCGGACTATCACGTCCATGCTGTCCCAGCAGGTATCGTAATCCCAGACAGATTGGGACCTTCGCATTACCGGTGTGTTACAAGCCTACAGGATGGCTCCCCACGCGGCCACCGGATTTTCCCCTTTCTTTTTAATGTATGGCCGCGAGGCTAACCCCCCTGTGACAACCCAGCTGAAGCTCTCGGCGCCTCAGGCGAAATTTACCTTGTCCGAACACGTTAAATTTAACATCAGCAAATTATCTGAGGCGCGGGAAGCGGCCGTGCAAAATTCTGAACTCCGCCAGAAGGCGAACGAGAGGCTTCGGCTGGGGCGGGTACATGTGTTCAAATGGAAACCAGGGGACAGGGCATGGTTGCACTGTCCCCAGGTGCCGCTGGCAACCTCGTCAAAGTTGGTACGGCCGTGGCGGGGGCCAGTGGAGGTCGTACAGGTCTTGCGGCCGCAATGTGTTCACGTCAAATGGGGGAGGCGTCGGTGGTAAGTGCACCCCTCAAGGTTGAAACCGTTCATTGCGCCGCCCCGTGGTTCACACACACACACACACGCATGGCCAAACGTGTGAGGGGTCCGCCGACTCCCCGACGTCGCTGCTCTCGCCTAACCTGACATCAACTGTTCCATCTCCAGGTGCAACAGGAGTGACGGGTCCACGCCCGCCAACCCCTCCCGGAGGGGTTGGGGGTCACTCGGCAGCGACGCCAGACTCTCTTGCACCCGGACCGTCAACAACCGCCACTCAGCGTGCCGGGACGGGCCCTTGTGACGGGCCCGCCGCGAGAACACGCGCCAAAACGCGCAGACTATTGTGAGGTCGGCCGTTGGGGGGCCTTGCGGACAGTGGGGGGGAGGCGTCCGGAGTGCGTGTATATATGTTGGTTTTGGGGAATGGGGTATTTATTCGGGGGGGTGCGTCGGGTTATTTTTTTCTCTTCCTGTTGTTGTTCTTGTTATGGTTCTCATTGTTCTTGTTAAAATTACGCGAGGCACACACACGGTTTTCGGGAGGGATGCACCTTTATTCTGATTTTTTTTGCAGCCGGGGACGGCTGCGAGCTGTACAGGGGGGGGGTGATGTAGAGGTGTAATTGTGCATGGCCACGGATGTAGAGGTGTAATTGTGCATGGCCACGGATGGCTAACAAACACAAGGGGTGGGGTTAGGGCCGTACACAGGGGAGGTGCTCACACCGACGTCCGCACCTGCATCCCCCACGGGCCCCTCCCGGGGGCCGAGTCCTATAAAAGGTGGTGAGCCAGAGGGCTCGAGGTCGAGATCAGCTTTAACCAGCGAAGACGGAAGACCAGCTAGAATAGGCCCCAGAGCTCCCCTGGCTCGCTGTCCTTATCAGGGCCGACCAGGGCAAGCCGGTGGCGTGGCCCCGAGAGCCCAGACTGACGAGCCGGTCTGGAGACTCAGGGTGCCGGGATCCCAGCTTGACCAGGGCTGGGATAGGTAGCCTCCCCTAGCTCCGTAGTGGAGGACTTGGGCGTAGGTTAGCGGGGTTAGATGTTGTGTATCCCTGTAGCCGAGTGAAGGGGACAATACCCCCTTAAGTACTGTGTGTACCCGTTACTGTGCACAAGTTGGTGTAATAAATAAGTGTGCCTCCGACCCTGTCGTCAAGCCTCCTAAATACTTACTACACATGCACTGGGAGTTTTCCAAGCTGGTTACACCGACCACCATCTCATACTATTTTCCCTTCAAATTACCAAGCCAATCACCACGCACATTGTGCGTGGTGCCTCCGCGCTGACTAAATTTTCCGAATTCGAAAATTGCTACGTAAATGACTCCATTGGGATTACAAACAGCAGCAGCAGTCATCGCCGTTTTTATTATTACACGCTCACCCAAGCCCCGCTAGGGCTGGTACTACGCCCAGTAAGCGAGCTACACATAATGCCAACACATTATCCACCGTGGCTTCGTAAGCCCGGCACCACACAGTGACAATCACAGTCACTACACAATCACGGGAGGAGAGGGATAGGGTGAGCAGGTTACATCAGCAATTCAGGAGTGGGATGGGGCTCTCCTGGAAGATTTGGTAATGACACACAGCCTCCATAAATATATATTTTGGGAGAATGTTCTGGTGGTAAAAACCATCTTCAGGAAGAGGCCATGAGGTGTCTGCCATCTTGGAGAGGAGATACCATCTCAGGATAGGTGATGCCATCTTAGAAGAGGAGATAGACGCCATCTTGTGCAGGGGGAGGCTGATGCGTGTTCTATCCAGCCTGTGAAGTTGTCAGGAGATCCCAGCAGACCTTCTACCTGGAGAGACTGTGACAACTTTGGAGCTGTGTGTGAACATTTGGAGGTTGGCTACTGCTGCTGACTTAAACTGGTGAAGACTGAGGCATTGTGCTTCGTGGTAAGCCTCATGCTTGCCTGGAACTGTCTGGGGAGCCTTTAAGAAAATGCACCATGGCTACTACTCAAGAGTTGTTCTCCATCTCTTATATACACAGAATGCCACCTTGTTAAATACAGGGGACACCACCTCGTTTAATGCAGTGCTGTACCCCAGGATTAGTGGTTGCATAGACGTTTTTTTTTTGTTGGGTTAGATCACGTGAATATACATGTGTCGTTAAACCCGCCACCACCCGACACAGCCAATTAGTAAGGTGTCATGTAAACAGAACATGCTAATTCGTTACTCGTACAGCACACTGGTGTGTTAGAGAGCAAATCCACAACATTTACAATCTGAGTACGACGTTTCTCCAGTAAATCAATACGACGTTTCTCCAGTAAATCATCAGGCAACAGTCAGATGTGAAGAAATACTGTTTCGTTCCTTAAATAGAGGGGTAAACGTGATGACGTCGCTTGTGAGCCCTTCTTATGAGAAGGGGGGGGGGGTATTAATGAATGCATATAAACTACAATAGGTTTCCATTACCGGTTGGGTTATTTATATGGTATTAAAAGTATATTATGCATGCACATTATGCAATCCCATTGTTCTTGTACCTCCTGTCATTTGTGTGCACTAAAAAAGCAGTACCTGTTATTGTCCGTTCACAGTTAATCCTCATTTAAATACGGTTGTTTTCACCATATCTGCCGGGTACAAGTTTATTTTTCTGAGTTAATTTCCCCCCGCATCCATAGCTTTCCCAGCCTCCAACTTCCAGCCCCGTCCACTTCCCCCCCCCCAGCCTCACGTCCTTTCTCCCCCGGGGGGCTCACGCAGCTCCCCCCTCCCCCTACACCACCCCCCTCTCTCTCTCTCTCCCTCCTTGTTCCTCCCTTCTTTCTTACCTATATAACCTCTTGCCACGGCAGCTCTCTTGCCCACTTCAGCAAAAAAAAATTCTTGCTGTGGTTGTCCCACCTAATTAAGATTGCTTGTGTTGCAATCAAAACGCCGTGATTTGTTTTATTTTATTTCTAATTACGTGACTTTACCGAAAGAACCAAAGAGTACGGTGACCTGTATAGGCATGTATTTAAACAATGTATTATTTGATGATTCGCTTCCAAGCAGCACTAAGTCTGTAGCTATCCAAATGGTTAAATATTTGTATTTCTCTTAATTTCAATAGATCTCTAATTAGTCTTGGCCAGTAGTAATTGGTTTTGCACAGACTTCAACATTATGAAAATCACGATTTAAAGCTTTCCATTCTACGTGACATTACCGAAAGAACCAAGAAGATTATCAAAATCATTTGAGCATCCTTATTGGCATGCATGTTCTGCCACTGCCGACAGTTGTATTTGGGAGTATTTCATATTCCTTTGGTGTTCTTTTAGTCTCATGCTGATCATTCGTCCTTTCTGCCCAACAGAGCATTTTCCACAAGAGTAATTAATCCGGTTCACACCTTCTGTTGATAGCTTCGGTAATACATCTTTTGTACCAGATATTGATTTCTGTACTTTATGTACCATGCCAAATTTGACTAGGATGTTTTGTTTTTCCAAACATATAGCTAGTTTTTCAGCTACTCCCATAATGTACGGTGTTTTCATAGTTGTATTCACTTGGTCAGTTTTAATGGTCGTGTTATTTGATTTGGTTTTTGGCATTCAGTGCCCTGTTGATTTTGTGCATCATTGTACCCATTCAATTTCAACGCTTCTTCAACATGTTTGATGGAACTTCTCAGACCATCACCAACTGACACGTTCTTACACTTTTTGATACACTGTTTTAGCCGATAATTTATCTCGTGATATGTTGTTTTAGTGTAGTATTCATCATTACACTGACAATGAAGAGATGCTGGGAAAATAGCTCTCAGTGCAGGGTAACAGTGTCAGTGAGTGTAAATACCTGAGAATAGATTTCGGCACAGTGTGACAGT
The DNA here is from genome assembly GCF_015708825.2 of Lethenteron reissneri. Taxonomy (NCBI): domain Eukaryota; kingdom Metazoa; phylum Chordata; class Hyperoartia; order Petromyzontiformes; family Petromyzontidae; genus Lethenteron; species Lethenteron reissneri. Next base: position 1,756,229 of record NW_026891376.1, read on the forward strand.
GTTAACAGTGTAATGAAATCCACGAGGGAGACAGGCAAGTATTAACTCTAATTATGTCTCTTCTCCAGCTCCCCTTACACAGCCATCTCTATCTTTCTCCGCCCATGACTCCCCTTCGCACGGCCTTTCCTCCAGCACATTATGGGAGAGCTATGAGGCTCTTTTCTCAGCTACGTGCTGCTTTCCTCTTCTGGGTTATCGCAGCCGTGCTCATTACATCTGCCCTGAGTATCCTACATCCCCACCCCCCCATTAAAGCGAAGTCTTCCTCGACGAAACAACCCCGCTGCACAGCGCCGGTGCAAGCCCAATACCTAGATACATTGCACAATGTTGCCCCAATAAAGAAAGTGTCGGCGCGAGTCGCCCCTGAATGCATCGCTCTCCTGTGTGTGCGTCCCACCTCGGCGCGCGGACGCACACCCCCCGCAGCACACTCCCCAAATGAGCAACACAACGGCAGGGGAAAGCGGGAAACAACAAAAGCATGCTCACGCTCTAAAAATTGAAAAAAAACGACAAATCCTGCAGGCAGCAACACACTCACAGCGTAATTCCGGCGAGGAAAGGTGAAAAAAAAACACAAGACAGCCAGGGTGACACAACGCACGGACGAATGTCAACAGCAACCACATCCCTGGCAACCCATTCGCCTTGGGGAACCAGGAGGATAATCATCCTGAAAAATCCTAAGAGGTCCCTTCCCAATGCTGAATCACCCCCCCCACCCATTACCGTGGGACTATGTTCAGGGCTCGTGTGCGAGTTCGGGGCCGTCCATAAATTATGTCACGTATCTAGAGAGGGGGCGGGAGGGTTCAGACATTTGTGACGATGTGTGACGAAGGGGGGGCGGGTTGAGAAATGTGACGTCACATCAAAATACGCATCTTTAAATAAATATAGACGACACGTTCTACTTAATTAAATTGACTTTTTAATAAATGTTTTCTCCTACAACATCAGAGTGCAGCGCCACATTAAATACGCACTACAATGACAATAGTTTAAAGCGATTTGAAGCATGTTTTTTGGGGGGGGTGGGGGGCAGAACTTTGTGACGTCATATTTGAGGGAGGGGGGGTCTGACTTTTTGTGACGTCGTGTGACGAAGGGGGGGGGTCAAAAATCGTCCAAAATAGCGTGACGTCATTTAAGGACGGCCCCTTATATGTCCCGACAACCTCTTCCGAGGCTGATCTGCCGCCCCTCCTCTCACATGCGGCCCTGGGGGAGGAAGGCATCAGCCGTCGCAGCTGGCTGGTCCCCCCCCGACCCAGGCATAGACAGTGGAGGCGATGGAGCGGATGGGGGTGACTGCAGGTGTCAGTGGCGCCGGTGTGAACCGAGATACTTCTCTGGATAGCGAAGCGGTCTCTAGCGCCGCCCTGTGCCAGAGAGGAGTCTGTGCAAGCGGGTGGATTCGATCCAGTGGCAGCCAAGGGAATTGCCCAGGATCTCTTGACACGAGGTTTTGTTTTTGGGTTAGATCGCGTAAATATATAAATGTGTCGTTAAACCCGCCACCACCCGACACAGCCAACTAGTAAGGGTTGTGACGTAAACAGAACGTGCCAATTCGTCACTAGTACAGCACACTGGTGTGTTGGAGAGCCAAGCGACATTTACAATGTGAGTACGACGTTTTGCCAGTAATTGCAACTAGTTTCATCAGGCGACAGCCAGATTTGTGGAGAAGTCCACCTGTTTCGTTTCTTATATAGAGGCGGGTTTAAGGACACATTCATATATTTACGCGATCTAACCCAAGAAACAAACCTCTGTTATGGATGATATTGGTCGCGATCTCCTGACAGTGGGTGACAGTGCTGCCGAATGTTGTAGACCAGGGGTCCTCAAACTTTTTAAACAGGGGGCCAGTTCACTGTCCCTCAGACCGTTGGAGGGCCGGACTATAGTTAAAAAAACTATGAACAAATTCCTATGCACACTGCATATATCTTATTTTGAAGTAAAGAATCAAAACGGGAACAAATACAATATTTAAAATGAAGAACAAGTAAAGTTAAATCAACGAACTTGCCAGTATTTCAATGGGAACTATGGGCCTGCTTTTGGCTAATGAGATGGTCAATGTCCGGTTCCATATTTGTCACTGCTAGTCGTAACAAGTGATGCAAGTGTGCATCCGTTAGTCTAGATCTGGTTGGAGATTTCAAATGTTTCATTCTGGAAAAAGTCTGTTCACAGACATAAGTGCTGCCAAAGATGGTTGCCATTTTGAGTGCATGGTTCCTGAGAGGAGGATATGTCTCAGAGGGGAGAGATGCATATAAATTATGAAGGCTGCTTGACTTGAATGCGTCTTTCAGAGAGTCACAATTCTGCAGTTCAGCCAGTTCCATTTGGTAAATTGTATCCACATTTTCAATGTCAATAGAAAATGGGTTACGGAAAAGCTGTATGTCCTGTTCATGGAGATGAAGCTCTTTAAATCCAAATTGGAACTCCTTTTGCAATTTTTCCAGTGAATCCACACATGTTTTGTTTGGGAATGCAACCAATGGTTTTTCCGCTAACAGATTTTGAGTTGTGGGGAGATGGCAGAAGTTTTCCTCCTTCACTTGTTTGATGAGGAGGCCTAATTTTACTTCAAATGCTTTGAAATCTGATTGCATATCACAGATGAGCTTCCCCTTTCCTTGAAGTTGCACATTGAAACTGTTGAGTAGCTCTGTTACATCTGTCAGAAAGGCAAGATGCCATTTCCATTCTGCATCATTGAGCTCTGGTACTTCTTTGTTTTTTTAAAGCAGAAAAGCTGTAATCTGTGGAAGTAAGTCATAGAAACGTTTCAAAACTCTCCCTCGACTCAGCCAACGGACTTCTGTGTGATACAGAACATCTTCATATTCAACATTTAGCTCAGACAGAAATTCCTTAAATTGTCTGTGGTTTAGTGCATGAGCTCTAATGAAGTTAACACAAGATACCACAAATTTCATAACAGAGTCCCACTTCAGTGATTTACTACACAGCGCTCGTTGGTGGATGAGGCAGTGTATGGCTATTGGATGAGAATGGTTATGTTTGTCCATCTCTTGGTTAATGCGAGCAATTACTCCTTTCTTAGACCCCACCGTGCTAGGAGCACCATCAGTTGTCACACTGGCTAGTTTAGCCCAGTTCAGCTCCAAACCATTCAGTTTGGCAAACCTTTTCATAGATATCCTCTCTTCTTGGTTCTTTCGGTAAAGTCACGTAGAAGGGAAGTAATAAAATAATAAAAATAAAACATAATAAAATAATTCTCACGACGTTTCGGCCACAACGCAAGCAGCCGTCCTCAGATGAAAACCAGGTCTGTCGGGGAGACAGCGTCTGAATGAAACAGCACACGAGCTTGGAGCATATATATAAGCTGGGTTGGAAACGGGGGAAAGAGCGCCTTGTCAAAATAATTTGCATATCAAGAGGAATTTAGCATATTTATGGGAAATGCAGGATGTTATTAGTACTACATATGCCCGTGCTGCATATGTTGTACTAATAACATTCCTGCATTTCCCATAAATACACTATATTCTGGCATATCAGACACACAGCTCTTTCCTTGTACTGCATGAAAAAGTAATCATAAGTCCACTGTTCTTTGAATATCCTACACTCCGAGTCACTTTTTCTCTTTCTTGACATCATTGTTTCCTAGGGAGTCAAAATTGCTATTAGTAAAATACCAATATATATACAGCGCTACAAAAACAATATACCAGCAATAACTTTGCCCACACAGAGACATACAGACTGCACTGCCCATCAATGCAGTCTGATTGGGGGGAACTCCGCCCCCTCTCCCTCTTCCACCAATGACCGTCCTTCTCATGCAGAAAAAAAGTAACAGACAGGCAGCGGCGGCAAAAACACCCGGCGGGCCGGATAAATGTCCTCGGCGGGCCGCATGTGGCCCGCGGGCCGTAGTTTGAGGACCCCTGTTGTAGACGGTACTACTGGATGTGGTGAACTGTGGTGCTGTTGTGTCATCGTGCTTCTGACAAAGGATCCTTATGGCGGTAATAATAATACAAAATGGCCGAGGAAATTAAATATTTTATTTCTGGGACACAATTTTTTACAGGTGTGTACTTAACTCCGCGACTGGGGTACCAATCAATCCGAAATCAGTGCTACTCCATGATATTGAAACGCCAAACATTAGCATAAAAAAATCCGTTATCGAAAAATGCATCTTTGAATAGTGCATTGTGCATAGCTCGTCGAGACGAGTCGATTGCCGCATTGCTGGCCATCAACAGACTAAAAATGACTGCATCACGGACATTATGCGAGAGCCGGGGTACTATGATACCCCGGGGTACCGCCATAAGGTTTAAATAACAAAATTGTGGGAAGGGGGTGCAGTATCAGGTTACCCTGGGGAAACAAGCCGCAGAACGTGTGATTTTAAAGTTTTGCGGAGTCACATCCAGTAGAGTGCACCACGAGTGTGGTGGAGTTGGGTGGAATGGTAAGATCGCAAGTAGACAAAGCCCAGCGTAAGGGCGCCACTGTGGCGAGATGTTAACTACCTCGCCTGGTATACAGGAAGTCGTGGGTTCGATCAGACCCTGAAGCCTGTACATATTGCATGTACTCCCCGTTGTCACGTGGAATTTTCTCCGTTTTCCCTCCATATTTATAATCAACGTGCGTTTAGAGCAGCGGTCCCCAACCAATTTTTTCACGGACTGGGGGGGGGGTCATCATTGGGTCTTTCCCCCTTTTCAAAAAAGCTCTCCAGCGACGTTTGTTTTTTACTCATTGTGTCGAGGGGTTAGCAGCTTGTGTGCTTACCAAAACTGTGACTGAGACAAGTCCGCAGTGCGGGAAAGAGGCGCGGAGGGAAGTGGTCAATAAAATAATTGGCGGGCCACGTGCGGACTCACCACTCACCTCCTGCTGTGCGGCCCGGTTCCTAACAGGGCCACGAACCGGTACCGGTCCGCGGTCCGTGAGTTGGGGACCCGTGGTTTACAGTATTTGGCTACATCCAGTGAGAAGTCGAGGACAACTTTTATTTGGGAAGGGGAGGGGGTGATGGAGAGATACTTACGTGAGTTTATGGAGAGATACTTACATCAGATGATGGAGAGATATTTACGTGAGAGGTCCCCACGAGAAGCTGACATGATCGAGGAAAAAGGAGCAGGGGGGCGGGGCGATAGGGGAGGGAAACGCCCCGGGAGAGACGGGGTGACGTCATGCGAGAGAGGCGGGGCCTCGGGGCGCTTCTTGGTGGGAATCAGAGTAAGGTGGACCGTGTGCCACGGTGTGAGTTCGTCATAAATAAAATAGAAAAAATGTAACAGCCGTTTCCGGCACTTCTGGGAATTCACCAGAGACGCCTCGAGGGCTCTCTGCCACAGCCATGCGAATGTCGGAGCCACTGCTGAGCCCTGACACGGTAGGGGAAGGGGCAGTGCCGGATTAAACTAGTGCGGGGCCTGTGACATATGTTATAAAGAGGCCGTACATTTAAAAAACCCACATAACATTAAAACACAAGTTAAATGTTTAACTTGCATAGTAAAATCTTGATTTGAAGCTTTCGTGACTGCAGGAATCCATACTCTTTGGTTCTTTCGGTAAAGTCATGTAGGTCGAAAAAATAATAGATCACGACGTTACAAGCAATCGTCATCAGGCGGAAGAAAGAGGAGAGAAGCTGCTGATGCAGGCTGCTTTTAAGGGTTAGAGATGGGCGTAGCCCCAGAGTCATAAACGAAGTGGGGGGGGGGGGGGGGGGGGCTAGTGATGTTAAAGTGAGAAATTTGCATGTAAATGAAATGTGTAAATGTGATTAGGATGTCAATGTAAGCTCGCAGCGCGCCGTCACATCGAGGACTGCATGTAAATGTAAGATCGGAAAAAGCAATGAAAGAACCACAGCCACATCGGAGCAAGCAAACGACAGTGGCTGTGTTAGTGAATGTGTAATAAAAGACTTCGTCAGGCACTGCTGGTCTCCGTTGGTCTTTAATTTAGTTTCCTCCTCGCACCCCGCTGGTCCTGACAGCGGACCAGCATCTCCACACGCGCGCCCACGCTCGCTCCTCCAACAGCTCCTTCGCTCCCCCCACTCCGCACACCGCTGGCCGACGGCGTGCCGAAGATCCTTCAGCCACGTGGCCGATGGCGTGGATCCCCTCCGGCCACCCAACGTGGCTCAGCCTCTTTACTCCAGAAACTGACCCTGTACCCTTCCGGGCTCCCACCTATATCCTCTTTCCCACGTGACCCTGACTCCTCCCCTTCCGGATCGTCAGATCCGGCCTTCCCATACTGCCCTGCTGGCTCCCCCCCCATTCACCTCGCTTCCAATTGGACCCGAGATGAACGGCGGCCCTTCCCACACGCCCCCCATACTGGGCTCCGCCCCCCAATACTCCGGGTATTGGGGGGCGGAGCAGCAAACCCCGTTTACGCTCGCATTACAAATGTAACTCAGAGAGTTGCAAATAACTGCTGACATAGGCAGGTAGGAAGGGAACACCACCGCCAGCTATGACTTAAACTGGTCAATAACGTCCTTCCAATGATTGCTCAGTTTGTACCCATCTTCTCGGTTGAAATTGTGTCTGTGTTTATATATCTGGACTAGCTGTACTACCCGGCTTCGCCCGGGACTTGTATCCACCACGCCCGGCCGCCTTTGTCTCCCCAGTGGCGATGTTAATACGCCACACCAGTTACTCGTTTTGCGGCTGAGTCCCTCCCTCACCACTCTCCCTCCCTTACCACTCTCCCTCCCTCAGCACTCTCCCTCCCTCACGACTCTCCCTCCCTCACCACTCACGCACGGCCGCCTTTGTCTCCCCAGTGGCGATGTTAATACGCCACACCAGTTACTCGTTTGAGGCTGAGTCGACCTAGGGGAGGTTCAAATAATCGTCACCGGTGGTGGCCGTGAGCGGGAATGGAACTCGGTTCGCCGGGTTTGTAGCGCAGCGTAGCGTTAACCACTACACCCACCGCTCCTCACACACCACACACGCACAGACACACACACAGATACACGCAGACACACACAGACAGACACACACACACAGACACACAGACAGCACGCTAACCACTACACTACCGCTCCCCACACACCACACACGCACACACACAGACACACACACAGACACACACACACAGACACACACACACAGACACAGACAGCACGCTAAGCACTACACTACCGTTCCCCCTACACAACACACGCGCGCGCATCCATAGGTACACATACACGCGCTTGCTGCAGACACACACGACTTTCAGGGTGCGTACGGCAGTAAACGACTGAAAAAAGAAAGCGGCAATGCTGGGCGAGGAACGCCTTAGACCTGCAACACATTTGTGTAATGCGAGCGTAAACATACAAACACATACAAACACATACACACACATACATACACACACATACACACAAACACATACACACACATACATACACACAGACATACACATACACACAAACACACACATACATACACACAAAAACATAGACAATACACACACACATACATGCAGACACACAGACAGACACATAACACACATACATACACGCAGATACATACACAGAAACACATACACACAATACATAGACACACACATACATACACACAAACACATCCACAGACATACATACAGACACGCAGACATACACATAAACACATACAAAAAAACGCACATACATACACACACACATACATACACACAAACACATACACACACATACATACACACATGCATACAGACACACAGACATACACATAAACACATACACACATACACATGACCCGGCCTCGCCCGGGACTTGGATCCACCACGCCCGGCCGCCTTTGTCTCCCCAGTGCCGATGTTAATACGCCACACCAGTTACTCGTTTGAGGCTGAGTCGACCTAGGGGAGGTTCAAATAATCTTGACCGGGGGTGGCCATGAGCAGGAATCGAACTCGGTTCGCCGGGTTGGTAGCGCAGCGTAGCGTTAACCACTACACCCACCGCTCCTCACACACGACACACGCACAGATACACACACAGACACACACACACAGACACACACACGCAGACACACACAGACAGACACAGACAGACACACACACACACAGACACACAGACAGCACGCTAAGCACTACACTACCGCTCCCCACACACCACACACGCACACACACAGACACACACACAGACACACACACAGACACACACACACAGACACACACACACAGACACAGGCAGCACGCTAAGCACTACACTACCGTTCCCCCTACACAACACACGCGCGCGCGTCCATAGGTACACATACACGCGCTTGCTGCAGACACACACGACTTTCAGGGTGCATACGGCAGTAAACGACTGAAATAATAAAGCGGCAATGCTGTGTAAGGAACGCCTTAGACCCGCATTATACATTTGTGTAATGCGAGCGTAAACACACAAACACACATAAACACATACACAATACACACACACATACATGCAGACACACAGACAGACACATAACACACATACATACACACACATACAAACACAGAAACACATACACACACATACATAGACACACACATACATACACACAAACACATCCACAGACGTACATACACACATACATACAGGCACGCAGACATACACATAAACACATACAAAAAAACCCACATACATACACACACACATACATACACACAAACACATGCACACACATACATACACACATGCATACAGACACACAGACATACACATAAACACATACACACATACACATGACCCGGCTTCGCCCGGGACTTGGATTCACCACGGCGGCAAAAACTGACATACATACACACACAGACATACACACAAACACATACACACACATACATACACACATGCATACAGACACACAGACATACACATAAACACATACACATGACCCGGCTTCGCCCGGGACTTGGATCCACCACGGCGGCAAAACCGACATACATACACACACAGACATACACACAAACACATACACACACATACATACACACATGCATACAGACACACAGACATACACATAAACACATACACATGACCCGGCTTCGCCCGGGACTTGGATCCACCACGGCGGCAAAACCGACATACATACACACACAGACATACACACAAACACATACACACACATACATACACACATGCATACAGACACACAGACATACACATAAACACATACACATGGCCCGGCTTCGCCCGGGACTTGGATCTACCACGCCCGGCCGCCTTTGTCTCCCAAGTGCCGATGTTAATACGCCACACCAGTTACTCGTTTGAGGCTGAGTGGACCTAGGGGAGATTCAAATAATCGTCACCGGTGGTGGCCGTGAGCGGGAATGGAACTGGGTTCGCCGGGTTGGTAGCGCAGCGTAGCGTTAAGCACTACACCCACCGCTCCTCACACACCACACACGCACAGACACACACACAGACACACGCAGACACACACAGACAGACACAGACAGACACACACACACACAGACACACAGACAGCACGCTAAGCACTACACTACCGCTCCCCACACACCACACACGCACACACACAGACACACACACAGACACACGCAGACACACACAGACAGACACAGACAGACACACACACACACAGACACAGACAGCACGCTAAGCACTACACTACCGTTCCCCCTACACAACACACGCGCGCGCGTCCATAGGTACACATACACGCGCTTGCTGCAGACACACACGACTTTCAGGGTGCGTAAGGCAGTAAACGACTGAAATAATAAAGCGGCAATGCTGTGCGAGGAACGCCTTAGACCAGCAACACATTTGTGTAATGCGAGCGTAAACACACAAACACATACAAACACATACACACACATACATACACACACATACACACAAACACATACACACAGACATACACATACACACAAACACACACATACATGCACACAAACACATACACAATACACACACACATACATGCAGACACAGACAGACACATAACACACATACATACACACACATACACACACATACATAGACACACACATACATACACACACACATACATACACACAAACACATACACACACGTACATACACACATACATAGAGACACGCAGACATACACATAAAGACATAAAAAAAAACCCACATACATACACACACATACACACAAACACATACATACACATACATACACACATACATAGAGACACACAGTTCAAGTTCAAGTTCATTTATTAGGTATAGCCCTGTGAGCCATTCAGCTCTTGAATCGGGTGCAACCGCAACAAACAAAAAACAAAAACATGAACAAAAAAACATCTTAAAGTGAATATGTGACTAAGTGCAAACAGAAAATCCAAGAAAAGACAGCAAAAAATATTGCAGAAAAAACACCGTACACCAACGCTGTGTGCAAACACACATACACATGACCCGGCTTCGCCCGGGACTTGGATCCACGATGCCCCGCCGCCTTTGTCTCCCCAGTGACGATGTTCACACACGACAGCAGTTACGCTTTTGAGGCTGAGTGTACCTAGGGGAGGGCCAGGTCCGTTTCAAATAATCGTCAGCGGTGGTGGGCGTGAGTTGGAATCGAACTGGGGTCGCTCAAGCAGCTTAATGACTGTTTGTACAAAGAACATATAAAGAATCGATTATAATAACCAGGCAAGAGTCCACATTATAGACTGCCAGTACACGCACTCAGCTTCATAAGCAGGCTAGAGTGTACATGATAGAGTGGCAGTACGCTCACCGAGCTTAATAAGCAGGCTACAGTGTACATGATAGACTGGCAGTACGCTCACCCAGCTTAATGAGTATTTGTACAGTGAACATTAAAGTAATCGATTGTTGGCGCGTTGGGTTTAAAAGTAATATTAATAGCACACATTGTGGTGGGGGTGTAGTGAAGAGTAGGAAAAACTTTGATGAATTTACCTCAGAGTGGCGTGGTGGGTGTCGAGGCCTAGTAGCGTGCAAAGCCTGCGGCCTCGCCTAAAATTGTCGGCTTGGAAGAGGCAGGGTACGGGTGGCGTTCCTTCCCCCCCCCCCCTAGCGCTCCAACAATACTGTGTAATGGCTATTATTTAATTAAATACGGAGCTTATGAAAGTGGCGAAGGCGTGGCTAGCCGTTGGCAGGGGCAACCGCCGTCCAATGAAACTGCAGCCCTTGGCGAAGGCGTGGCTAGCCGTTGCCAGGTCCAATGAAAGCGGCGAAGGCGTAGCTAGCCGTTGCCAGGGGCAACCGCCGTCCAATGAAAGTGCGTATGGGCCAAAGTCCACACACACACACACAGACAGACAGACATGAACGATTTTATATATATAGATGGCTTCATGAACGAATCGTTGATGGTAGCCCAAAGGTTTGCAGAGTACCTTGGTCTCAGAAAAAAATAATGTCGTGTGAGCCCACCGCGTTCAAGCAGTGATCAGCCACGGCAGAGGTATTGGTTCTGCTATTTCAAATCTGCCTTTTGTTCGCGAACACGGTCCGAGACATGTCGTTTCGTTTCCCCAATGTAACTGCTACCACAGACACAACTTAGTTTGTAGATACCAGGGTATTGCATGTCAGTAATCACATCTTTCACAGATGGGATCCGGTCACGGATTTTGTGCACTTTGTTGAATAGATCCTGAATCTTGTGTTTGTTCAAGATTTAGGAAATATTTTAGGAACATTTTTGGTAACCCCTGCTATGTATGGCAATGTGATGGTTTTTATTGGGTCCTCAGATGGTTCTCTACCCATGGTTGGGGATACAACTTTGCGGATTGTGTGGTCCGAATATCCATTCATCTTGAGGACTTGGCGTACATGCTGCAGTTCATTGGATAGGTGGTGCTGGTCGGATCTTACATTTACATGCAGTCCTCGATGTGACTGCGCGCTGCGAGCTTACATTGACATGCTATTCACATTTACACATTACATTTACATGCAAATTTCTCACGTTAACATCACTAACCCCCCCACTTGGTTTATGACTTTTGAAAGCAGCCTGCATCAGCAACTTCCCTCCTCTTTCTTCCGCCTGATGACGATTGCTTGCGTTGCAATCGAAACTTCGGGATCTATTATTTTTCTACCTATGAGACTTTACCGAAAGAACCAAAGAGTTTGTATAGTGAAGTAATTGTGTTTTTTCATTTGCTATACAGCCAGATAATACAACAAATCGCCAAACTTAAACACCCAGACGTTCATAAAAGTCGAAGGCAGTATAGTACTATAGTAATAGAGCAAGTGCAGAATCATTGAACCGGAATTGATAGCTTGAAAGCATTTAGTGCAGGGCCCTTGAAAGTGCAGGGCCCGTAGCATGTGTAGCTATTACATATGTAGCTACTACATGTGTAGTAGCTACATGTGTAGTAGCTACATGTGTAGTAGCTACATGTGTAGTAGCTACAAATGTAGCTACTACATATGTAGCTACTACTATATGTAGCTACTACATGTGTAGTAGCTACATATATGTGTAGCTACTACATGTGTAGCTACTACACGTGTAGCTACTAAACGTGTCGCTACTACACGTGTAGCTACTACATGTGTAGCTACTACATGTGTAGCTACTACATGTGTAGTAGCTACATATATGTGTAGCTACTACGTGTGTAGCTACTAAACGTGTAGCTACTAAACGTGTAGCTACTACATGTGTAGCTACTAAACGTGTAGCTACTACATGTGTAGCTACTACATGTATAGCTACTTTTGCTACTAGGGTAATCCGGCACTGGGAAGGGGGGTTGGGGGGAGAAGTTGGCTGGACAGGGGAGAGCTGGCTTTGGCCGGGAAGGGGGGAGTAATTGGCTCCGGGGGGTGGGGGTGTGGTTGTGGCTTGGCCCCCCTCGCGTTAGCAACAGTGGGGTGACGTCCATGGGCAAAGAGCATCGCTGATAAGGACGGCGGTGTCGCGAGTCAGCACCGCAGAACAAACAACCGGGAACACCCCCCCCCATCCACCCCCTCGGTCCACTACTGATAGTGGGGCACAGAGGTTGGGAATAGAGGGGATTGGTTTGGGTTGACGTTAGGATGAGGGTTAGCATCATGGCTCGAGTTGGGAGTTAAGTATATGGGTCGGTGTAGTGTTGGAGTTGGGGGTTAGCAGTTAGAATTAAGAAATGCGAGGTTGCAGTTGTATTATATAGGATTAAGAGCGAGTGTGAGGGATGGAATTGGGGGCTAGCAGTGTGTTCAGTTTGTTGTCCTTTCCCCGCACCTCCGATTAGCACGTTTCGCTACGTACGGTGCGAAAGAAGTTCAACATACATTGAGGGATAGAAAAACCTGTTTGCAGCCAGGGATAGAAATTGAGCCTTGGGCCGATATTCGTAATAGGAATAGTGGTTAGGCCTGGCGTTTGGGATGGGATTAGGGCTGCGGCTATCATTTGGCATAGGGCCAGGGATATCGCCATCGGCATTGGAATTGTAGAGTTTGATTGCACGTGATTGGATGGGAGACGAGCAGGTGTCATTCCCAATGTGCATTTGGAGGGGTGGGGGGGCGGGGTCTATTCCACTCCGGCTCCAGTGACCCCCAGCTCTCAATGCCGGATGATCCTAGTAGCAAAAGTAGCTACACATGTAATAGCTACTACATGTAGTAGCAGCTACACATGTAGTAGCTACTACACAGGTAGTAGCTACACATGTAGTAGCTACACAAGTGTAGTAGCTACACACATGTAGTAGCTACACATGTAGCAGCTACTACATGTGTAGTAACTACGGGCCCCGTACTTTCAAGGGCCCCGCACTAAAAGCTATCAATTCCGGTTCAGTGATTCTGTACTTGCTCTATTACTATAGTACGATACCGCCTTCAACTTTTATGAACGACTGGGTGTTTAAGGTTAGCGATTTGTCGGATTATCTGGCTGTATAGCAAATGAAAAAATACCATTACTTTACTATGCAAGTTAAAAATGTGTTGAAAAAGTTTTTTAGGGCCCCTTTATAACGTACGCTACAGGCCGTGCACTACCTTCATCCGGCAATGCCAGCTCTAGTGAACCCCGTTCCTGCTCCGGCTCCGTTCTGGTGACCCCCAACTCCCATGAGCCCCGTTCCAGCTCTACTTCATATCCAGTGGCTATCGGTTCCAGCCCCACTCCTGTTCTCTGCATCCCCAGCTCTGCTCCAGCGACCTCGGCTGCAGTAGCTCGAACGCGACTCCGGCTCCACTCCAGCAAAGAGAAAATGGGAAAATCTGTTCTACCTCCAGAGCCTCGGAGCCTTCGACTCGCCAAACTTTCTCTAAACCCCTTCTTGCCCCCTGCCCCCTGCGCCCCCCTAACCCTCCACATCTCCCCCCTTCAACCTCAAAACCCCCTCCACCCCTCCTCACCCCTCCCCCCTTCACCCCCTCCCCCTCCTCCACACCCCTTACCCCCTCCACACCCCCCTCCCCCCTCCACACCCCCCTCCCCTCCCCCTCCACTCCCCCTCCACACCCCTTCTACACCTTCACGCCGCGAATCACCACCAGGCACTGCGTGGTGACCGCAGTCGCCCGCAGTTCAGGCAAAGAGAGAGAGAGAGGGGGAGGTAGGCGAGAGAATGGGAGGCGAGAGGGGGAGGCGAGTGGGGAAAGAAGGCGAGGGGGGGAGGGAGGCGAGAGGGGGAGGGAGGGAGGTGAAAGGGGGAGGGAGGGAGGGAGGCGAGAGGGGTAGGGAGGCGAGGGAGGGAGGCGAGGGAGGGAGGCGAGAGGGGGATGAGGCGAGGGGGGTAGGGAGGCGAGGGAGGGAGGCGAGGGGGGGAGGCGAGGGGGGGAGGCGAGGGGGGGAGGGAGGGAGGCGAGAGGGGTAGGGAGGCGAGGGGGGAGGGAGGCGAGGGGGGAGGGAGAGGGGGGGGCAAGGGGGAAGGCGAGGGGGGAGGGAGGGGGGAGGCGAGAGAGTGACCCTCGCCGCTGTCTGCACGGGCGCACGGATCTGAGTGGCCGCTTGTGTGGACACTGAAGCCAGGGGCGAGAGTCAGGAGGGAGGCCGAAGAGAAGCAGCGGTCGAGGCGACATGGCTGATTCGAAGCGTTGTGGGTAAGCAGTTACGATTGTCATAATAATCTGCAGTGCCGGATGATCCTCGTAGCAAAAGTAGCGACAAATATTGCGGGCCCCGTACTTTCAAGGGCCCCGCGCTAAATGCTTTAAAGTTATCAATTCCGGTTCACTGATTCTGCACTTGCTCTATTACTATAGTACTATACTGCCTTCAACTTTTATGAACGACTGGGTGTTTAAGGTTCGCGATTTGTCGTGTATTCGGCTGTATAGCAAATGAAAAAATATAATTACTTAACTGTGCAAGTAAAAAATGTGTTTCGATTTAAAGCTTTCGTGACTGCAGGGATTCATCTTCTTGGTTCTTTCGGTGAAGTCACGTAGAAGGGAAGTAATAAAATAATAAAAATTATTTATTATGTTTTATTTTTATTATTTTATTACTTCTCTTCTGCGTGACTTTACCGAAAGAACCAAGAAGAAAAAAATGTGTTTTAATGTTGCTGCCAGAAACCACGCCTGCAAGCTCTGCAGTCCTCTACATATTCAGTTACCAGCCAATTAATGAGTGCGTATACATGTGGGGGGAATGATTCGGAGCACCCGGCGAGAAATCCCCGCGCATGCGAGTGAGGGGGGAAACACTCCACCACATGCAGTCGAGACAGAGGTGGTGGAGTCCAGATTTTTGTATTTACACGCTTTTATTTAACTCACTCTGTTGTCGTATCCTCAAATCTAATAACTCAATTTTAACCCACTTCCCAATGTCGTATTGACTGCAAACTTGGTATATTTATGTCATACTGATGACAATACTATTCTATCATTAAAAATATATATTTTTAAGCAATCTGTTGTATATCTTATGTTTCGGCTTGGGTCTAATTGTCCACGCTCACAGTCCCTTACGCTATGGCAAGCTTCGGGTCCACTTCCTGGAGTCGTGGAGTTCTGCCGTTACTCGTACGGTACATTTCATTAAAGCGTGTTTAAAAAAAAGCATTTTAAAATATTACTTATAAATTTTGCTGCCCTTGTCCCTGTGAGCCTTCACGGCGCTGGATTCCAAGCCACGTGCATAGCCACCACGGGGGACAGCTATGAACGCTGATGCGAGACAGTATGGCTACAGCTGTGGCCTGAGCATGAGGGGTGGGTGGGTCACTGGTTTGTCGTGGAAGCACGCGAGGCGAACCGATCTGAGACCCTGGCGTCCTGCCACGGCTGGGCAGTGACGAGCTGAGTGAAGCCGCTCTCCCCGAGTGATTCGTGGCAAGCGGTAGTTTAGAGCAGCGGTCCCCAACCTTTTTGGCACCGGGGACCGGTTTTCACGGACCGGGGGGGGGGGTTCATCATTGGGTCTTTCCCCCTTTTCAAAGCCGCTCTGTAGCGACGTTTGTTTTTTTAAATCCTTTATATTAAGTTCGCTTGCTTGCTTGCGTGCTTGCTTGCTTGCTTGCGTGCTTGCTTGCGTGCTTGCTTGCTTACGACCGTGCAAATCTTTCGGTCGTTTTTTAACCCACTTCCCGTGATCCAATCGAGCTGACATTTTCCACACAGACTCGTTGTGCCAGACAATTAATGTTCGTGAAAAAAAATTCCCAAAATTTTACACTTTTTAGGCAAAAAAAATGTATTTTACATATATTCAAATAGAACTCATTCATGGCTTTGGCTGAACATCACAGTATAAGAGCCCAGAGCGTAACCCCTCCACAGGCCGTGGCGGAGTAGCGCAGTTGGTAGCGCCCTCGCTTCCCATGCCAAAGGTCGCAGATCGATCCCCGCGTCCTCCACAGGCGAATATATTTTTAAATCCTTTATATTAAGTTCGCTGCCACGCATATAAAGGATTTATAGTGAAAAACTTTGTTTTTACGGGTTATACTTATTACTCATTGTGGCCAGGGGTTAGCAGCTTGTGTGCTTACCAAAACTGTGGCTGAGACAAGTCCGCAGTGCGGGAAAGAGGCGCGGACGGAAGTGGTCAATAAAACAATTGGCGGGCCACGTGCGGACTCACCGCTCTCCTCCTGCTGCTTTGCAGCCCGGTTCCCAACAGGTCACGGACCGGTACCGGTCCGCGGCCCGGGGGTTGGGGACCCCTGGTTTAGATAACCGCTCCTCTGTGGCGCCCTGCAACGTCGTGGCTCTGCCTCGATGGAGGCGCTGCCACGACCTCACCTCCCATGCTGACATTGCGTTGGGTGGATCCTTAAAAAAAAGCAGTCGCCCCTAGGAGTTCGAATGCAGTGTTCGCATCCCATTCTGCCAGCCAGGCTGCTCTCAGGATCGCTGTCACGCTGCAGCCAGGGTGGAGGAGAAGCCGAAAGGGATGGAGTGGATTTGAGGTTTAGGAACATGACGGGTGGTGGCGAGGAGGATGATGGGTGAGGAGGTGTGGACGTGTGTGTGCGTGCGCTCGTCCAGGCGATACGCGTATGAAGACTATGAGCTGACAGCGCAGTGGCTGCTGTCCCGCACGGAGCACCGACCAAAGGTGGCTCGCAGCCTCCACATCATCAACACCGCCACTACCACCACCACAGTCACTATCGTCACCACCACAACCACAGTCACTTTTATTATCACCACCACTACCACCACCACAATCACTATCGTCACCACCACAACCACAGTCACTTTTATTATCACCACCACTACCACCACCACAATCACTATCGTCACCACCACCACAACCAGTCACTTTTATTACTACCACCACTACCGCAGCCACAGTCATTTTTCTCAACACAACTACCACAACCACAATCACTTTTATTATCACCACTACCACCGCAGCCACAGTCACTTAGCTCACCACCACTACCACCACCACCACAGTCACTATCATTAAACAAAGACAAATATTCCCCGTACAGCAGGTCCCACGGTTAACGACATCTATTGGTTCCACGAAAATGAATCGTTTATTCAAAATATCGTTTATCGAATATAGGAAATACATGTTAAAGACTCAATTTGTTCCAAGACGATCGTTAGTTGACCTTCACCCTAATAATGTAGTTTATTATATTGAAACACGCAATTTTAATAAACGTTCCAAGAACATATTAAAGTATTACCATTAATACAAACGTGGATAAACAATTAATAACGTAAAAAGGTGCATAAATTGAGCATAAAATAATTATTGGATGGGTTAAACTAGCCGGTTGCTCTCAAAACGCTCTTAAAGGGGCATCGCTGATTGGCTGAGTCCACTTAGGAGCACTCCGATTGGCCGAAATTGGCAGCCGCGTCATATCGTTAAACGAAAATGTAGCGTTAATAGAAACAATGGGACCCTATGGGAGGCGGATCGTTTATTGAAATATCGTTAAACGATGGCATCTTAAACCGAAGGAACATTGCATAGCTTTAACAGACTGTTGGGGCATGTGTTATCCGCGAGCACCTATGAAAGCCGTCACGGTACACAAAGGGGTGGGTGGCCAGCACCACGCCCGGCCCCCTTTGTCTCCCCAGTGGCGATGTTTACGCACTGCACCAGCTACCCATTTGAGGCTGAGTCGATCTAGGTGAAGCCGAGGACCGGTTCAGATGTTCGTCACTGATGTTGGCCATGAGCGGCGATCGAACTCCGTTCGCTGGAATCTAGATTTGAAGTTTTTGTGATTGCAGGGATCCATACTCTTTGGTTCTTTCGGTAAAGTCACGTAGGTATTTAATTTATTTTATACCTACGTGACTTTACCGAAAGAAGTCCGTTCGCTGGGTTCGTAGCGCGGCGCTCTAACCGCTATGTGACCGCTCGCCACACGCGCGTGTGTGGAGGTCGCGATCGTGTGCGGCTCCGGCCTCGGAGACCTGGCCACTCAGCTGTGCGATGCCACCGTATTCCACTACCGGGACATCCCCAACTTCCTCGAGACCACCGGTACGTACCATGCTGGTGAGCGTCAGTGAAGTAAAAACTCGTTCAATCAAATGCCCGTGTAAGTACTGGTCTACAAATATTTTTAGACGTCGTCTGCTTCAGATATGAAATGTGCTGTTTATTATGTATTTTGATGTGCTGAATTCAAATATGCCAATCAAAACAACTGATTGGCTACTGTTCCCAAGATATTTAAGTTTTTATATTTTACGTCTATGTATATTGTGTAGATAGAGTTTTACTCATAAATTGTAAACCTATGTCTTGTCATGTATTTATGGTTGCTTTACATGATAACATGTCACCTGTTATGTTTATGTAAGACTTTACAAATCAGCAAAAGGGTAAAACAATAAAATGTATTATGAAACAAAAGGCAAGCAACTAGTATGTATATATAAGTACATAGTTTAGTCCTTATTATGATCGGTGCACCAAGTAAAATGCTTCTTCCAGATTATTCTTATTGGAACCGCACATACCAGCAGGGAGTTCAGTGCCCAGACCATCCCGATCAGTGCCAGTAAGGTCGAAACTTTAGGCGATTGCTTATTGGATCAGGGTACAAAGTTATCTCGTCCTCAAACACTGCACATCCATCATCTTGAGAAGAGACGCGGCCATGAAGCCCCATAACCGGTGGTTTTATATGGGGGGATCCCCCCTTTTTACTCCCCCCCTCCCGCCTCTGCACCCTGCGTTCACAATCCCCCCCGCCTTCACCCACCTCCACCCCCCCACCCTCTTTCCCCCCACCCTCCTCCACCCTCCTCCACCTCCACCCTCCTCCATTTTCACCCTCTTCCTCCCCCACCCTCCTTCACCCCTACCCTCCTCCCCCCCCACCCTCCTCCACCCTCCTTCCCCCACCCTCCTCCACCCTCCTCCCCCCCACCCTCCTCCACCTCTACCCTCCTCCATTTTCACCCTCCTCCCCCCCACCCTCCTCCCCCCCACCCTCCTCCACCTCCACCCTCCTCCTCCCCCCACCCTCCTCCACCCTCCTCCCCTCCACCCTCCTCCCCCCCCACCCTCCTCCACCTTCACCCTCCACCGCCTTCACCCCCCTATTTTAATTCACATAGCGTCAGTGATGCTCGTTGCATCCAACAATGCTGTTGACTAATAATTATATGCGAGCACGGAATCCTATTTATAGCAACTACCAGTCAAATGAAAACCCTTGGAAGATAAAAAAAATTAAAGAATAAACAAATCAATCAATTAGATTCGAAGTTTTCGTGACTGCAGGAATTACTATTTGGTTCTTTCGATAAAGTCACGTAGAAAGAAAATAAATTAAATAATAATATAATACGACTTTTCGATTGCCAAAGAGCATGGATCCCTGCAGTCACGAAAACTTAAAATCTAGATCGCATTAATCATTGTTTCTGCTGCTATATTGGAGAGAGTTGCGGATACGGGAAATGTTGCGTACATGAAAGTCGGCAGTCTTGCACATTAAGGCAGCGGGGGGGGGGGGGGGTACAGTGAGGGAAAAAAGTACTTAATCCCCTGCTGATTGTGTACGTTTGCCCACTGACAAAGAAATGATCAGTCTATAATTTTAATGGTAGGTTTATTTGAACAGTGAGAGACAGAATAACAACAACACAAATCCAGAAAAACGCATGTCAAAAATGTTATAAATGTATTAGCATTTTAACGAGGGAAATAAGTATTTGACCCCTCTGCAAAACATGACTTAGTACTTGGTGGTAAAACCCTTGTTGGCAATCACAGAGGTCAGACGTTTCTTGTAGTTGGCCACCAGGTTTGCACACATCTCAGGAGGGATTTTGTCCCACTCCTCTTTGCAGATCTTCTACAAGTCATTAAGGTTTTGAGGCTGACGTTTGGCAACTCGAACCTTCAGCTCCCTCCACAGATTTTCTATTGGATTAAGGTCTGGAGACTGGCTAGGCCACTCCAGGGCCTTAATGTGCTTCTTCTTGAGCCACTCCTTTGTTTCCTTGGCCGTGTGTTTTGGGTCATTGTCTTGCTGGAATACCCATCCACGACCCATTTTCAATGCCCTGGCTGAGGGAAGGAGGTTCTTACCCAAGATTTGACGGTACATGGCCCCGTCCATCGTCCCTTTGATGCGGTGAAGTTGTCCTGTCGCCTTAGCAGAAAAACACCCCCAAAGCATAATGTTTCCACCTCCATGTTTGACGGTGGGGATGGTGTTCTTGGGGTCATAGGCAGCATTCCTCCTCCAAACACGGCGAGTTGAGTTGATGCCAAAGAGCTCCATATTGGTCTCATCTGACCACAACACTTTCACCCAGTTGTCATCTGAATCATTCAGATGTTCATTGGCAAACTTCAGACGGGCATGTATATGTGCTTTCTTGAGCAGGGGGACCTTGCGGGCGCTGCAGGATTTCAGTCCTTCACGGCATAGTGTGTTACCAACTGTTTTCTTGGTGACTATGGTCCCAGCTGCCTTGAGATCATTGACAAGATCATCCCGTGTAGTTCTGGGCTGATTCCTCACCGTTCTCATGATCATTGCAACTCCACGAGGTGAGATCTTGCATGGAGCCCCAGGCCGAGGGAGATTGACAGTTCTTTTGTGTTTCTTCCATTTGCGAATAATCGCACCAACTGTTGTCACCTTCTCACCAAGCTGCTTGGTGATGGTCTTGTAGCCCATTCCAGCCTTGTGTAAGTCGACAATCTTGTCCCTGACATCCTTGGAGAGCTCTTTGGTCTTGGCCATGGTGGAGAGTTTGGAATCAGATTGATTGATTGCTTCTGTGAACAGGTGTCTTTTTACAGGTAACAAGCTGAGATTAGGAGCACTCCCTTTAAGAGTGTGCTCCTAATCTCAGCTCGTTACCTGTATAAAAGACACTTGGGAGCCAGAAATCTTTCTGATTGAGAGGGGGTCAAATACTTATTTCCCTCAATAAAATGCAAATCAATTTATAACATTTTTGACGTGCGTTTTTTTGGATTTTTGTGTTGTTATTCTGTCTCTCACTGTTCAAATAAACCTACCATTAAAATTATAGACTGATCATTTTTTTGTCAGTGGGCAAACGTACAAAATCAGCAGGGGATCAAATACTTTTTTCCTCGCTGTATCTCTGCTTGTGTGTGCAGTGCCAGGGCACGCTGGGCGGCTGCTGTTCGGGCTGCTGAGCGGGGAGGTGTGCGTGTGCATGCAGGGCCGCGTGCACGCATACGAGGGCCACTCCATCGAGCAGGTGCGTGCCTCCAGCACCAGCGCTGGCACATGGACTTGCCATGCAGGGGCATCCGGTTGGAGCTCTTGGCGTGCCCCCTCCCCCCGCCTCTGTCCACGCAGAGGTTGTCACTGGGGTGCACCAAGCTTGATTCCGCAGGGCTGGGGACATCCTTGGAGGAGTGGGACATTCAGGCCGCTGGTGCAGAGAGGTGAAAGCCCCTTTCCGACTGGGGCTGGTAACCGGTAATATGATTTAAGAATCGGTTAAAAAAGTCAGGAACCAGTAATTGTGTCCAGTGGAATGTGAGTAATTGATAGGCCGATGGGGTCGTGCGAACGTACAAACCGCACAGGCACAAGTCACCACGTGGTGCATTTGCCCTTGTGTCTCGGTTAAACGTTTAAGTTAAGTTCATTTGTTACGCCAGTTAGCCAGCTATTTCACAGAGGAGATCAGTGGTGTGGAAACACAGCAACAACAAAACCATAACATTGAGATTGCCGAGAAAAAGTTTAGGGTCCATAAAACTATTGCAAAACTCACAAACAAGGCGTTCAACAGTCATAAATGGAAACACACACACGGGTCAAAAGTCTCATAAAAAGTTAGTTACATGTGTGGGAAAGCTCTATGTTTTAGCATAACAGTGACAAACACACACACACATCGAAAAAGACAGTGCAGACGTCGGAGCAGAGGGCGCCCACATTGCAATTGCAAGTATGCGCTGTGTTTTGGTTTAATAGGTAAAAAAGAGGGGCAGTGAAGGGAGGGAACTAAGCTGTAGATGAGCGAGGGAGTCTATTCCCGAAACAGACCTTAAGGATGAAGACAGCCTATTGATGGTCTCTCCAAATATTCAGGGTGGACGGATTTGAGTGAATGTACAGGTTGCAATGATGGGTTCTATCGGGGGTCGTCAAGGGCAAAACGAAGAGCGGAGTGGTGTAATGGAACGAGACATTTGAGGGTCGATTCGAAAAACTGGGTGGTAGATGGTGGCTCAATCATCACCTTTGAGCAGGATGGTGGCTTTAACTATATTCAGGTGGTGTTAAGGTGGAAAACAACTGCCGCTTCACTCCCCCCACGATTCTGAGCCTCTTTGCTGCGCTTTGTCCCGAAGGGACAGGGTACGCACGATTTGGTTGACCACAGGTATGTTGGCTGGCCCGATGGGCCTTTCAAAGCTGAGAATCGACCCCCCCCCCCCCCACGCGGGTGCGTCATGCTAGGCGAGTGATCGGGCGCGGGTCTACCTTGCCTCCATGATCCAGCACAGCTCTCCACGGTGGCCTCTGCCAAGCGTGGAGGCCTCCGAACTGCCGGGCAATGGCCAACGTCTGCCGGGCCCCTTCTGTGGGGGCCTCAAGCGCCGTGGTGACACCACCTACACCAGCCCTGGCTGCGGATGTCCCTGCACAATAGACTGCAGTGGGCTTTTGGTAGTTTGTCGTACTGTTCGCCGTAGGGCCCTAGATCAGTGGTCTCAGAGCCAGGCCCATGATAATTGTGGTCCTGAGGAGCCCCTCCAGGATTCTAAGGATTTCCCTATCCAGTATTACTCCTGTGGAGGGTTTGAGAAAGAGACTCCCCCAGCGTGACTCAGAAGGCCTAAAGGGACTGATCTGAGCAGCCATCCCATTTTGGTTGAAACGGGTCTCTACTGGAGCTTGCACTCGAGGGGTTTAGATCAGGGCAGGCCCGTCCGGGGTGCCCCCCCCCCCCGCCAGGACTAATTAAAAGTGCTACAGGCACCATACAAGTAAGAAGCGAAGGGACAGTGGGGATAGGACGATGAAGGCTAAAGTTCCATCCTCAGATAGTAAAACAATGAATATTTTTTTCATAAAGCCTCGTTCATGCAAAATTGCATCTCGCAACGCTGTACAAGAGTAAAAAGTAATGAGAGAATCAATTGTAACCCGCCTCTCCTGGAAATCTGTGACATATTTAAGCTCTTTGCCACTGCTGAGCTTCTTCTGGACCAGCATATTTTGGATGCCATCCGGCACAAATGGCCGAAACCGATTAGAACCCTCCAGGGTCCCTAAATAGGTGGATCAGTGCTATGCTGTGCCTGAGAACCAGGTCGATACAGCAGGTAGTGGTTCTTCTTGTAGATCAGGGGTGGGGAACGTTTGGCCCACGGGCCGTATAAGGCTCGCGAAACCATTTGGTGTGGCCCTGCCAAGGCAACCGCAGGCGGGACTCGAAATTAAATAAATCTAGGAGCAAACCTGGAAAAGCTGTTGCAAGTAGCAACATCATCAATACCAGCTAACATCACGCGCCTCACCAAAGAGAAGCAGTTCCAGCCATCACATTAGGGGTGAGTTAATGAAACGTTTGACCAAATATAACAACCAAATTTTTAAGTTGATAATTTTGTATGGCCCGCGAATGATGTTATAAATATCCAAATGGCCCTTGGCAGAAAAAAAGGTTCCCCACCCGTGTTGTAGATGCTCCCCTAATCTGCCCATTTTTCCTCATTAGGCACACATCCAGGGAAGACCCTTCTTGGCGTCTTCCTGACTTGGTTAAAAGCACCACTAACAAGGAGGTCCAGAATGCATTAATTGTAGCCTCTCACTGTCCCTCCGGGCCACGATGTATGTAGCATACACAGTAACATTGGCATAGGATGCATTGGTCAGGTTTTTTTTAAGCCTGAGGCCAAGTCTTCAGCTGGCTTCCAGTTTCATCACTGATGTAGGCCTTTGCCTGGTGAAATGAAATGCTTGGGCTATGGTCACCGTGACAACTGCCAGATGGTCTATTTGGCAGCGCAAGTTACACATGCCACAGACTATGAAAGCCTCACTGGCTCAGTTCTCCTTTAGCGGTAGGTTCCTTTTCGCGGAAAGCCGCCTAGGGGGTCCTTGCCCTCCATGGAGAAGGGAGCAGCTGGAGAAGGCCAGGGCCTAGAACGCCCTCAGGTGGCCACAACGAGGTATCCCATCCCCTTGTCCTCCAACACCGATGTGGACACCGCGGCACTGGCAGCCCCTGTGTCTCCCCGGCTGGCAGGTCATCTCTGTCTCTCGCTATTTCTCCCCCAGTGACATATCTCTACTAAGCATTGTTCCTTCTTTCGAGGCGCATTTTCACCTTCCTTTCTTTTGACTTGGCTATGCGTACATCTCTTCATAACAGTGAAGTCTGGCGGTGACCAGGTTTTCGCCAATGACCCGCCTCTAAAACGTTTGGAGCTTTCTGTCATTTAAAAATTAAAACACATATCAGGGCTGGTTAGATCTGGTTTGAATGTTATGTAGGTCCTAGTGCGTGTTCCCCAGTTTCCTAGTTTTCGCTCTGTAAAGTCACTGAGTTGGTATTTCCGGGATCATGTGATGCAGGTAGAAGCCCTGCCCCGTGTATCAGTTTTTTTTATTATAAATTTCTGGCGCTGGCATGGAAGCAGAATATTAATCTCTTCTGCTTCGCGCTTTCAGATGCGCTTCTCTGACCGTCTGGAACGCTCATCTTTCTGATGTTAGGAAGCCACTGGAGATATGCACTTTGAAATCTTTATTGAAAACTAATTTCTTTAGAACTGCCTTTTGTGTTTAGCTTGTTGTTTTTATCACGCACCTCCGATTAACACAGTTTGCTATGTAGGGTGCGAAAGAAGTTCGACATGCATACCAACATACCAATGGACCCTGACGGTGGCCACCATTCTATATAGAAAGTTTCGAGTCGAGGCTAATTCATAAATATTTAAAGCTGTCAACCTGCTCAATAGGGCGAGACCAGAGCCACCATGTGCATAGGTGGTGAGACAGGTTTGGGGCAGCCTGAAAATAACATAACTTTGGTCTTTTTAGCATTGAGGACCAGTTTCGGGAATTAAGTGTAAGTTTACGTAAGTCGTGTTGTAGATGCTGTTGTAACTCCTCCATGGAATTTCGGGAGGCCATCAGGGTTGTGTCATCAGCAAAAAAGGTTCATGTCAATAAAAGGTAAAGTAGCAACCCTCCAGCCGCTGGCTTGCGCCACTGCTAGTGGAAGGGTCTCCTCCACTAGAGGGAGCTCTAAAGAGGGTATTTGCTTTACTCTTCCACATAGCAGACGTCCAGGAAGAGATGGACATACCCACAATTTACCCCACTCTGCACTACCTGCCAATTATAGACTACCTGTGGTGAACCTATTTATGCTGGTGGGTGGACAGAGCTGGCAGGAGGACTGAAGACAATTGCCCCCTTGTTTCCACTGCCCCGCCAGAGCATGCAATGGAACAGCAACCTATGCATTGCAAGTCCAGTAGTGCACAGACTCACCACTCCACCACCATGGCCACCACTGCGCTCAGTTATTCGTTGAAAAAATGATAAAAGTGTTGTGTTTATTACTCCAGTCATTTCTGCGTGTGGGGCACTAATCAGTATTAACTGCGTTTTACTGTTTTTTCATGCGGTTACCGGTTAGGCAAAACAATTATCTGAACAACGGTACTTCCTCTACACATAGACATGTATATATATATCCATATATCTCTAGAGTGTGTCATCACAAGATGCTCACCACAAGTGGCATTGGAGAAACAAATACATTGATATGAATGGAAAATCAACGAACTATCTCAGATATTGTGAAGACAGCAGCGGTCGTCATAACAACCAATGGGAACGAGTCATAGGAGATGAGGGAGGTACCAAATAAGGAAGGGTGTAATGGCGAGCGCCAAGAAAATGTGACACTTTGCTTAGCTAATAAGTTCGCTAAACAAGACGTCTAGAACACACATCAGTGTCTACCATGCAGCAACGTGCCCACAGAACATTCACATTTCGATGCGTATAACTACCTCTTGCTGCAACATGCGGATCATGTAGATATTAACAAAGAAAATTAAAAGCTGAAAAGTGTGCAAAGAAGCATTTAGAGGGGCACGCTTGTAATGACACTGAGAGACAGGAGAGGAACACGTGGATTACAGAATAAACGCGCGTTAGAGACATCAATTGGACCGTTCAGAAAATTGAGTAGGCTTGGGCAGGACGCGTCCTTGGTGTGTGGTTGAGATTAATGACAAAGTGGACGGCCACCATAATGCGGAGGTGCTCGATTTTTTGTTAAATCACAATACCTTGAGAGGTGGCCTTCGTGGCGTCGGGAATTGCTCATGACTGATGGTGATGATAAATCTGATGCTGCGTGCCTCCATCGCAGATCACATATCCCGTACGAGTGTTCAAGCTGATGGGAATCGAGACACTGATTCTCACCAACGCAGCTGGAGGCCTAAACCCCGACTACAAGGCTGGGGACATCATGCTCGTGAGAGACCACATCAACCTGCCCGGCCTCATGGGCCTCAACCCCCTAGTGGGGCCCAATGATGAAAGGTGCGAACGAGACCTCCTCCCTCCTCATTCCACCACCTCCATCACTTTGTGGCTGTCATGGGTGCTCTCTCTCTCTGTTGTCAGCCTGTGGATAACACTACTGTGATTTTAGCACCAACACTCATTTCAATGAAACTTACAAAAACACCATCTTCACCACCTACTAAAATTCCACCACATCCACTACCAACTATATCACCACCACAACCTCAATCACCACCACAAACAACTCTGCCTCTATTATCAACACTTCACCACCACCAACAAAAGACAGAGATTCCCCTTATAGCCTTAACAGACTGTTGGGGCAAGTGCTATTAGAAGGCCAGCACAGCACACAAGGGCGGGGGGGGGGGGATGGTCAGCACCACACATGGCCGCATTTTTCTCCATAGTGGTGTTGTTTACACACTGCAACAGGGACTCATTTGAAGCTGATTCAACCTTGGGAAGGCCCAGGATCGGTTCCGACAATCGTCAATGCTGTTGGCTCTGAGCAAAAATCTAAATCAGGCTGGAATGTCTGTAGTGCATGGCAATTAGCCGCTGCACCACCACTATCTCCACCACCATCACAACCATCCCCAAGCACCAGGACGACCTCCACATACTCTTCCACCATCTTTCTGGGCACTATGGCTCCACTGCCTGCCCCCCCACCCCCACTTACATCTGCCACCTTTTTATGCCTCTCCCAGACTGGGCGTGCGCTTCCCTTGCTTGTCGGACACATACGACCTGGCCTTACGGCGCACGTGCTCGCGTGTGGCGGCGCAGCTTGGCGTGACAGAGTTGGTGCACGAGGGCGTGCTGTGCATGCAGACGGGGCCCTGCTATGAGACGGTGGCCGAGAGCCGCCTCCTGCGATCGTTCGGCGCCGACGCCGTGGGTGAGTCTCTCGGCCACATGCTCCTCATCTATATATATATAAAAGGGAAATTTGTGAATATGTGTGTCTGTTCGAAATGCTTAGCATACTTCCCGACATGCAACAAACTTCAAATGTGGAATGTGGGTAGCTTCCAGACTGTATACAATGCAAAATGTATAAATATAGACTTTTGTATTTGGGGGGGGGGGGGGGGCGCAATAATGGATATATTTTGCACGGCAAGTGAGCGGTGACGTCACATCTGTGGGTTTAACCAGGCTGGATTGTGTGAGGAGCTCATAAATCCTTGAAAGATCTGGATACAGTCCCATCGGTGAGCTCCTCTGGCAGGCAAGGCTGTTAACTGGGTCATGTAGCCCACATGCCCAGCCACCACATGCCCAAATAGATTTTGTTCGGCCACATAGGCTCAACGGGTGCGACACGAGCTACAGAAGAGATGGAATATGGAGTTGAGTGGACTTGCCAATGATTGGTACCAGGCTCGTGAAGTACGCTACTTGGCAGTTGGAGCCAGTCGCCCTCCAGCAACAACAGATGGCAAAAGGCTATACTCACAACAATGAGTGAAGCACCGGGTGGCTAAAACGCAGCAACTTGGCATAACAGGAGACACAGGTGATTCATCTGCGAGTCAACCCATAGCACCTGGGTCTGTTCTGTGACCTCCTTCCAGCGAGTGTTCAACACTTCACGTGGCCTTTAAGTGCACATAGCCTGGCACAAGTGCCGTGGTGACGCCACCACCAGCTTAACGGTGAATGGCGGTTGTTGTCCCATATCCCATGTGTGTGTTATGCGGGTCCAATCAGTTTAACACGTAGGCTTTCGCGAATTGCCCGATGATGCTGGATGCAATTACCAGCGAAACGTCGTACTCAAATTGTAAATGTTGTGGTTTCACGCTTCAACACACCGGTGTGCTAAAGCAGTGAACTATTTGTCTTTTGTCAACGTGACACTTTTTTACTGATTGGCCGTGTCGGGTGGTGGAGGGTTACGACACATTTATAAATAACGCGATCTAAACCCAAAAACGTTGATTATGAATGCGGGTATAATGTTACGTGCGTGTCCTGCGTGCGTATGGCGTTGCAGGCATGAGCACGTTGCCCGAGGCCGTGTGCGCATACCACTGTGGTCTGCGAGTGTTGGCGCTCACGCTCATCACCAACATGGCCGTCAGCAACTACCGGAGCGAGGAGCGCACCAACCACGCCGAGGTGCTGCATACGAGCAGCTTGCGCGCCGTCGCCCTGCAGACCCTCGTCAGCGCCGTCGTCGCGCAACTCAGCCAGTTCCACCGAGAGGGCGGAGACGCCGCGGCTGCCGTCGAATGAAGAGGGGTGGCAGCGGTGGTCGAATGTCGCTCAAACGTGGGACCCTGCATGAACTCGAACCATTGTGACATCTGCGCCCTGTTGATCGTTCATACTTTGTCTAAAGGTTGTTATCCACCATTAGCGATCCCTCTAGTAGAGTGATTCTTAACCTTGACTGCAGCCTGAACCCCTTTGGCTCTCAGAAAGGGCATCTTGCACCCCAGGTTAAGAACCACTGCTCTAGTACAATGTTCCATTTCTCACAGTCGAGGCATTATTCTTCAATGTTTGCAGTGTTTTGCAATGAGCATTTATACTCCACTCAGCTTTGTAGGGGTGCCACGGTATGCATGATGTTAACTTCTTCGCCTGGTACTCTTTGGTTTTTTCGGTAAAGTCACGTAGGTATAAAATAAAATAAATTGAATCACGACGTTTCGATTGCAGCACAAGCAATCATCACCAGGTGGGAAAACCACAGCAATTTTTTTTTCAGGAAAAAAAAATTCAGGATTTATTTTCCTTGCTGTGGTTTTCACACCTGATGATGATTGCTTGCGTTGCAATCGAAACGTTGTGATTTAATTTATTTTATACCTACGTGACTTTACCGAAAGAACAAAAGAGTATGGATCCCTGCAGTCACGAAAACTTCAAATCTAGATTCCTCCGCCTGGTATTATTGGTTTTAATCCTGACCCTGCCACCTGTATATTTGGAGTTTGCATGTTCTCCCCGTGGTCACGTGCATTTTTCTACGGTTCATCCGTTTTTTCTCTCCACATTTAGAAACCTGCGTTGACAGTATTTGGCTGCTCTAAAGTTCCACATGATAAAGCACTTTGAGCTATCATTGGTGGACAGGTCACTTGTGAAAAAGAGCTTCATAGCTCAGTGGGCTTTACATGGTAAAATAAAAAAAATGTTAAGTAGTTTTCGGGCAACCTCAAGGTAATTTTCCTTAAATGATTTATTTCATAATAATAATGTCGTTGTGTAACGCACCTCACAGTATTTCTTCTCTCATAGAGATCACGACTCGGGTGCAAGGAGGGGCCACAGATGAGCGGGAAGGCAGTAGCCAGACGGTAAAGAGCCAGCGGCTCCTACTAATTTCCCAATCTCTGCGGTCCTCTATCAATCTATTTCCATTTTTCGATTTAAAGCTTTCGTGACTGCAGGGATTCATATTCTTGGTTCTTTCGGTAAAGTCACATAGAAGGGAAATAATACATAATAAAAATTAAACAATAAAATAAAAATAAAATAAATTCAATCACGACGTTTTGCTTGCAACACAAGCAATCATCATCAGGTGTGAAAACCACAGCAATAATTTTTATTTTTTTCAAAAACCACAGCAAGAAAATTATTTTTTTCAAAAAAATGATTGCTGTGGTTTTCACACCTGATGATTGCTTGTGTTGCAATCGAAACGTCGTGAGAATTTCATTGTAAATTTTTTATTATTTTATTATTTCCCTTCTACGTGACTTTAACGAAAGAACCAAGAATATCAATCTACTTCCAGCTTATTAATAAGTGCTTATACATGTGGAAGGAAACGGGAGTCGAAGGAGAAATCTCACATGTTGCACAGTAGACAACTCTATACAGGTGGAAAAAGATGGACGCTAATCCACTTTCTGTACTGCCTTCTGGCACGCGAGGGTTTGGCGACGATGTTGCCCGCGAGACGGGAGTTTCACATTTGTGTGATATACCAACCCTCGCTGCCTCCACAGTGCTTTACGACATGCGTAGTCGCCATTGCCCGGATAAAATGACCAATTGCTCCACGTAATCTGCGTAACTTCTAGTGACATGCTCACTTTGCGTCATCGTCACTAGGAGTTTCCACCACGGCTCAGGGCTGTAGATATGAGATGAGGACCGGCTCAAGACGTATTTGAACAGGGCAATGGCTTCACGTATTTGGGTGAGAAAGTCCATTCAGCAATAATTCAAAATCGCCGTGAATGGTAATCCCCATTGCTCTTAGGCCACAGTGCGGTAGTGAGCATGCAAGCCGATACCGTGTATTGGGGGGACGTGGCAGCCCTGGACATTTATGTCAACAGCTGAGTGGGTATTGCATCAGATGCCGTTGCCACATGCAGTGCATAGCGGTGCTGTTGGGTCGTCGTGGCTGTTGAGTGTGCACATTTGTTCTGCCCTGAACGTCAGTAAACATTGAAGGAGTAAATACGACGGATCTGACGCATTTTTTGGTTCACACAAAACCCGACTTTGCTGATGAGACAATGCATGGCGAAAGCGGTACAGTGCTTTGTTGTATTGAATTAATGTTCAAATGATGCACTCGCAGAAGCCTATGGGGCTGATAGGATGTGCCGTGGAGAGGACAGATATGTAAAGAAGGTGTATTTTTGATACCAATTAATTTTGCTACTTATATTCTCCACGGACGCTGGTGATGATTGCGTGTTATCTCAGGTGGTGGCTCAAAGCCTCTCAGGAGCAGCTGCTGTTGATGCCCTGCTCTGCAAGTGTTCAGTGTACGCTTCGTGGCACTCGAAGCTAAACTAGGACATGTTCGTAAAACAAGGAGCGTATAATATAGGCGGTATGATGCGAGAAAATATTATAATGCAACTGAGAAGTTTGATTCTAGAAGACACAACGTGACCGGGATCCACGTGAAGACATCTCAGTGGGGCCTCTCCTCCTGCCCCTTGCCGCTGTTACAGAGCGTCAGACGGCAACTCTCAGAGTTGAGTTTGCTTGCGTTGGATGGTGGAGAGTCCTGGCAAGACATGCTGTCTTACAATGAGGCTGTAGAAGAGCGATGTGCTGTTTTCGCATGTGTAGACTATGCACACGCAACATAAATCACGGGCTAAGTGGAGAGTCTGTAACACATACTGTAACACACACGTGGACGACTTGGAATGCACCCGATTTGGTCAGACCTCTAAAGCCAAGCAGATCTGAGCTTGGACAGTGCCTGGATGAGTGCCCACTATGCACAAACAGGTTGTCATAGGGCTGCGGGGACACGTTGTGTTTATATCCAGTTGTACTGTACGTCTATGCTGCCCACCTTTACCAATCCACACTGACCAGCCAGGGTGAAGTATGGTCAAACGGCCTCCACAACCAGCAAGGCGTGGGGCGGCCCTCATTCAGCAGTGGATTGACGAAAGGTCTCTATGCTCCTAGTGACATTGTGCAGCACTCATCTCCACCAGTGAAATTTCCACATTCCCATGGCTGGGACCATCTTTAACAACTACTGATGACTTTGCACAAAGTGGTACTTATTGTATGGCCCTGTAGAGATGACAATGATGGCTTGACGATGTCAACCCTTGACCCTACAATAAATGAAAGCATGCGCATTGTTATACAATAACAGTCTACGTAAGGAAGGGTTGATAGCAAGCAGCACGGCTATTACAATTAGAATAACAAACACCCCGAGTGCTAAGGTAGTGAAATTATATTATATTTAAGACCGGGAGCAAGAGCAGAGCCTCACCATTCTGGCGAATTGCCCGATGATGCTGGATGCAATAACCAGCGAAATGTCGTACTCAAAAATTGTAAATGTTGTGGTTTCATGCTTCAACACGCCAGTGGGCTAAAGCAGTGAACTTGTCAACGTGACACTTTTTTGCTGATTGGCCGTGTCGGGTGGTGGAGGGTTACGACACATTTATAAATAACGTGATCTAACCCAAAAATCGTTGATTATGAATAATATTGGTCGCGAAAGCCTACGTGTTAAACACGATACGCATAATGCATTTGTCGTATTTGTGACCTATTAAGTACTGTATGAAATAGTCTTGGTTCTTTCGGTAAAGTCACGTAGAATGGAAATAATAAAATATAAAAAATTAAACATAATAAAATATAGATTGCAATGCTATAACAATGCACGCATATGCACAACAGTGCACATCGCGAGACCGTGTTCAACGTGCACAGATTTAGCACTTTAATTTAAAGCATTTATAGTTAGAACATTTTGACAATCAATAAGTATAACCCGTAAAAACAAAGTTTTTCACTATAAATCCTTTATATGCGTGGCGGCTAGAGTCCTCTCGTCATCTGGCTTGAGATGGCTGCCACCTATGGGTCAGATGATTGTCTGCCAGTATTAAGCAATTGGTAATTAAATATTTAATTTGTTTTCCCTAAACAGTGTAAAATTTTGGAAAAAAAAATTCACAAACATTAATTGTCTCGCACAACGAGTATGTGTACAAAATGTCAGCTCGATTGGATCACGGGAAGTGGGTTAAAAAACGACCGAAAGATTTGCACGGTCGTAAGCAAGCACGCAAGCAAGCGAACTTAATATAAAGAATTAAAAAAAGGGATAACATTACGGCATTCAATTCTAAAGTATGATCACGGTTCTCACCTGCTTACTCAACTAGAGCA
This sequence comes from Lethenteron reissneri, assembly GCF_015708825.2. Classification (NCBI taxonomy): domain Eukaryota; kingdom Metazoa; phylum Chordata; class Hyperoartia; order Petromyzontiformes; family Petromyzontidae; genus Lethenteron; species Lethenteron reissneri. Next base: position 1,790,339 of record NW_026891376.1, read on the forward strand.
TAATAACCATGTTGTGCTCAGCGCGTCGGAAGGGGCGTGACAAATAGAACGATATGATACTATTTTTTTCGATTATAACTACGTAGTTATTTTAACGATAGCAATGGTAGCGATCAATTGTTGGTCTCGCACTTAGGAAGAGGTGGGAGGGTACCCCAATGGCCGCTCCTGCGCCATGACGAGCAGCGATGTAAGGCCGTCTTTTCATTGGTCAGACGCCCCCCCGCCCCCCCCCAACGACAGCAGTCGCTCTGATTGGAGCAGACCTGGTCTTCACCTGAGGACGGCTGCTTGCGTTGTGGCCGAAACGTTGTGAGAATTATTTTATTATGTTTTATTTTTATTATTTTATTACTTCCCTTCTACGTGACTTTACCGAAAGAACCAAGAAGATGAATCCCTGCAGCAACGAAAGCTTTAAATCGAAAAAATAAAAAAGATTGTTTAAAAATATTTTATCTTATGTTAATATAGTATTGTCACCAGTATGAAATAAGTATACCAAGTTTGCAGTCGATATCACTTTGGGAAGTGGGTTAAAATTGAGTTACAAGATTGGAGGATATGACAACGACAACAGACAGCGTGAGTTAAATAAAAGCATGTAGTAAAGTCAAAAACACGAATAGGTCCAGGTTCGCACACCTGTCAACAGTGTCGGATTATCCCAGTAGCAAAAGTAGCTACAAATACCACGGGCCTCGCACTTTAAAAGGCACCACGCTAAATGCTTTCGAGCTATCAATTCCGGTTCAGTGATTCTGCACTTGCTCTATTACTATAGTACTATACCGCCTTCAACTTTTATGGACGACTGGATGTATAAGGTTACCGATTTGCCGTATTATCTGGATATATAGCAAATGAAAAAATACAATGACTTTACTGTGCAAGTAAAAAATGTGTGTTTAAATATATTTAGGGTGTGGAGGCTCCTCGCCTCTGTCTCCATCGTCCCCTCCGTATCATTACCCCCTTGCTGTCTGGTGGGGTCCGGACTTTCGTCCCCCATCTGCTCCCTATCCTGTACCCCCGTGAGTGCTGCGGATCGTGTGTGCATGCTCCCCCTGCGCTGATGTTGGCCGCGGAGCGCAAGTTGCCGCCGCCGTGCGCGCGAGATAAACAGCACGACAATGCGCAGCCGATTACGCGCTCGAGCCGCGGGGTTGGGGGTCAGGGGCCCACCACCGCGCCGCACTTACGCAAGTAACGAGCACACGCACGATCGCACAAAGCTAACAGCTTCAATGCGCACAGCGGTTTCGCACACGCGAGCGGGGCGCACGCCGACACAACGACTCGTCCCCTCCCGCACTCGCACGTGTACGTCAACACAAGTATCGTACAAGGACGATTCTCCTCTCACACGGCTGCGTAGGCACGCAAACACACAAAAGCGCTCTCCCTCCTCTTCTCGCTCCCCCCGGCCGTGCGATCACAGCGCGCTCCGGTGCCGCGGCTCGCGGGTTCACCGTGTGCGGCTTGCGGGTTTTACCGAGCGCGGCGTGCACACACGCGAGCGACGCCCACGCTCGAGCGAGAGCACGTAAAACCCCCCTCTTGCGCGGCCGCGCGTTTATACAAATACACTGTGCGCTCCCCGGGCGTCAACACACACATCTCCGTACCCGCACAATCGTACAGAAACCACGGCCTTTACGCATACAACGACCACACACCCGCGAATGCAGCGCACGCTAATACCACGTGCAAAAATACCCAACAACACGGTTTTATTACTACGCTCGAGATTTTATTAGCCCTTGTTAACCAACCGAGCCACCCGTGTGTGTGTGCGGGCCAGCAAGGCGCTTCTAACCCACACTCTGGTGGCGTGCAGCCCCATTCTATGCTGCGCTCTCTGTTAAACTGCTTTCCTCTCGTCCTTACCCCGAACTAACCCTTCTCCCACGGATCCTACTCTCCGCTCTGAGGTGTTGTAAGGCGCGTAATACGATACCGTCTGTAGTCCTTGGTGGCCTTGCGGCGCTCAGATCGTCCTGCAGACAATCTAGCGGTTCGCCAGATGACTCCTTCGTCGCTGACTCCATGTCAAAACTCCAGAAGAAGACCCCTCCCCTACTCTGCCCTCCGTCCTTTATCCTATTCACATCAAAGGCTATGCGCCCCCGTCCCAACCGCCTTGGTCTCTCGACCAATCAGTAGCCCCGGGTCCGTCGCTCTCCGCCAACGCTGCTCTTGTTTTTTCCGGTCCTGATCCCAGCTATCCGCCTTGCTGACCCGTGTTTGTGTTTGTATGCGTTTCTAACTGCGGGGCTCTCTGAGCTCGCCGTGGTCGTGCGATCTCAAATCCGCCCACGGCGCCGCAGTGTTACTTGGCCTGGGAAGGGTCCTGTCAAATTCCCTGGCCCTGAGAAACCGTGGGGTAACCCCCCGAGAAGGTCCTCGGGTGAAAACTCAGGGTAGGTGACCCGACCACGAGGCCCTACGTGGGTGCGGGTGCGTGCTTATGTGGGGGGGGTGCGGTGGGGGAAGCCGGGCGGCTCCCTGGCTCGGCAGAGCGGCCCCGTCGCTGTGGCACCACATAGCCCCCCGGGGTGCCAGTCCCCGTCCCGGGTTGACTGGAGCACCTCGCCTGGGTTGTCCCCACGAGGTATCGCCGCGGGGTCCGCGGGATTCGCCCGGCCCTTGTGGCTGGCCTCGGGGGTGGCGGCTCCGTCTCCTGGGGCTCCGGCAGTGGTCTCCTCCTCCATTCCAACGGCTCCCCTCGGCCTCTGGCACCTACGGGCTGGGGAACAAACTCAGAGGCGGTGGGGTTTAAGGGTCGCCGTCCTCGTCGCCCCCGGCCCCGCCCGGGGCCCCTCGGAGCCCGGGGCTCCGTGGGGCCCATATACTGCGCGAGGCCCCCGGGCACGGGGGGTGGGGGGACCCCGGGGCTTCAGTCGGCGGATGTTGACCACCATCTCCCGGCCCCTCTCTCCTCCCTGAATCAGCACCGTCCATGGTGAGATCTGCCGTCTCACAATCCAGGGTCCTCGCCAGTAGGTGGTCAGCTTCCCCACCTGTCCGGCACCGACGCGGGGAGTGTACAGCCACACCTCGGAGCCCGCAGTGTAGAAGGGGGGCTCCATGCGGGGTCGGGCGCCCTGCTCTTGCCGCTGGTGCGCGGCCTCTCCGTGCGGGTAGGCTCGGCCCCTGGCCCCTCGCAGGGTCTCCAGCAAGTGCTCCACGGGGTGGCTCCCTTCCTCCCGTTGCGGCGGAGGGACACCGAACAGCAGATCTGCGGGCAGGCGAGACTCGCGACCAAACATCATTAGGAACGGGGTCTGTCCTGTAGATGTGTGAACGGCGGTGGTGTAGGCGAACAGGGCATAGGGGAGGTGTTCGTCCCAGTCCTGTTGATTCGCGGCCGCCATGCGTTTAAGCTTCCCGGCCAGAGTCTGGTTCATCCTCTCTACCATCCCGTTCGCCTGGGGGTGATACGCCGTGGTTCGGTCCTTCTGGATCCCGAACTCTCGGCACAGTGCCTGGAATAGTTCGGCCTCGAATTCACTACCCTGGTCGGTAATGACTCGTTCGGGGATCCCGCACTTAAGTACGTAGTTTTCCACGAAGGCCCGGGCCACTACGAGGGCTGTTTTATCCGGGATAGCCACCGCCATGGGGTAGCGGGTGAAGTACTCCACCGCTACGAGAATATATCGGTTGCCCCGGTGGGATCGCGGAAAGGGCCCCTGCAGGTCGATTCCGACCAACTGATTCGTCCGACTGACTCGGAACGGCCTCAGGGGTACCTGGTACCTCGCCGGCTTATGCCCACACTGCTGACAGGCCCGGCAGCCCTGCACCCAGGCGGCCACATCTTGCGCCAATTTAGGCCAGAGATACTGGCGACGCAGAGTCTCCCGGGTGCGCCGTTCCCCATCATGGCCCCCGAGCGGGTGGTCGTGTACCAGTCGTAGTAGTTGGGGTCGCACATGGGCGGGAACGCAGATGCACCCCGGCTGCCCAGCGTCGGCCAGTTCCCTCACCACCCCGTTTTCTACACACAACCGGGCATACAAACCGCTCCAGGGCCCTGGTAGTGCATCCTTCTTCTCTCGCAGTGCCGCCTCCACCGCCGCCAGATCCGGATCCCGCTGCTGTGTTTGTCGCAGCTGCTCGTCGTCCAAGCCCGGGAAGGCGCAGCCGACATCCTCTTGGATCCGCCCGGTTGGGGTGGGATGATCCGTCTGTCCCCGGGCTCCTTCTGCAGGGGTTCCTGCGGCGCACACCGCACTCTCTCTCGGGGGGGGGAGTTTAGTTTCCGCGCGCTCCTTGGGTTCTGCTGCCTGTCGGCAGCGTCCCCCCGTGAAGCACGGGCAGGCGTCTCCCTCCCTCGTCTCAGCGCGCACCGCGGGCCGCCTTGACAAGGCGTCCGCGTTCGCGTGTGTCCGCCCCGCTCGGTACTCGATCTGCAGGTTGTACTCCTGCAGCTGCGCCAGCCATCGAGCCATCTGCCCCCGCGGTTCCTTGAATTTAAGGAGGAACTGCAGTGCATAATGATCGGTGCGCACATGACATCTCCTGCCGTACAAGTACGGTCGGAACTGTTTACACGCGAAAATCACGGCATACAGTTCCTGACGGGTTACGCAATAGTTCAGCTCGGCCCCGCTCAGGGTCCGACTGGCGTACGCGATGACCCGCTCCTTCCCACCCTGCACTTGCGACAGCACCGCGCCCAGCCCACTGCTGCAGGCGTCAGTGTCCAAAATAAAATCGGTGGTGAAATCTGGGAAAGCCAAGGTGGGGGTGTGGGTGAGGTGGTCTTTGAGTGTGGTGAAAGCCATCTGGCAGGCCTCCGACCACTGATAGGGGTTCTTAGGGGAGGTGAGTTGGGTGAGGGGGCGTGCAATCTCACTGAATCCCTTTACAAATCGACGGTAATAAGTGGCGAGTCCCAAGAATGACCTGATCTCCGTCAGGTTCCTCGGCCGCGGCCAATCCACTACGGCACGCACCTTCTCGGGATCGGTGCTCACCCCTGCCTCGCTGACTCGGTGTCCGAGGTACCCCACCTCGCGCTGCGCAATGTAACACTTACGCGGCTTGAGCTTGAGATGGGCTGCTCGCAGTCGCTGGAATACTTCCCGCAGCCTGGACCAGTGTTCGGACAGCGACCTACTGAACACTATTACGTCGTCCAGGTAAATCAGGCACTGTTCCCACTGCAAGCCCCGCATCACCAACTCCATCAACCGCTGGAACGTCGCGGGCGCGTTAGTGAGTCCGAACGGCAACACTCGAAACTCAAACAGGCCCATCGGGGTGGTGAATGCTGTTTTTGGCCGATCCTCCTCCGTCATCTCCACCTGCCAGTAACCGGACGCCAGATCGAGGGTGGAAAAATACCGCGCTCCTGCGAGACTGTCGAAGGTGTCGTCGATGCGTGGGATGGGAAAAGCGTCGCCGAGGGTGACTGCGTTCAATTTTCGGTAATCAACGCAGAACCGAGTCGATCCGTCCTTTTTCGTTACCAGTACCACCGGGGCAGACCAAGGGCTTGCGGAGGGCTGGATTATGTTATCGCGTAGCATATCTGTGACTGCCTCTTTGATCTGGGTCCGTTCAGGCGCACCCACTCGGTATGCGGGGAGTTTGATGGGTCGGGCCGCACCTGTGTCAATTTGGTGCTTGACCAGGTCGGTCCGGCCCACGTCCGAATCGTGCTCACTGAACACGTCGGCGTACTCCCGCAATAATCCGTGCAGCTGATCGGCCTCCCCCTTAGGTAAGGCTGCCCAAGGCACATGTAATGCATCCTGCAGTGGAACAATCTCGGCTCAGGGGGTCGGGCCGACCCGCCAGGCCAGATCCTGGCTGTCCTCGGGGCGGCCAGGGTCCTCTGCCCAGAGTGCGAACACCGAGTCGTTCGAGTGGCGAGCGTGCAGGGGGTGTACGGTGGCTACCGGGGTGCGTCGTCGTATCATGGCCGGGGTACTGTGTGGGTTAAACACACGTATAAACAGCCGGCCCCCATCTGCGTTTACCAGTGTGGCTGACCCTACCACCCCGTATCGCGATGCCAACTCCGGGTGAGGAGTCAGCATTACCTCGCCCGATGGTCGGTGGGTTGGGTCGGTGGAGAGGGTTGCCACTGGCACCAGCATCTCGGCGAGAGGCCCGATGGTGACGGCCGACACCAGCGTAGCGGCCACGGGTGTGAAGCGTGGGCGATTCGGCCCCTGTCCTAGGAACGGAATCCGCTCCCCGCTGCCCTCCACCGTAGCGCATCGTTGCCGGGGCTGTACGTTAAGTCCCAACTTTTCCAGGAGGTCCGTTCCTGCAATGCACTCGTGGCACAACACACTCGAAACGTAGAATTCCTGTGTGCACACCTGGTTTCCTAGACGGACCTCGAGGGAGACCTTCCCCAGCAACCCCATCCCGGCTCCGCTTGCCGTGTGCAGCGCGCGATCCGGGGCCTGCAGGCAGCCCACGTCCACCCCGAGCATGCTGCAGTGCGCGGCGCTCATGAGAGAGGCCACGGCGCCCGTGTCCAGCAGGATCCGGGTGCGCTGCCCATTCACCTGGCCTTCCACCAGCGACGTGGCTCCCGTTATCCCTGCCACCAGCTTCCGCAGCCAATTGCCCGAGGTCCCCGCGCCCTTGGGTGTTGTCGTTGTAACCTGTTTATGGATCACTCGCTTGCCATTATTACCGTCTTTTTGCATCGGGACCGCTTCGATTGCACCCCCAGATGGTCCACTCTCTAGGGGGCGTTGGGGTTTTAACCCCGGCGCGTTTCTAGCGCGGGCGATCTGCGGACAGTCTCTCACGATATGCCCTCGCCGGTCACACAGGTAACACGCACGGGGGGCCGTCCCGTAGGAGCCCCCCCGTCCGTTCCCTATCCCCCCTCCGGCACGCCGCTGCCCCGACTCTGCCTCTAGTCGAGCCACTCTCCCAGTTAATCCTCCTACCTCGGCCTGGACCGTCTCTACCATTGTCTCCAGCGCAGTTATGTGTGCCCGTACTTGGGTTACCTTGTTGTCTACTTGGGTTACCCTGTCACCTACCTGGGTTACCCTGTCGCCTACCTGGGTTACCTGGCCGGAGACATCCTTTATACCCGTTTGTATACCGGAAACCCATCCCGGGGTTGTCTCGCGGGACATTGGAGGCTCTCTTTCCCGGCCCCTTACCGTCCTCGCGAGCTCCTGTTCCTCCTCCTCGTCTTCCGAGAGCAGGCTCGCAATGGCGCGCTCTCGTCCCAGCCCCCGGAGCTGCACGCGTTCGCTGTGAATTCTCTCACACTTACGTGCGCGCTCGACAAGGGCGTTAAAGGGAAGACGTGGGCAGCTCATGTCTGGCTGCCACCACGCCGTGTGAGACAGGTACCGCTGGATTTTCTCGGCGGCCAGTTCCTCAATAACATCAGTTGCGTACCCCGGGCGTGCGATCTTTGTTAACTCGCGCACATCCTCGGCGTAATCACGTAAATCCTCGCCAGGTTGGCGACGGCGCGCCTCTAAGGCCGATTTTGCTTCCTCCTCGTCACGCGTGCCAAAACGCTGATCGAGTCGGCGCATCAGCTCCTCTAGCTGTGTCTGTGCGCTCGCGGGTAACGCTTCTACAAAATCGGCTGTCCGCCCATCAAGATTCATATTAAGTTGACGTACTGCCTGCGCGTCAGTCCATCCATTAATTTCCTTGGCCCCTAAGAGATTGCGGGCGAATGCCTTCCACGAAGGGGCCCCCCGGCCGGTAAATATTAGTCTTATTTTAGCGTGAGATAACGCGGGGGTCCGTCCCGCTTCTGACACCAATTTGTGGAGGCTGCTCGCCTCTGTCTCCATCGTCCCCTCCGTATCATTACCCCCTTGCTGTCTGGTGGGGTCCGGACTTTCGTCCCCCATCTGCTCCCTATCCTGTACCCCCGTGAGTGCTGCGGATCGTGTGTGCATGCTCCCCCTGCGCTGATGTTGGCCGCGGAGCGCAAGTTGCCGCCGCCGTGCGCGCGAGATAAACAGCACGACAATGCGCAGCCGATTACGCACTCGAGCTGCGGGGTTGGGGGTCAGGGGCCCACCACCGCGCCGCACTTACGCAAGTAACGAGCACACGCACGATCGCACAAAGCTAACAGCTTCAATGCGCACAGCGGTTTCGCACACGCGAGCGGGGCACACGCCGACACAACGACTCGTCCCCTCCCGCACTCGCACGTGTACGTCAACACAAGTATCGTACAAGGACGATTCTCCTCTCACACGGCTGCGTAGGCACGCAAACACACAAAAGCGCTCTCCCTCCCCCTCTTCTCGCTCCCCCCGGCCGTGCGATCACAGCGCGCTCCGGTGCCGCGGCTCGCGGGTTCACCGTGTGCGGCTTGCGGGTTTTACCGAGCGCGGCGTGCACACACGCGAGCGACGCCCACGCTCGAGCGAGAGCACGTAAAACCCCCCTCTTGCGCGGCCGCGCGTTTATACAAATACACTGTGCGCTCCCCGGGCGTCAACACACACACCTCCGTACCCGCACAATCGTACAGAAACCACGGCCTTTACGCATACAACGATCACACACCCGCGAATGCAGCGCACGCTAATACCACGTGCAAAAATACCCAACAACACGGTTTTATTACTACGCTCGAGATTTTATTAGCCCTTGTTAACCAACCGAGCCACCCGTGTGTGTGTGCGGGCCAGCAAGGCGCTTCTAACCCACACTCTGGTGGCGTGCAGCCCCATTCTATGCTGCGCTCTCTGTTAAACTGCTTTCCTCTCGTCCTTACCCCGAACTAACCCTTCTCCCACGGATCCTACTCTCCGCTCTGAGGTGTTGTAAGGCGCGTAATACGATACCGTCTGTAGTCCTTGGTGGCCTTGCGGCGCTCAGATCGTCCTGCAGACAATCTAGCGGTTCGCCAGATGACTCCTTCGTCGCTGACTCCGTGTCAAAACTCCAGAAGAAGACCCCTCCCCTACTCTGCCCTCCGTCCTTTATCCTATTCACATCAAAGGCTAGGCGCCCCCGTCCCAACCGCCTTGGTCTCTCGACCAATCAGTAGCCCCGGGTCCGTCGCTCTCCGCCAACGCTGCTCTTGTTTTTTCCGGTCCTGATCCCAGCTATCCGCCTTGCTGACCCGTGTTTGTGTTTGTATGCGTTTCTAACTGCGGGGCTCTCTGAGCTCGCCGTGGTCGTGCGATCTCAAATCCGCCCACGGCGCCGCAGTGTTACTTGGCCTGGGAAGGGTCCTGTCAAATTCCCTGGTCCTGAGAAACCGTGGGGTAACCCCCCGAGGGGGCCCTCGGGTGAAAACTCAGGGTAGGTGACCCGACCACGAGGCCCTACGTGGGTGCGGGTGCGTGCTTATGTGGGGGGGGGGGGGTGCGGTGGGGGAAGCCGGGCGGCTCCCTGGCTCGGCAGAGCGGCCCCGTCGCTGTGGCACCACAAGGGCCCCTTTATAACATATGCTACAGGCCCCGCACTAGCTTCATCGGGCACTGCCTGTCAACCCATACGGTTCACCCGTATTACTGTACAGGGAAAGTGAATATAAATATGCGTTTTGTAAATTGTTTTGTCTTTCTCCTTTATGATGAGACTTTGTAGGATGGACGTTGAGATTTATAAGGGGCACGGGGGTGAACGATAAGGTCTGAATTGGTCTGTAATAAGATAAGGGCACTGATTAGGTATGGGATCGGCAGGAGTTGAGACTGTTTTTTTTTGTAAATTAAATCTTTCATTTTCACGCGAGACGGGTCTGCGTATAAACATTTCAGCTCGATAGACTTTCGTAGATCCGAAGATGTTAAGCGTCAAAGATTTGAAGGAATATAAACAGACAACAGGGCAGGTTAAATAAAAGTGTGAAATTTAAAACAAGAAACAAACGCAACACGCTGGCTTTACTACAACTCCCACCATAGCCCCTGAAAAAATGGCGGGAAGGAAAATGGCTCCGCTCCTGTCACCTGACGACAAATAGAAGTCTATAGTAGAGGTTCTTTTTGTGGTTAGATCGCGTAAAAATATTTGTCGTTGAACCCGCCACCACCAGACACAGCCAACTAGTAAGGGTTGTCACGTAAACAGAACATGAAAAATTCGTCCCTAGTACAGCACTAGTGTATAGTGCAGTGTATAGTAGTGTATAGTGTAGTGTATAGTGTAGTGTATAGTAGTATATATACTGTAGTGTATAGTGTAGTGTATAGTGCAGTGTATAGTAGTGTATAGTGTAGTGTAGTAGTGTAGTAGTGTAGTGTATAGTGTAGTGTATAGTGCAGTGTATAGTGTAGTGTATAGTGTAGTGTATAGTGTAGTGTGTAGTAGTGTATAGTGTAGTGTATAGTGCAGTGTATAGTAGTGTATAGTGTAGTATATAGTGTATAGTGTAGTGTATAGTGTAGTGTTTAGTAGTGTATAGTGTAGTGTGTAGTATATAGTGTAGTATATTGTAGTGTATAGTGTAGTGTATAGTGTAGTGTATATTGTAGTGTATAGTGTAGTGTATAGTGTAGTAGTATATAGTGTAGTGTATAGTGTAATATACTAGTACAGTACACCGGTGTGTTGGAGAGCCAAGCCACAACATTTACAATCTGAGTACGATGTTTCGCCAGTAATTACAACTAGCTTCATCAGGCGACAGACAGATTTGTGGTCTACACATCCAAAGTAGTCCACACATCCAACGTTCATGCAAATTAAACATTACGGGCTATTTGAGAATTATATTTAACAAGTGAGATGTGCAATCCAATGGCCGCTACGAATAATTTTCGACCTCAGGTAGCGACCCATAACTTGTGACAAGTCATCGAATCACACAGTGGGCAGACTCACAGACACACACGTGTATGTAGAAATCAATTAATAGGCACGCTAAAAATCATAAACACATGTTCAGATTCAAGGCCGTAGCCATGGAGTCAACATTGGGGGAGACCAAATCTTCCAGGGGTCTGGGGGTCCCCCCCCCCAAAAAAATCTAAATTTGAAAATGAATTTCCTGCCATTTCCTGCATAAAATATAAAAAAATTCACTAACACATAAGATGGACTTTGTATTTATATTTTTACAATAATGTCTAATTGTGTCTTGTATTACATTGAATTTTTATTTCAAGCTTTCGTGACTGCAGGGATTCATTTTTTTGATTCTTTCGGTAAAGTCACGTTGAAGGGAAATAATAAAATAATACAAATATTAAACAATATTATTTCCCTTCTACGTGACTTTACCGAAAGAACCAAGAATATGTATTACATTGCTGTTTTTTTTTATTACACGCTTTAATGATTGTTGTTGTCGCATCCTCAAATCTTGTAACTCAATTTTAACCCACTTCCCAATGTGCTATCGACTGCAAACTTGGTATACTTATGTCATACTGATGACAATACTATATTCTATCATTAAAATAAAAAAAATTAAAATATAATTTTAAACAATTTTTTTTATGTTATTTTTCGGCTTGGATCTAATTGTCGACGCTCAACTAACGTTGGCTGTAAATCACCACGGCCCCTTACGTTGTGGCAAGCTTCGGGGCCACTTCCTGGAGTCGTGGAGTTCTGCCATTACGAGTACGGTACATTTCATGAAAGCGTGTTTTTTAAAAGTAGTTTAAAATATTCTTTTTTTTTCCTTTTCTTGTTTTATTGTATGTAATGGCAGATATTAGGGATTCATAAAGTACAACCATAACCACAATCATATAAACATAAATCTATTTTATAGCAATTTTGAGCATATTTGAAAAAAAAATATTTTTTAAATATAATTTTGTATGGTGTACAATCTGGAAAGTACCCACATGGCAAATTTCAAGTTTGTTGCATGTCGGGAAGTACGCTAAACATTTTGAACAGACACACATAATCACACATTTCCCTTTTTATATATAATAAAGAAAAGATGAAGATTACGGCCTTGTTCAGATTGAATGAAACACAATTGGGGGGGACCAGTCCTTGCGGATGTGTATTAGTTGGTGGGCACACATCGACACCGAGGAGACACAAAGGCGGCCGGGCGTGGTGCTGGCCACCCACCCACCCACGCAGGCTGCCGACTCGCTCGCGGCACTTGCCCCCAAGTCTCGTGCAGGCTACGCGGGTTGCTTTGCCTTCGGTATCCAGTGCGGCGGTGAAACGCGTCGGATGTGGGCACTGGAGTCCATTCCGCTGGGGCGCCACGAGCAGAAATTCGAGTTTGGGAACGAGAGCTGGGCCAGAGCAAAGACGACGAGAGCCTCGTGGTGGTGGAGGTGGTTGGGGCTACCCCCCCTCTATAAAGTCGGATAATTTGAACAACAACAACCACCATCAGAAGAAGAAGAATTTACAACCATCACCAGCAGAAGAAAATTTTGTAACAACAACGACCACCATTATCAGAATAATTTGTAACAGCCACCACCATCAGAAGAATTTGTAACAACAACCACCCATCAGAATCAACAACCACCATCACCACCATCAACATAATTTGTAACAACAACCACCATAAGCAGAATTTGTAACAACAACAACGACCACCACCATCAGAAGGATTTGTAACAACAACCACCATCAGAAGAATTTGTAACAACAACAACCGCCATCAGAAGAATTTGTAACAATAACGACCATCATCATCACCACCATCAGAAGGATTTGTAACAACAACAACGACCACCACAATAATTTGTAACAACAACAACGACCATCACCATCAGAAGAATGTGATCAGCAGGACTTTCGTTAAAGTCACGTAGTTAGAAAATCAAACAAATCACGGGCCTGATTTCATTTCTCAACCTACGTGGACTTTACCTAAAGAACCAAATCGCATGGATCCCTGCAATCACGAAAGCTTAAAATGGAGAGTGACCAGCAGACGACAGTGATCAGTGGAAGATCTCCGAGCTGATGGGCACAGACTTAAACATCCTCTAGTTTATAATAAACACCCCGGCACCAAGGGGACTTCACATCGAGACGTGCAGCGACGCTTCGGGTCGGAAAACCAAGAGGAGTTCTCTGCCCTGGGACCTCGGGAGGGATTCGTGTCGGGCAAGAAGGAGCCTGGAGCTGGCCTCTCTTGGTGGCTTCCTCCTCCTCCTCCATTCGATTCGGCTCCAGCCTGGAGCTGGCCTCTCTTGGTGGCTCCCTCCTCCTCCTCCATTCGATTCGGCTCCAGCCTGGAGCTGGTCTCTCTTGGTGACTCCCTCCTCCTCCATTCGATTCGGCTCCAGCCTGGAGCTGGTCTCTCTTGGTGGCTCCCTCCTCCTCCTCCTCCATTCGATTCGGCTCCAGCCTGGAGCTGGCCTCTCTTGGTGACTCCCTCCTCCTCCTCCATTCGATTCGGCTCCAGCCTGGAGCTGGTCTCTCTTGGTGACTCCCTCCTCCTCCTCCATTCGATTCGGCTCCAGCCTGGAGCTGGTCTCTCTTGGTGACTCCCTCCCCTCCTCCATTCGATTCGGCTCCAGCCTGGAGCTGGCCTCTCTTGGTGGCTCCCTCCCCTCCTCCATTCGATTCGGCTCCAGCCTGGAGCTGGCCTCTCTTGGTGACTCCCTCCTCCTCCTCCTCCATTCGATTCGGCTCCAGCCTGGAGCTGGTCTCTCTTGGTGGCTCCCTCCCCTCCTCCTCCTCCATTCGATTCGGCTCCAGCCTGGAGCAGATCGCGTCTCGGCTGCCCGTGTGGTGCTGTTCGCGGTGTTACGATGATGATGATGATGCTGCTGTGCCAGGTGAAACCACCTTCTTGTTGTTATTCTTCTTCTTGGTTCTTTCGGTAAAGTCATCACGTAGAAGGGAAGTAATAAATTAATAAAAATCAAACGTAAATAAAATAATTCTCACGACGTTTCGGCCACAACGCAAGCTTTAAATCGAAATTTCACGTTGTTGTTGTTGCTGCTGCCAGGTGATTAGGTGAAACCACCTTGTTGCTGCTGTCGGGTGTTCACCTGTGGCGTGTTGTGTGTCTGTGTGTCTCTCTGTGTCTGTGTGTGTCCGTTTCGAGACTTCACGTGGGCCTCAAGGTGCACATGGCCTGGCACAAGCGTCGTGGTGACGTCACCGCCACTTAGTGGCGAATGGCGGTTGTTGTTGCGTGTCTGTGTGTCTCTGTATCTCTGTGTGTCTACGTACAGTATCTGTGGGTCTCTGTGTCTCTGTGTGTCTAGGTACAGTATCTGTGTGTCTATGTGTGTCTAGGTACAGTATCTGTGTGTCTATGTGTGTCTCTGTGGGTCACTGTGTATCTCTATAAGTCTTTGGCGGTTGTTGCGTGTCTGTGTGTGTATCTCTGTGTGTCTACGTACAGTATCTGTGTGTATCTGTGTATCTCTGTGGGTATCTGTGTATCTCTGTCAGTCTTTGTGTATTTATTGGTCTCTATGTACCTCTGTGTCTCTATCTCTGTGGGTGTCATTGCATGTATATGGGTATCTATGTGTCTCTATAGGTCTCTGTGTATCTCTATCAGTCTTTGTGTCTTGATTGATATATCTCTGTGGTCTCTGTATCTCTGGGTCCCTGTGTATCTCTATGGGTCTCTGTGTATCTCTATGGGTCCCTGTGTATCTCTATGGGTCTCTGTGTATCTCTGTGGGTCTCTGTGTATCTCGATGGGTCTGTATCTCTGTGGGTTTCTATCTCTATGGGTCTCTGTGTATCTCTGTGGGTCCCTGTGTATCTCTATGGGTCTCTGTGTATCTCTATGGGTCTCTGTGTATCTCTGTGGGTCTCTGTGTATCTCGATGGGTCTGTATCTCTGTGGGTTTCTATCTCTATGGGTCTATGGGTCTCTGTGCGTGTGGGAGGTCGGGTTTGCGTAAGCACCCGTTGCTGTTCTCGTAATGCAAACGCGTATTTTGCGTAGGGAAACTGCATGGCGGTTTTTGCATTGTGTTCCCTGCACAGGTTGATCGATAATTAATAATCAATCATTAATAATCGATCATTAATTATGGGGCGATCGGGGAAAAAAACCGTTCCAAAGGCTGTATAACCAGTCCGGCGATCGGCACCACGTGCGTGACACACACAAAAAAGTAGCTACGCTTTATTTGAGTGTCATATATTCGGTACATCATACACTACTTACAACAACCTTAAACAATGGACAAATTCTGCACTTGTATACATTTTTTAAAAAATCGTAACTAATAACTACAGTGGTAAGAACAGAAAATGGTATCACAGTTTAACCAGTGCCGGATTAAGCTAGTGCGGGGCCTGTAGTTATACGTTATAAAGGGGCCCTGAATAACACAAAAAACATTAAAACAGACGTTTTTTTACTTGCAAAGTAAAGTAATTGTATTTTTTTATTTGGTATACGGCCAGATAATACGACAAATCGCTAACCTTAAACACCCAAAAGTTGAAGGCGGTATCGTACCATAGTAATCAAGCAAGTGCAGCATCACTGAATCGGAATTGATAGCTTGAAATCATTTAGTGCGTGGCCCTTGAAAGTGCGGGGCCCGTAGCATATGTAGCTACTTTTGCTACTAGGGTAATCCGGCAATGAGTTAAACATTTTTAAAACATGAAAAAACACACCACACCTAAAAACATGGATATGCGAAAATAATATATTTTAACTGATTGGTGACTATTCGGCGTTTTTTTAAAATCTGGCAACCACTCCCTCGAAGCTGCCACGTAATCTATGATTTATATCTACTTGAAATAACCTCGTAGCCACCTACGTTTATGAATTCTGCAAACGGAGTTTGATTTTCGCTAAAAATAATCTGAACTTGGCATCGCCCATAGTTTTTTCAATATTTTTGCTCCAAATTTGTCCACTTTATGGGAGCGGACGTCAAACAAAACTTACATTTGATCACATTAAATTTTGGGACTGACCACATCAGGAAACCACCAAGTCCCAAGCAATAGATAACACCGGCTGTGAAAGTGTTTAATCTATACGTACATACTTGGAACTATAAAATGTTAAACGTGTAATGCATGCTATGCTTTGTCGGTGCAAATGTCGCATTTAACAGCTGATGCCAATTCAACTTAAAAGTGGACGTCATGTGGAAACGCAAAGCCGGGTGCGCAGCAAAAGAAACGCGACACAAGGACAACAACAGAGCGGTGAGCGACAAATCTGTGCATCGCCAACACTTGGCTGTTTCAATGCTGCGCTCGGCCTTAAAATATTTTTTATGAACATTCTTGGTCACTAATCGACCGGACTAGGCTCATGATTCACGTGGCAGTGTGGTACCGTGGTAACACTTGTGCCTTGCGGGAAGACGCGACTGGGTTTGATTCCTGACCTTTGTGGAGTTGGTATGTTTTCTGCCTGTCTTGCATGGGTTACCCCCTCCTGGTTTTCTGGTTTAATCCCATATCTCAAAGAAATATCGTACAATGTCAATTTCGGTAAAAATTTAGAAAATTACCCAGATTACTCGCATGGCACTCATCGCCCCTTAGCTGGTGAACTAATGCCCATTCTCTTTGGTTCTTTCGGTAAAGTCACGAGGTAGAAAAAAATTATAGATGACGTTTCGATTGCAACACAAGCAACCGTTATCAGGTGTGAAACAAACACAACAGGAGGACTGCTGACGTAGGAGAAAGGGCTGCTGCAACAAGAGTTTATATAGGATTTTTGGTGGAGCTAGAGAAGGAATTTGTACGTAAATCTTGATTTGAAGCTGTAAATGTGAGAGATTAGCATGTCAATGTGAGATGGCCCAGCCACCAGAGGCGTGCCAATGAGAAGATTAGCATGTTAATGTCAGAGAGCCGGGCAACAGGAAATAAAAAATGCCAATTGCCAAGCCAGGTGTTGTGTCGCCAGATACCACACCGAGACGGCTGCCAATCGGGGAAACTGTGCTCTAAAAGGTTGACTGGTAGCCACAGCATTAACGAAAAATATAATGGACATTGTATACTGGGTGCAAAATTATAATATTTAATGGGTCACCGACCCATCTAAAATTACGCTCTGGCTGCACAACTAAAGTGCACTATACTGACGATTAGATACTAAAAAATGTTGTAGAACTAGTTATTTATTGAGTGTCTAAATGGAACTGCATTTCAAGATGATGCACAAAAACAGGACTTATGTGCCTCAAGGAGAACCTTGATGGATATGTCTAAAGTGTGTTTTTCATACAATAATACCCTTTGCAGATAGACCCTCAAATGCAGAATGAGGAGTTTGTTCTTGACCTGAGACCTGAATCAAGGCAGAGAGTCTACACTACAAATAGGGAGGAGTTCCAGTTTATGGGGACGGTGAAAGATGGATTTGCGACCAAGCTATTGCATATTAAGTCCTAAATGGCACATGAGGGTGGTGATGGCAGCATCTCACCTGGCCGTCTGCTGTAACAAGAGGCTATATAGGTAAGATAGGGGGGAGGAGCAAGGGGGGAGAGATAGAGGAGGGGTAGCGGGAGGGGGGTGCTGTTGTTACAACAGCCCTTTTGCCCACTTCAGCAATTATTTTTTGCCGTGGTTATCCCACCTGATGACGACGCTTGTGTTGCGCCCGAAACATCGTGATTTAATTTATTTTATATTTTATACCTACGTGACTTTACCGAAAGAACCAAGGAGTATGGATCCCTGCAGTCCGAAAACTTCAAATCTAGATTGATTGAAGATCCACTTGTACCTTGGTTTTGCAGGGACGTATGTGTCGAGTGCCAATCAGATGAGCTCTGCTTGTCCTGAGCCAGTGGTGGAAATTCCACGTTCCTAATGGCAGGAGACTGTCACACCGTTGGAAACTCCGAGTTGACTTCCCACGGAGCGAGCCTAATATTCGTTTTATCAATCTTGCTGAATGAAGCCTCCCATGTCAATCATTGGGTTTTGTTTGACCATACTTCGCCACGCTGGTCAGTGTGGTTTGAGGAAGAGGGTTGAGTCTATATTTTAATATAACTCACCAGATTCATGGCACAGTCCGAAAACTTCAAATCTAGATTGATTGAAGATCCACTTGTACCTTGGTTTTGCAGGGACGTATGTGTCGAGTGCCAATCAGATGAGCTCTGCTTGTCCTGAGCCAGTGGTGGAAATTCCACGTTCCTAATGGCAGGAGACTGTCACACCGTTGGAAACTCCGAGTTGACTTCCCACGGAGCGAGCCTAATATTCGTTTTATCAATCTTGCTGAATGAAGCCTCCCATGTCAATCATTGGGTTTTGTTTGACCATACTTCGCCACGCTGGTCAGTGTGGTTTGAGGAAGAGGGTTGAGTCTATATTTTAATATAACTCACCAGATTCATGGCACAGTAATAATATACTTGTTTTATACACCCTTGAGTGATGAATGATGGTGGTGATGGCTGTTGCAATGAAGATGGTGGATGACAAACATCATGGCACTCGCCTTTTGCCCGTCCAAGGATGGGTGTATCTATATATATATAAAAGGGAAATTTGTGAATGTGTCTGTTCGAAATGTTTAGCATACTTCCCAACATGCAACAAACTTTAAATTTGGCTTCCAGACTGTACACAATGCAAAAAGTATAAAAATAGACTTGTATTTTTGGGGGAGGGGCGGGGGTGCAATAATGGATATATTTTGCACGGCAAGTGAGCGGTGACGTCACATCTGTGATGTCACCCGCATGCGGCAGCATCACGCAGTGTGCCTTGCTGACGTCACGCATCTCCCCCCCACCCACCGCATAGGCCGTGTGTTAATCCAAGACAAGAATCCAAGTCCCGGGCGAAGCTGGGTAGTTAAAGCTAGTCACTAATAGTAAAGCTAGTTTCAGTATATTTGAAACTTGCAAGCGAAAAGCAGACCGTGACATGATATTCATTGCATCCATTTGTGTGCAATTTGTCAGGCCGTGGTGACAGACTTATTTCACGTAAAGGTTATAATCCCTTGTTCATCATGACGTCCTTTTTACTTCGATGTCTCGACAGCGTTACGGATATCGCGTGACGTGAGGGTTCTGCCTTTGTAGTGAGGGTTGTAAGTTGACGCTGAGGAGGGGGGAGGAGGCGCCTCGCCCCCCCATGTGGAGTGATGTCACCCGCTAATTCATATTAAGGGGGGGAGGGTGTTCATTTGGAAAACGTCACCTGTTCATGATTTTTAATGGTGTGGGGCCGGCCGACGTTCAGTGACGTCACGCGTGGAATATAGCCATTATTGGCTCATTATAGTAGTAAATTGGTTATACTGTTGGTATGATGGTATGCTGTTGGGTAGCTCTTAACGGTAGTGGTGGATATCTTTTGAAACTACTGTCAGATTTCTCCAGGATAAATGAATATTCTGATTCTGGATGATGGTAGTGGTGATGAATTTTCATGGATGATCATGTCTGAGTTGGCCCCCAACCACGATTTGAACTCCGAAGATTTTAACCTAATCTAGCTTTCTGCCAGACCCTTTCATTTCAAGGGAGAAGTGTAATACTTTTACTTAATTGAAGGGTTTGTAGCTCAATAGCTGCTCGTGGGTAACTATTCATATGCCATTTATAATAACTGGTCATCAAAGTATATAATGCTCACCATTTCCCATGCTTTAAAGTGCAGTCTTCAACTCTTTGTCCATTGTATCTCTCTGCCCTCTCAATTGTGTGTGCGTGTGTACTATGAAGAAGGGCCATTACTGGGAATGTCGCACGTTATATTTTAAATGCGAGTTTAATGAAAAAGGTCACCCTTGTCCCTGAGACTGCCACCGTCAATCATGTTAGTGGTGTAACTCTTGGCGAATGTGGGCGGTGTAACTACACCAGGGCCCCGTGGGCCCATAAGGGCCAAGGCGCTGGCTAAGAAATCGAGGTGCCACCTGGCATGGGATTCCCATCATATTCCTTGCACCAGGGCCCATGTCAACGACACTGCTACGAAGATGGCTATTCTTTTTTGTAAAATGGAGCATTTGAATTGATCTTCATTAACAGTGAATTGGATTTAATGAACATTTAATTGTGTGGATCGGCGATCTCCCAGGTCGTTCTTATCCGCCGTGACCCTGGGTGCGAATACCCCGGGGCCGGCCCAGCACACGCTGGTGGGACTGTCGCTCGGCTGGCCTGGGAATTCCCCAACAAGAGCAGAGTCTGTCGCCAGGAAAAGGGGAGGTAGAGACCGCCCGACTCAACATGCTGCTGCCGTTACACTCTCCAGGATGAGCAGCTTGAGAAACGAACGAACCCTGGGAGCGGGGAAGCGCGGTGGTGGCGGGGCCCTGACTCGGTGCAGTAGCTGCCCCCCATCGTGACACGGCTACGGTGACACTGCAGCTTTTTCAACCAAGGTGAGGAAGACTTCCAGCAGCAGCAGGAGACTACTTATTCAGTTGTGATCAGCCGCGTTTCTGTTTGAAGGAGGCCGGGGCCACAGTTATCGACCACCTACAATTGTAGTACTATCAAACTAGATTAGAAGCTTTCGTGACTGTAGGAATTACTCTTTGGTTCTTTCGGTAAAGTCACGTAGAAAATCAAATCAAATAATAATAGAATACGACGTTTCGATTGCAACACAAGCAACCATCATCGGGTAAGAATGAATGAGAAAAAACTAACTTGGTAAACTTAGAAATATAATGCAATACAACACGGAGTCGGCTAACACAACAGTCAACAGCCCACCTGGTTGATTACGTTCTTCCAAAGAATGACAAACAGACAGACAGTGCCACTTGTGTCGAGGCCTTAAATAGAGAGAGGGGGGAGTGGTTGGGGCCGAGTGTAGTACTTTCCTAAGAATAAACTAATTGTTAAAGTAAATTTCTTTGTTTATGATTGCAGGGGTTTCCAAAGAAAAGGAAATGCATTTTCTAGTTGCAGGAGACCAGGGGGCAGATTTCCAAACAATCTTGCGATTTGTCACAAGTCTCGCAAGTTAGAATTGTATAGTACAATCCGAAATGTAATAAGAGAAGATGGCTCTTAAGTAAAGTTGGGGTTTTTGGTTGCAGGAGACAGATTCTGGTTGTAGGTGACCAGGTTTCTTGTTAAATGAGGCTTTCTTGTGACAGCAGAATTGTTTTTTGGCATAAAGCAACTGGGTTTCTCTCTCTGCGAGATTGGGTTTCTGAATGCAGAGTACCCAAGCTTTGTTTTTTGTTTAGTTGTACCATGTTTGTGTTACTCGGAACATTTACTGACAAACCCAACAACACTCGTTGCAACACAAACTCGCATCGTACAGCTATGCAGCACCCCCGCAAAAAAATACATTTGGCTGCAGGATACGAAGTAACTTCTTCTTGGTTCTTTTGGTAAAGTCACGTAGAAGGGAAATAATAAAATAATGTTTAATATTTTTATTATTATTTTATTATTTCCCTTCTACGTTGCTTTACCGAAAGAACCAAGAAGATGAATCCCTGCAGTCACGAAAGCTTTAAATCGAAAAAAACTAAGTACCTTGTTGCAAGAGATTGGGTTTCTGACTGCGGGAGACCAGGTTTCCGATTGCAAGACACCTTCTGTTGCCACCGCGGTGGTTTCGTGCTTTGTCTGGGGTGCAGTGACGGTTGACGAGCTATGGAAAAGGAGACGTGGCGAATTCGGCGGCGACTATGCGCAAGGGCCGGAAAGAGCGCCAAGAGCAGGTTCAAGAAAAACCTCAACTTTGTACGAACCATCATCAGAAGGTACACAGTGACTCGCTCGTGGCTTGGTGTAACACCTTCACATCGCACGGGCATTCCTCAGTTTTCAGCGTTTTTACCTAGGTCACGATTAATCCACTTCAATGAACGCCTCCACAAAACGTTGCCATCTCACATGAGTTGCTTGACTAACGGTGTGAGGAAGAGTTATTTCGGCAGTGGATTGAGAAATAGCAATAAATTATAATTTATTCATCAACCATTGCTGGTTGAAGGCTTCCCTAATCCGTCACCAACTCTCATGATCCTATGAATTACCTTTCTAATCTCGGATACGAGCTGATTTTCATGATGCAGTAGAACCTCGGAGATCGAACGCACCAGAACTCGAACAAATCGGTGTTCGAACGATATTTCCGAACATTTTTTACCCAGGAAGCCAAACGAAATTCGGAGGTCGAACTGGCAATCGCAACTTGAAAGAACCTGTACGGCTGAGACGCGTATGGCCAGCGTGCATGACGCTTGCCCAGACAAAGGTTTTACCACCACCTCCTCCTCACCACCTTCCACTCAAGCCATCAACTCTCCTTACTGCAGGTAAAGTGAAGTTCAATGTTCATTTATTTCATTTATTTATTGTGTTTCTTGTTTTTGTATGATTTTATGCATGTAATTACTGTAAACTTCGTGTAAAAATTCTTTAT
Organism: Lethenteron reissneri; assembly: GCF_015708825.2. NCBI lineage: Eukaryota > Metazoa > Chordata > Hyperoartia > Petromyzontiformes > Petromyzontidae > Lethenteron > Lethenteron reissneri. The sequence continues at coordinate 1,812,584 of NW_026891376.1, forward strand.
AATGAGAGAAAATTCATTGTGTCTGGACTAATTAATGTAATTTACATTAATTCTTATGGGGAAAATTAATTCAGTGTTCGAATGGCCTTCTGGAACTAATTAAGTCCGATCTCCGGAGTTCCACTGTATCATCTTCGTTTACGATTCACAGCGTTGGGACAGTCGGAGACCGTTAATGTGCCACTTTGGTGTCATGACTTTGTCCCTTTCCCAATTTTATTACAATTGTGCTCAGGATGGCATCTTGTGAGATGAAGCATCCATGAGGAACTCTCACAGTAAGGAGAGAGCAGAACTAATTATGAGATCTGATCAAGTGACCTCTTTATTCAAATGAGGCGGTGATACACATTTTGATTAACATTGCTGATTTAAACAATATACTGTAGCATAGCCTTTTAATCGAGCTTCATTCGCAATGGCTCTTATTAGTAAGTGTGGAAACATAAAATAAGATTGTGGAAATTTATGGGATAATTCCTTGAAAATAGGGTGACGTTTCAATAGAGTAATACATGTCCAATTATTTTCCCAGAAAAGGCACTCTAGTCTCATAATTATATCATATATCGCTGTTTGGCCATTGCCATGTTTTAGTATTAGGTGGCAGGAAACTATACAATTTGGAGAACACTCACTATGCATTTTGAGGAGAAAATACAATGCCATATCATGCCTTCACCTCTCAGCTCATGCCGACAACATCTGGCAAGGGCTGTTGGTCACCCCTCCAAGTTGCTTGTGCATTATACGTACACAGCACCTACATGGAGCAGACGACACGCTGAGCATTTAATATATATATTTTAATGTACATTCAAATGTGAAAGTTGTGGTTCTCCAGTCAGGATTCCTCTTCGTTTCAGAAAAGTAATCTCCAGAATCCATCCAGCGGTCTGTCGATGGGAGCGGTGGTTGGCAACCAGAGCAGCAACCGCGATGCAGGAAGTGGAGCAGAGCAAGACCGTGGTGGAGTGAAAGGGGAGAAGTTCGGTACCGTTGGTGACACTCATCACATGCAAACAAACACACCCATTTGCAATTCTGCCTGTCAGCGAAGGCGGAGAGATGGCACTCGCGTGGAGATTGTTCAAGTTCTGCACCAACTGCTAGAAATGGCTTTTGTTGTTTTGCATGAATGTGTGTGGATGCACGCGCACACAGGGCAGCCTGAAAGGATGGGCCCTTTTAGTCTGTGCCAAAGCTAGTGTTTGTTTTGAAGCCCCTGTTGCAGTGTGGATTTTGTTTGCCAAGGTCCACTAAGGTACATGGCTTTTTTTCAGATGTGACCTGGCCACAAATGATAGCTCAATAAAGTGGGTTATGTGGAAATGTATAACAGCCAAATACATCTTCTTGGTTCTTTCGGTAAAGTCACGTAGAATGGAAATAATAAAATAATAAAAATAAAACATAATAAAATAATTCTCACGACGTTTCGGCCACAACGCAAGCAGCCGTCCTCAGGTGGAGAACAGATCTGTCGAGACAGACCTGTTTATTTTATTATTTTTATTTTTATTATTTTATTAGTTCCATTCTACGTGACTTTATCGAAAGAACCAAAACGATGAATCCCTGCAGTCACGAAAGCTTTAAATCGAAAGCCAAATACATGTCTTATCTAGGATTTCATATAGCGCTTTTGTCGAATTATAAATTGCGCGTTAGCATTGGGTGATGGGGAAAAGGGATGGGATTTAAGTGTTGGAGGCGTAGGGATGGCAAGGAAGGGTGACGGGGAAATGGAGGGCGGGGTTAGGAAGGGGGAGAGGAGGGTTAAGGTTTTAAGGATGAGGACTGGAAGTAGTAGAGTGATACGCTATTGAAAAAAGAAGAGTCTTCGGGACGAATAAAAAAATGATTAGTGAAGTTGCCTGTTTGATGTGGAGTGGGAGTTTATTCCAATGGAGGGGAGCAAGGAGAGAAAAGGAGTGGAAACGTGACTGACCAAGGGATAATAGAGATTGTGAATTCAGGGGCCTATGTGGGACATAACAAGTAAGAGAAGCAAAATAGGGTTGGACAGAACCATGGAGCGATTTGTAAACTATGGTGAGCAATTTGAATAAGCATCAGCTAGTAGACGGGAAGCCAATGGAGTTTGACAAGGAGAGCAGAGGAATGGGTGTGATGTGGAAGATACAAAATAATTCGGGACGAATCTATTTTTATTTGCTGGAGGGGAGCAAATGCGTAGGCAAGAAGACCAAGAATAAGTGAAATTATAGTAGTCGAGATGAGAAAGAGGTAATCGATGAGTATTTTAGCAGCGGAAATTGAGATGAGGGGGCGACTTTTACGGATGTTGAGATGAAAGCGGCACATGGGTTACGGTGAAGATATGTTTTGAAGGAGGGAGAAGGATCAAAGGTGACCCCAAGGTTTCAAGCAAAGGGCACAGGAGGTGCTGAGAGCAGAGAGGGTGGAAAGGACAGTGGAATGACCAAGAGTGGCAAAGGCTGCAGAGAGGTCGTGGTGAATGCGATTTGAAGAATGGCTTGCATTAGCAGAGTTTTTCGGTGTTTTTTTTTTTGTACAGCAATCATTGGAAGGACGTGATAAACCATTTCGGGTCTTGATTGATTTTGTTTTACGGTGACTTTCAGACTGCAGTCCATTCGCTGGCATTGCCTCTTAGTACCTTTCACGCGACGGTCAATGGTATGGTTTATAGCAGATTGTATAATAATAAATAGTATAACAGTGTAATGTTTAATATTATTCATGGGGTAATATATAGTATCGTAATTGCATAGTGAATATACAGCAGTGTGGTATACAGTAGGGTTGGTAGAATAATACATAGTGTAATATTACAAGTCTAATATTATTATAGTTTATAGTAACGCAGTGTATAATTAAATGTTGGGGTCTGTCTATGGCAGTTTATAGTACGGGGTATAGTCGTGTGATGTAAGAAAAAAAGATTAGATGGAGGCATATTATAATAATTTTTGCGACATTGAAGTGTAATGTATAATGGCTTATTGTTAGAAGCTCAGCTTATTGGAGATTATATTGAGTATATTGATGTACACCATTGGAACCTCATTTACCAGAAGAAAAAATATGATAATTGTTTTTTTACCCTTTTATCTGGCAACAAAACGGACACCTTTTTTACAAGGTGTCATGTTTGCATAGACCACAATTCCTGCAGTCATAATGCAAACAAAAAACATAACTCTGATAATGTATGCACTGTCCTTGAAGTTGATTGGTCCACACCCGAGACAGCTTTCCTTAGAGCCTAGTCTCACATGGTGTTGGACCAGATGACGCCAAAAGGCGCACAACTCAAAGACAATGCACCATCAGAGTATGAGAGCTCGGGGTAAGCATTTACACCATTGGAACCTCATTTGCCAGAAGAAAAAATATAATAATTGTTTTTTTTGTTGCCAGATAAAAGGGTAAAAAACCAATTATCATATTTTTTCTACTGGCAAATGAGGTTCCAATGGTGTAAATGCTTACCCTGAGCTCTCATACTCTGATGGTGCATTGTGTTTGAGTTGTGCGCCTTTTGGCATCATCTGGTCCACCATGTGAGACTAGGCTCTAAGGAGAGCTGTCTCGGGTGTGGACCAATCAACTTCAAGGACAGTGCATACATTATCAGAGTTATGTTTTTTGTTTGCATTATGACTGCAGGTATTGTGGTCTATGCAAACATGACTTTTTGTAAAAAAGGTGTCAGTTTTGTTGCCAGATAAAAGGGTAAAAAACCAATTATCATATTGATGTAGTTTATATTTTAGTTTTTTATCAGTTCACTATATCATAGTCATTATATAGTGTATTGTATACCCAGTTACTTAATGTTAATAGCTCAGCTAATTGGAGAATATATTGAGTACATTGATTATATTGATGTAGTTTATATTTAGTTCTTTCACATCGGTTTATTGTATGATAGTGGGTGGGTGCAGTTCTTTAGCGTCAATATATTAAATGCCTCTGTTGATATGTAAACTCGGACTTTAACATAGCCACTTCCGTGACCAGTTGCATGCTAATTCCTCACATTAACATCATGCTAATCTCCCAGTTACATTCTAATTTCTGACTTTAACATCCTGCTAATTCTCTCACATTAACACAGCTTATTCAGTGCTAAATTATTCTGTTGATATGTAAACTCCTTTGTCAAGGTGCTCTTCTCCTCCCACCCAGCTTAAAATACGCTGCCAAGCTTAGCAGTGTTCATTGGAGCGCTGTCTTTCAGACAGCTCTGTCTTCACCTGAGGACGGCTGCTTGTGTTGTGGCCGAAACGGCGTGAGAATTTTATTTGATTGTTTTATTTTTATTATTTTATTATTTCCCTTCTACGTGACTTTACCGAAAGAACCAAGATGAAGGTCGATATATACTGCTACTAACGGGAAATACCCGGCGTTGCCCGGGGGAAAAATATATAAAAACAACTTCTGAAAACTTGAAAACATAACATATACAAATGAAAAGAAAACTCATTAATTAAAATGCAACCCAAGTGCGCCAAGTTTATATTCTTTAAATGTAGACTGCACAAATAGTTATTAAGCTGGGTGAGTGTACTGGCAGTCGATAATGCAGACTGTGGCCTGGTCATTTTGCTGAGTGAGTGTAGAGACAGTCTAGAATATCGACTGTAGCTTGGTTATTAAGCTTGGTGAGTCTATAATGTCGACTGTAGCCTGGAATTAAGCTGGGTCAGTGTACTGGCAGTCTATAATATAGACTGTAGCCTGGTTATTAAGCTGAGTGAGTGTACTGGCAGTCTATAATGTAGACTGTAGCCTGGTTATTAAGCTGAGTGAGTGTACTGGAAGTCTATAATGCAGACTGTAGCCTGGTTATTAGGCTGAGTGAGTGTACTGACAGTCTATAATGTAGACTGTACAACTAGTTATTAATCTGGGTGAGTGTAATGGCAGTCTATAATATAGACTGTAGCTTGGATATTAAGCTGGATGAGTGTACTGACAGTCTATAATGTAGACTGCAGCCTGGAATTTATCTGGGTGAGTGTACTGGCAGTCTAATGTAGACTGTACAAATAGTTATTAAGCTGGGTGAGTGTACTGGCAGTCTATAATGCAGACTGTAGCTTGGATATTAAGCTGGATGAGTGTACTGACAGTCTATAATGTAGACTATAGCCTGGTTATTAGGCTGGGTGAGTGTACTTCTTCTTCCTAGCGTTGTTCCCGTTGTGGCACAGGGTCCGCTTTTCGGCATTGTCTTCTCCATTTGGCTCGGTCTAGGGCAGTGGTCGGGAACCTATGGCTCGCGAGCCATATATGGCTCTTCCGGTGACGGCATATGGCTCCCAGACAATTTTGAGTTGAAAAAAAAAATCAGTTTGGAACTGATTTTTAAATACTTGTGATATTGCTTAATAATACTGTGTCATTTTAAAGTAAACAGAAATTAGTTTTGAAGATAAATTTCACGGGTCACGGATCCCGTGACCCGTGGGTCGGGTCGGGAACCAATGGCTCGCGAGCATGTCACGGGTCATTGTAAAGGTGAAGAAATCCATTTGATCAGATAGCCAACTAGTTTATCCGCTTCAACCCTTGTAACGGAAAAGATTGCGAAAAGAAAAAAAGACGATGATTACCGTGCATTCCAGGCTGTGTGGACAGAGGAATTTGCATTTGTGGAGAGAGCAGGATCTGCGGTTTGTCTAATATGCAATGATAAAATTGCATCAATGAAACGGTCAAATATAAAGCGGCACTTCGATACGCACCATGCTTCATTTGCATCGAAATATCCAGCGGGGGACAGCAGGAAAAAGGCATGCGAAGAGCTACAGCGGAGAGTGCAGATGAGTCAGCAGCAACTACGTGTGTGGACCAAGCAAGGTGACGGGAATTCCGCTAGCTTTGCGGGTGCTTTGGCAATAGTAAGGAATGGAAAGCCATTCAGAGATGGCGAGTATGCCAAAACATTCATGCTTGATGTGGCCAATGAACTGTTTGATGACTTCCCAAATAAAGACAAGATAAACGAATAAAAGACATGCCTCTGTCAGCAAGAACTGTTCACGATCGTAGCATCATGATGGCAAATCAAGTCGAGGAAACACAAATTAAGGACATAAACGCCGGGACGAGATGAGTCAACAGACGTTAGCCATCTATCTCAGTTCAGTATAATTGCCAGGTATGCTGCAGGTGACACACTGCGTGAGGAAAGCTTGGCTGTTTTGCCAATGAAAGGGACAACAAGAGGAGAGGATGTATTCACGTCTTTCATGGAGTTTGCTAAAGAAAAAAAACTACCGATGGATAAACGTATTTCTGTCTGTACTGATGGTGCACCCTGTATGTTGGGGAAGAACAAAGGATTTGTAGCGCTTCTCCATGAACATGAAAAGAGAGCCATCCTAAGTTTTCATTGCATCCTGCACCAGGAGGCGCTTTGCGCTCAGACATGTGGCCAGGAGCTTGGTGAGGTGATGTCGCTGGTCATTCGAGTGGTCAACTTTATTGTTGCCCGAGCTTTAAATGATCGCCAGTTTAAAGCTCTGTTAGAAGAAGTTGGGAATCATTATCCCGGTCTGCTTTTACACAGCAACGTGCGTTGGTTGTCAAGGGGGAAGGTGCTCAGCCGTTTAGCAGCTTTCCTGAGTGAAATCCGGACTTTTCTTGAAATGAAAGGCGTCAAGCATCCTGAACTAGACAAGACTGACTGGCTCCTGCAGTTTCACTATCTCGTGGACATAACTGGCCATCTGAACCAGCTCAATGTGAAAATGCAAGGTATTGGAAATACAATCTCATCCCTTCAACAAGCAGTGTTTGCTTTTGAAAGCAAGCTGGAAGTCTTTCTCAGGGACATTGAAACAGGTCGTCTTCTGCACTTTGAAAGACTGCGACAATTTAGAGATGCATGCCTAGCAAGTGACTCCACTCAACATCTGGATCTCCAGCAGCTAGCTGGCTTTATGTCCAATCTCCTGAAGTCATTCAAAGCACGTTTTGGAGAATTTCGTGCGCGCACTGGTCTTTTCAAGTTCATCACTCATCCACATGAGTGTGCAGTGGACAAAGACGACCTGACATGCATCCCCGGGGTCTCTATCGGAGACTTTGAGCTGGAAGTTGCTGACCTGAAGGCATCAGACATGTGGATGAGTAAGTTCAAGTCACTTAATCGAGAGTTGGAAAGTCTTGCGCGATAGCGAGCAGAGCTGGCGAGGGAACACAAGTGGACAGAAATGAAAAATCTTCAACCTGAAGACCAGCTGATTCTTAAAACTTGGAACAAGCTTCCTGTGAAATACCACACAATGCAGCGTGTGAGTATTGCCGTATTGACCATGTTTGGCTCTACATATGCATGTGAGCAGTCATTCTCGCATATGAGGAACATTAAGACCAACCTACGCTCACGTTTAACTGTGATGGAAGCCTCAACGCCTGCATGAAGCTCAACCTCTCCACGTATGAACCAGACTACAAGGCCATCAGCAAAACCATGCAGCACCAGAAGTCGCATTAAAAGTAAGACATATTTAATTTATTATACGTTAAAATACTATATGGCTCTCAATGAAATATATTTAGAAATATTTGGCTTTTATGGCTCTCCCAGTCAAAAAGGTTCCCGACCCCTGGTCTAGGGCATCTTCGGGGGATGCGTTGACCGTCTTCATGTCTTCCTTTATTCGATCCATCCATCGCTTCTTCGGACGTCCGCGTGGACGGCGGCCCTCTGGCTCAATACGCATGGCAGTCTTGGCCACTGATGACTCTTCACGCATCACATGGCCGTACCACCGAAGCCTTGCCTCAAGTATCTTGTCCGCAATGGGGGCCACACCAAGTCGCTTCCGAACGTTTTCGTTCATGACACGATCCCATCGAGTCAGTCCAAGGCTCCATCTGAGCATCCTCATCTCCATGGTATGGAGGGCTTGTTCGTGTACAGTTGTGGCTGGCCAGCACTCGGATCCATAGAGTGCCACCGGTCGGACGATGGTCTTGTAAATTTTTCCCTTCAGCCTATCCGGCATTTTCAGATCACAGAGGACTCCGGTGACTTGCCTCCACTTCATCCATGCCGCATTGACTCGTGACCTCACATCAGTTGTGATGCTTCCATCTGAGCCGATGGTGGAGCCCAGGTACTTAAAGTCCGTCACTTTCTTCAGATCTTCTCCGTCAATGCTGATGGTGCCGTCGGTTTGGGAGCCACACTCATATACTCCGTCTTTTTGATGTTGCACCTCATCCCGTTTTCATCCAAACGTTCCTTCCACAGGCGTGTTTGTCTTTCCACATCTCCTCTCTCTTCATCTGAGAGGAGGACGTCATCCGCATAGAGAATTGACCATGGCAGGGGCGTGTGCAGGTCGGCAGTGATCGTGTCCAAGCACAGGATAAACAGGAGTGGTGACAGGGCCGATCCTTGGTGCACTCCAACGCTGATAGGAAATGGCGGTGATATGCCCACTGCGCACCTGACTGCACTGGTGACGTTCTTGTATAGGAGTTGCCTCCAATGCACGTAGGTTTCAGGGACTCCATGGGATCGAAGCGAGTGCCAGATGAGGTCGTGGGGGACCCTGTCAAATGCCTTTTCAAGGTCGAGGAACAACACGTGCACAGCTTTGTTCTTCTCTCTGTGCCTCTCCAGCAGGAGCCTCGCCGTGAATATGGCGTCCGTAGCGCCACATCCTTTGACGAAGCCGCATTGGTTGGGTGATAGGGTGATGATGTTTCTAATCCTCGTGTCCAAAACTCGCGCAAAGATCTTTATCGCATGACACAGGAGCCGGATTGGCCTGTAATTCGAGCATTCGGCCACATCCCCTTTACCCTTCCAAATTGGAACCGTCGTGCTGGTCGACCAGGCTTCTGGGACCTCACCGGTGCTCGTGATGGTGCTGAAGAGTTGGGTAAGGAGGGCAGCACCCTGCCTGCCAAGGATCTTCCAGGCCTCAGCAGGGATATCGTCCGGGCCAGTCGCTTTCCCATTCTTCATTCTCTTGATAGCTTGTTCCACTTCGATGATGGTGATAGGCAAAACGGGACCGAGGACATGTTCAGCGCTAATAATCGGTGGGTGGGGAAATTCCTGGTTGCAGATTCCAGAGAAGTAGTCGCTCCAGCGTTGGAGGATGGCGGGCGGGTCTCTGAGAGTGCTGTGATTCTCATCCTTTATGCATTTAACCTGACCAATATCCTGAGTCGAACGATGGCGCGCCTCTGCCAGTCGATAGATCTTATTGGCACCTTCTGGGGTGTCCAGTTCGACATACAGTTGGTCGTATTGAGCTAATTTCACCGCTGCTACTACTCGCTTCGCGGCCGATTTGCAGTTTCTGTAGTGTTGGTAATCCAGATCTGCGAGCGTTTGGCGCCACTTCTTGAAAGCTAGCTTCTCTATCACTGCTAACTGCACTTCTTCGTTTCACCACCATATTTTGTCAATGAAGCGTTTTCCCGGCTTAGCCCCAGTGCTTCCGTTGCTGCTTTAATAAACCTTCTTGAGACGGCTTCCGGAATCAGTCCTTTTTATTTTCAACTTCCACAGTTACACTTCACACACTCCCCGTTGCTGACAGACAACGGAGAGAGGGCAGACTTCCCGCCAAGTCCCCACCGCGCACGTGGCACCCAGAGCCCCCGTCCGCGCGTGACTCCTGCTCTTCTCGTTCCCAAGTCTGCTCTCGACTGCTCTCTCCCTCTCTCTCTTAATCTCTTCGTCACGTGGTACCCTTGATCTGTGAGCAGCCTCTCAGGTGCCCTCCTTATCCATGACATACCCGTTCAAGAAAGTGTCGGTGATGGACGCAGCCGTTTGGTCGGGTAGAGGCCAGGCCATCGGCCATCGAGAAAAATATTCCACCCCGACCAGAAGGTATTTATTGCCCCTAGCCGACGGGGGAAATGGGCCCAGAATATCCAGAGCAACTAATTCGTTGATGCGGGACACCTCAATGGAACGTAACGGCGGTACATAGTGGTTCCGAGGCGGTTTCCTCTTCGCACAATCATGGCATGAGCAGACAAAGTCATTGACGTCTGCCGTCATGCCGGCCCAGAAAAAATCATTTTGCATCGCGGCCAAAGTCTTTTGGACGCCGAGGTGCATCAACTTATCAGCGTGCAGAGCGCGAAGCAGGTCGTAGCGAAGCGAAGTTGGCACGACCAAGCGTGGTCGGTCAGACAACCCGTCGGTGCACATTAACAGTCCCGACTTGCCTCGGAACATCTGCCACTTCCATCCCGCCAATTGAGCTTTTTGTTTCCCTATCAATTTCCGTAGCGGAGACAGCGAGGCATCAGCCTCCTGCTCACGTAACCAGACCGCGTGCGGCAGCCGTAAGGTATCATCGGTGTCCACCGACACCTTCTGGTCGTCCTCATTTGCTATCGCCTCCACGTCGTCCTCATTCGCTATCGCCCCCATAACCGGGCAGGGCGAGGTGGGCGGTGCCGCGCAGCGGTGCGTGCCCGTCAGGCAAGTGCACGGAGGAACGGGTGGCAGCCTTGAGAGCGCGTCAGCGTTCGCGTGACGGGCCCCCTTACGATATGTAATAGGGAAGGAAAATTCTTGTAACGATTTCAACCACCGAGCCAATTGGCCTGACGGCTGGTCCAATTTCAAGGAGTATTGCAAAGCCGCATGATCAGTGCGAACGAGGAATTTCCTTCCATACAGGTACGGCCGGTACAATCGAACAAAATGCACAATTGCCAAAAGTTCCCGCCTTGTCACGCAATATCGCGTTTCCGCAGGGGACAGAACCCTGCTGCCGTACGCCACCACTCGCTCAACCCCGTCCTTACGTTGCGACAAAACGGCCCCAATGCCGATATCACTAGCATCCGTATCAAGGATGAACGGCTGTGAGAAGTCTGGGTAATCTAGCGTAGGCGCCGTGGCGAGGTGGTCCCGAAGTGCTCTAAAATAATTTTCTTCCTCCGCTCCCCATTTAAACCTTTGATTTTTGCCCGTTAGAACGTGTAATGGTTTCACCAACGTCGCAAAGTTCTTAACGAAGCGGCGATAATAGGAAGCGAATCCAATAAACCGCCGAACATCACCCACGGAAGTGGGTGTGGGCCACTCTCGAACACATTTGGTTTTCAGAGGGTCAGTGGACACGCCGTCCGAGCTGACAATATGACCCAAGTAACGGAGGGAGTGTTGCAAAAGGTGACATTTTCTAGGCTTAAACTTGAGGTCAGCCGCCCGCATTCTTTGAAAAACCGTCTCTAGGCGTTGGAGGTGTTCCTCGAACGTGCGGCTGAAAACAATGATATCGTCTAAATATATGAGGCACGTTTCCCACTGTAGTCCAGCCAACACCAATTCCATGAGCCGTTGAAACGTCGCCGGAGCCGCATTCAAGCCCATAGGCAACCGATTGAATTCAAAGAGACCTTGCGGCGTGCGGAATGCCGTTTTGGCTTTTGACTCGTCATCGAGGGGAAGCTGCCAAAAGCCCGAGGACAGATCAAAGGTGGAAAAGAATTTAGCACCCGATAAAGCATCCAATCAGTCATCCATCCTCGGTAAAGGGTACGCGCCCGCCACCGAAATTTTGTTCAACCGGCGGAAATCAACGCAAAATCTTGTACCACCATCTTTTTTCTTAACCAGAACGACGGGCGCGCCCCAAGGGCTGTTGGACGGCGAAATAATATCCGCCGCCAGCAATTCATCTACTGCTCCGCGCACGTGTTCCCTTTCCGCTGGGCTCATGCGATGAGGGTGCATACAGATGGGAGGTGTCGCACTGGTGTCAATATGGTGCGACAAAAGCGACGTGCGGCCGAGGTCCAAATCATTTCTGCTGAAAACATCCGCGTATTGTAGCAATAATGAACGCAGAGCATTCCTTTGCTCATTCGACAAAGAAGAATTTTCCCTGCATAAATCTGCGATCCAGCATTCTTGTGAACAATCGTGTGGAGGCCCACCAGCGGGCATCCGGGCGCGCGGCGTTTCATCACAAGAGGCGAAATCGGTAGTGGCGTGAGCCAGCACCGATCCCTCCGGAACAACAACGCGGTCAGGTCCCCCATTCAACACCTGTATGAAAGGTGCCTGACCTGGTCGCACGATCGTTTGTGCCGCCGCCAAGGAAAAAGATTTAGCTACCGAATTTGATGGGGATAATAGCACGCCCTTCGCATCCCTTTCAATTTTAAGGGGTTTTCGGTAACGCAGCGGAATGAGCATTTGCGCTCCCGACGGGACCTCCACCGTAGCAGCAACTACGGCAGTAACTGCATTACCTGTAGGCGCACTGGCCAGCAGGGAAGGCAGGAACGACATCCTACGACCCCCCGGCATTTCCAAACAATCCTGGTCGACCCGTATTTTCAGCGGCATCCGGCGCAGGAAATCAGTACCAAGCAAGCATGGGACAGCTAGCGAGCGAGAGATCAACACAGGTCCTGCGGCGGTAATATTTCCGATAGCGATGCTCACGTCTACCTGACCACAGATACCCATGCTACCCCCATTTGCGGCTACACACGCATTATTAACCCTGCGTATCCGCGACGTAGGAATGGACAGCAAATGAAAAATAACATCTGAAATGATGGTGGCAGATGCGCCAGTGTCCACCAAAATACGGACGTCAACGCCGTCGATGGTACCCCGTAACGTCGACGAGCCCGACGTCGCAGCCACAACCCTGCGAGCCAATTTCTTCCACTGTGTAGCAGAGAGTGTAAATGGTGCAGGAGAAGTAAAATTATCCTTGGGCGTGTAAGAATGAGTGCTAGTGGATGAATGATGTGACACGACCTGCCGGGTGTCCGATTTGTGCCGACTCGCCCGAGGTTGTTGCAGTTCCGCAGCAGGTAGAGGAGATGGAGGTCCCCTTGGCGGAAGAGGCGACAGCAGAGGTCGGCAGCGGCAGTCACGGCCGCACTTGAAACACGCGGCCGTAGTCGGCCGGCGGTCGGATGACCCGGCCTCCGCACGTGGACGGCCTGCGTAGTCACCCACGCTGGTCGCGCAGCCGCCGTCCCGGAATCCCGTGCTGAACAGCAGCAGCCAGCATGTCGTCGTCGCCAGAGTCGTCGGAGCAGTGGACAACCCGTCGTGGAGACCACCCCAAGGGCGGCCCGTCGATTTCGGGTTTCCCCGTCCACGCCGCCATCTGGTCCCAGCGCTTGATATTAAACTTAGCGTCCAAGCAGCGCGCCACCCATCGCGATGTAAGCGGTTCGTGGCCGCACACTGGTAAATAAATGTTGAGCTCCTGAGACAACTCCAGCATACGGGAAAGGATGAGAGGATCCAAATGATCGGCCGTCGCGTCGGAATAGGCAGCCATGGCCAGCGCCATCAACGCCCCCCGATAAGCCAAAGGTGACTCCTCCGATCCTCGGCGACGCGACATAAATTTTCTGGTGGCTGACGTCGGTGGGTCGTAAAATTCCGCCATATCTGCGAACGCATCTCGCAGTGTCTTCCTCTTGGACGCCGGGATGGAGCGGAAGACCCCCAGAGAAACATCATCAAGCAGTGTAGGTAGCGCTCCCAGCGCCTCCTCCTCCGTCCAATGCACGGATCAAAAGGCTGACTCGATGCGCCACGTAAAAGCACTCCAATCGCCCCCGGCGAGAAATTCTTTGATCTGTGGAAGGCGATGTCCGCGGTGGCAAGCGTGCGCCGCGGGCGTCTCCGACTGCGGTTCCCGCGCTCCACCCGTCGCAGGCAAAATGGCGTCCGGCGGCCGCGTGGCGGCAGGCGCGCCCAAAATGGCGGCCGACGGCTCCAGCGCAGCCGCCCCGCCCAAAACGTCGGCTTCTTCCCGCGTGGCAGGAGCAATGGCGGACTCCGATTCTTTTGTAGGACCCCTTCCTGCGGCGTCCAGCTGATCCGCAATCTGGCAACCCACGGCTGGTGAGGACGCTACCGCGGTCACCAGACTCAGCAGAATGGCGCGTAACGACTCGATCTGCTCCGCCATCAGCCGCCAACCGTCTTTCGTTCCTGCGGTGGTCGCATCTTCTCCCAGTCGACGCTGAGAGGCGTCGAGGAGAGCAGTATCAGCAGGCGGCATGGGGCTGTAGCCCCCAACAGCTCATCTTCGTCCGTCTCGGCCTCTTCCTCCGATGGAGGCTCGGGCAGGTTCTTTTTTCTGAGGTGCTTGGACATCTTGACGATCGTCCAAACGGTCGCAGAAGAACTTCTGACACCAATGTAATAAACCTTCTTGAGACGGCTTCCGGAATCAGTCCTTTTTATTTTCAACTTCCACAGTTACACTTCACACACTCCCCGTTGCTGACAGACAACGGAGAGAGGGCAGACTTCCCGCCAAGTCCCCACCGCGCACGTGGCACCCAGAGCCCCCGTCCGCGCGTGACTCCTGCTCTTCTCGTTCCCAAGTCTGCTCTCGACTGCAAACTCCCTCTCTCTCTTAATCCCTTCGTCACGTGGTACCCCCCAGCCAATCCTCCATAGACAGCGTTGACCGTTCCCGATGGTTCCCTGTCAATCCCGGGACCACGCCTCTGATCCGGCTTCCCATTAGCTGAGGCCCCGATTGGCTAGGCCAATCACCCCTGCTAACATGCCTTGATCACGCCGAGGCCATGCTCCCTGGCTCATCCCTTATTGGCTACAAAGCAGGACCGGCAAGCCAATCCCCACGTGAACCCTCTATGGCTGTTATTACACTGCTGTGCACAGTTGGCCAGCGAGATCTTCCCAAATCGCATTCGCTGGTCGGTTGGTGTTCACGTCAATCTGATTGAGGGCGACTCTCAGCTGATCCTTGCATTCCTTCATCCTCCACCACTTAATTCGCTGCTGTCCTGTAGTTGGTGGGCGATGTCGCTGGCCAATGTCCATTTTCATGTCCATGACCAGGATGCAATATTGTGGGGCGATGTTGTCCGATGGTATGACTTTACTGTTTGTCACCGTTTTCAGCTTATCTCGCTTGACAAGCCAGTAATCAATTTGAGTTGATCTCCCACCACTGGCGTACGTAATGAGATGGGACGGTCTCTTCTTGAAGAAGGTGTTGGTGAGGACAAAATCATGGGCTTCCGCAAAGTCCAGGGCTCGGTTTCCCTCATCGTTCCGGGTACCATATCCTTGGCCACCATGGTTTTGAGGGTATCCATCCCGGGCGTTTCCAACGTGTCCATTTAGGTCTCCACCAATTACTAACTGCTCTTCTCCGTTTATCGATTGCATGTGTCCATCAAATTGTTGCCAAACTTCCTCCTTGGTATCTGCTGGGCAGCCAGGCTGCGGCGCATAACAAGATACCACCCGGAGGCGTAGGTCGTTTGAGTCAATTTCGATGGACATGAGGCGGTCGGAAACACGGTGGACGGCCACGACGTTGTCTCGTAGATTTTGGCTGACTGCGATTCCAACGCCGTTCTTGGTGTTTCTTTCACCGTTGTAGAACAGTTTGTATCCTTCTCCAATCTCCCTGGCCTTTGCTCCACTCCACTTCGTTTCTTGGATGCATACGATGTCGATACGACGAGCCTTTAGGGCAGTTGACAATTCTCGACTTCTCCTTTTAATGTTCCGATGTTGAGTTTTCCCAGCCGTAGTCGGACTAACTTCTTTAGCCTGCCCCGTCCATGAGCAGATAGCCCTCGTCTACTTCTCGCGTTGTTTGGGCGAGGACGGCGCGCGTTTCCCCCGGGGGGCGCCCTAGCTTGTTCAAAGTTGATTTGACGTTGCCATAGATGCGACACAGAAATACTTTGGCCGGTGGGTCGCTCCATCTGACGCCAAAGACCCTCACCGTTGGTTGGAAACCAGCCAGCACCGCGTGGAGGTGGTGATGGGATTTTGCCGGCAGTCGATAAAGCCTAGTTATTAAGTAAAGTGAGTGTACTGATAGTCTATAATGTAGCATGTGGCCTGGTCATTTTGCTGAGTGAGTGTACTGACAGTCTATAATATTGACTGTAGCTTGGTTATTTAGCTTGGTGAGTCTATAATGTCGACTGTAGCCTGGAATTAAGCTGGGTCAGTGTACTGGCAGTCTATAATGTAGACTGTAGACTGGTTATTAAGCTGAGTGACTGTACTGGCAGTCTATAATGTAGACTGTAGCCTGGTTATTAAGCTGGGTGAGTGTATTGGCAGTCTATAATGTAGACTGTAGCCTGGTTATTAAGCTGAGTGAGTGTACTGGCAGTCTATAATGTAGACTGTAGCCTGGTTATTAAGCTGAGTGAGTGTACTGGAAGTCTATAATGCAGACTGTAGCCTGGTTATTAGGCTGAGTGAGTGTGTTGCGTGGTAGAAAAGGACGCTGAAGCCGGTTGTGTTGGGGCTGACGCCAAACTGTTTATTTAGGGCTTACGCCTAACTCGGGGGAAGGGGTTAACACAACGGTTATTAACTAAGCTCCCCAGGGGAAGGGTACTGGGTGTTCCCTACACCCCACCAGGCTATCGGGCTCTTCCCACAGCACTGACCGAGGGTTCATCCAACGCGGCCAGCCGGGTAAAGTAGCCCCTTAGCCTGGCTCTCCACTCTCTATCCCGGAGCCCCCTACTTCCTACCCACTCACTCCTCTGACTCTCGGCTAAGACCCCGTCCACGTCACGGGTCTCCCCTCAAATACCCCGGGGGGCATGACATCACTTTATCCTGACGGCATTCCCCCGAGGCGAGTGTGGCCTGATGTCAGCACTCCACTCCTCAACATCACCCCCCCCCGTAAAAAAAACTCAGCCGACCCGGCTGTAACCCCCCCCCCTATGAGCGGCCCTGATGACGACCGACGCTCGTGACCCCAAAACACGAACCCCGACCAGCTGCTAGAAGAACAGAACATTAGGGCAAGCTGGTGCAACACAAAGTGGGGCGTAGCCGCCACTCGGCATGGCGAGTGGTGACGAGCGGGATGACCGCGGACAGTTGTGCCGTCCGTCAGCGTATGCGCCTGCCCCGCAAGCGTGTGCCCGCCGCTGGGCCGTCCCCGTGCTCGGCGTCGGCCCATGGAGGTGGCGGGCCAGATGGTACGTGGCCAGGGCAAGGCGCCGTAGGTGATTCCTTCGGCGGCGGCGCAACAGGCGCCTCCAGCGGCGGCCCACCGCTCCCTGCGGCGTCCATCCCGGTAACCGGCGGTGGTCCGGACGGAGAATGGGCCTCCACCAGGACCTCCCCAGATGGGTCCGCCGCCGGCGGCATCAACGGCGGTAGCTCTGGGGGTACACAGGAGGGCAAGGCAATGGTGACATCCCCCCGACCCCCAGGACCCGGCCCATCGGACGCGTCCACCGCCGGCCGTCCCGGAATTGGGGATGAATCAAGGAAGGCGGGTGGAACGACCCGCTTGAGCCGCGACGGGTGCACGGTGCAGTGGTGCCGGCCCAGCCGGATCCGGACACACTGAGGCCGGCGGACACCAACCACCTCAACGGGGCCCTGCCACGGCCGATGTAATTTAGGGGAGGTGCCCACTGGCACCTGAGGACAGTGCAGCCACGCCAACTGCCCCGCCTCCCATGACCGACCCCTCGCCTGATGTTTAGGCAAGCGCTCCGCGGCCGCCTGTCGGCTGGCCGAGTTCTCCAAGGCCGCCTGACGTGCTTCGCACAGGCGATCAAGCTTATCCTTCATCGGAAGGGGAATGGAGGAACCCCTCTTGCCTGCCCCGGGGTCCAGTTGGACCAACACCAGGGGCTCGGGTTCTCACCCATTCATAAGGTAAAATGGGGAGAACCCCGTCGAGGCATGTGGGGCCATCCTGTATGCGGCCAGTACCCCCGGGATGAACAGGTCCCAGTCCGATTGGGACGTGCTCACGTGATGGCACAACATAGACGTGAGCGTGCGGTTCAAACGTTCTACCATCCCGTCGGACTGGGGATGGTAGGGCGAGGTGCGGACCTTTTTCGTCCCAAGGAGGTCACAGACCTTCTTGAGTAATCGTGAAGAAAAATTCCACCCTTGATCAGTTAAGAGTCGTTCTGGCACCCCCTTATCGAGAATATACCCTTGTACAAATGCCTCCGTGATGGACGAGGCTGATTGGTCCACGCCATGGGCCAACGTGTGAGGTATTCCACCCCCACCAAGAGGTATTTGTGTTTCCGTTGGGATGCAGGGAAGGGCCCTAAGATATCGAGCGCCACGAGCTCATTCGCGCGAGAAACCCGGATGGACTGCAGTGGGGCCCGATCCTGACCAACTGGGGCCTTCCTCCACGCACAGTCATGGCAACCCTTCAAAATAAGCGCCACATCATCCTCCACACCCGGCCAATAGTAGTCCCGCTTAAGGGTCAACAGGGTCTTGTGGTAGCCGAGGTGCATACGTTTCTCGTGAATGGCCCGGGTCAACTTACCTCGCAAGCCAATGGGCACCACCACGCAATACCGTTCCAATTGAGCATCCCAACGCATGAGGAGGCTGTCATGAATGGCGATATCCGGGGCAGCCGACAGAGCCGAGCTCCGGGCCTTAGTCCCAACACGGCGTCGCAGCCTCAGCAGAGAGGAATCCTCCATCTGCATCTGGGACCATACCTCCCGGGGGAGCCCCAGGCCAAAATCCACAGGCAACGCCAACCTGTGGCGCGGGCGCTGTTTCGGCCGATGCGAACAACTGGACCGCGGTATCCGCTGGGGCCTTACAACGGCTGGAACCCAGGGTGCAGGCGCACTCGCCCTCCGGGGGCCGCCTGGAAAGGCCATCTGCATTGCCATGCAGAGTCCCCTTCCTATGGATGACATCGAAGGGGTACTCCTGGAGCACCTCGAGCCAGCGGGACAGCTGACCCGAGGGCTGGTCAATTCGGAGGGAATATTGCAGGGCTGCATGGTCGGTCCGGACGGTAAACCGGCGACCGTACAGATATGGCCTGTATATTTGGACGAAAAAGACAATGGCCAGCAGCTCTCTCCTGGTCACACAGTACCGCTGCTCAGTGGGGGACAAAACGTGGCTACCATATGCCACCACCCATTCCACCCCGTCGACAACCTGAGCCAGGACAGCCCCGATGCCCGTGTCGCTGGCGTCGGTGTCGAGGAGGAATGGCCGGGAGAAATCTGGGTACCCCAGAGGCGGCGCGTCCGCCAAGGCCGTACGAAGCGCCGCAAAAGCGGCCTCCTCTTTCTCCCAGCGAAATGTCTGTCCTTTGGCAGAGAGTGCGTGCAGCGGCTTCGCAATTGTCGCAAAATTCCGGACGAACCGGCGATAATACGATGCGAAGCCCACAAAGCTACGCATCTCAGCTCAGCGACAGATGTAGGAGTCGGCTACATCAGGACACAAGCAGTCTTTTCCGGATCCGTGGCCATATCTGACGCACTCACAATGTGGCCAAAATACTTCACCGATGGCTGCAGCAGATGGCATTTCTGGGGTTTGAATTTCAAGCCCGCGGCGCGCACTTTGGCGAACACTGCCTCTAACCGCAGCAAGTGTTCGTCAAACGTACGACCAAAAACGATGACGTCCAAGTAAATTAAGCAAGACTCCCACTGCAACCCTGCCAGGACCAATTCCATGAGGCGCTGAAAGGTGGCCGGGGCCGAATGAAGACTCATAGGAAGCCGATTGAATTGAAACAGCCCTTGGGGTGTGCGGAACGCGGTCTTGGGTTTGGAGGACTCATCCAGTGGCAACTGCCAGAAGCCCGAAAGCAAATCGAGGGTCGAAAAGAACCGCGCACCCGAGAAGGCGTCGAGGGAATCGTCCATGCGAGGTAAAGGCTACGCATCGGCCACCGAAACCTTGTTTAACTTACGGAAGTCGACGCAGAATCGGAGACTCCCGTCCCGTTTCTTGACTAGCACGATGGGGCTCCCCAGGGGCTAGTGGAAGGGGAGATAATGTCTGCCGCCAACATGTCATTAACTGCGGAGCGGACATGATCTTTTTCCGCTGGGCTAAAGCGGTGTGAATTCAGCCGAATAGGGGCGGAGTCGCCCGTGTCAATATGGTGTTCAAGAAGAGTGGTACGTCCCAAATCGAATTTACCATGGCTGAACACATCGGCGAACCTGACAACGAGGTCGCGGAGCCGCTGGCGCTCCTGGGAAGACAACTGAGGTGTTTTCGGTGCACAACGCATCAATCCACGATGCGTCGGCCCTCCCCGCGGGTAGCACACCCGCTACCACCCCTCCCGGCGGCCTCCGGACGTCGGGAGGAGGGCCTGGGGTGACATGAGCCAACACCGCACCAACAGGGACAGCGATCAGCGTGGGCCCCGAATTTAGGACCTGCAAAAAAGATCCTGGCCCGCTGATTTTGACATTTCCGCACGTACGGAAGCCACTTCTAACACCAGTTGTGTGGTAGAAAGGACGCTGAAGCCGGTCGTGTAGGGGCTGACGACAAACTGTTTATTCGGGGCTTACGCCTAACCCGGGGGAAGGGGTTAACACAAGAGTTCTTAACTAATCTCCCCAGGGGAAGGGTACTGGGAGTTCCCTTCACCCTACCAGGCTATCAGGCTCTTCCCACAGCACTGACCGAGGGTTCAGCCAACTCGGCCAGCCGGGTAAAGCAGTCCTTTAGCCTGGCTCTCCATCCTCTATCCCGGAGCCCCCTACTCCCCTAACCCTCACTCCTCTGACTCCCGGCGAAGACCCCATCTACGTCACGGGTCTTCCCTCAAATACCCCGGGGGGCATGACGTCACTTTACCTTGACGGCATTCCCCCCGAGACGAGTGTGACCTGACGTCAGCACTCCACTCCTCAACGCCTGTATAAAAGAAACCTGGGAGCCAGAAATCTTTTTGATTGAGAGGGAGTCAAATACGTATTTCCCTCATTAAAATGCAAATCAATTTATAAAAAATTTGACATGCGTTTTTCTGGATTTTTGTTGTTATTCTGTCTCTCACTGTTCAAATAAACCTACCATTAAAATTATAGACTGATCATTTCTTTGTCAGTGGGCAAACGTACAAAATCAGCAGGGGATCAAATACATTTTTCCCTCACTGTATTTTTTCCAAGTTTATTGACTACACAGCGATATGCTTTCCATATGACAATATTACCATCCTTTCCCTTGCCAATTACTTATGGATCCATCCAGTACATTTGTTGCGTGGTTAATCTTGACACGCAGATACTCTTGTAGAACCACACAGAGACGGAGCTTCTGGTAAGGGCTTGCGCCAGTTGTTTTATTGTAATAAAGGTCATTGAAGCGACTTCTGGAATCCGGTCTTTATTCGTCTTTCATTACAGCACTCCTTCACGCTGCTGACAGACAGCGTGAGAGGGATAGGAAGAGAGAGACGCGCGCAGCCACGTGTCAGCCTGAACCCCCGCTCTCGCGTGGCCTCTCCCCTTCGTTCGTTCCAGTTCTGACCACGTGTTGTTCGTCTCCACCCCTATTTAATACCCGGGTCACGTGGTACGTTTCCACCAATCCTAGTTAGCCTCTATGGAATCTTCCAGACTCCACCGTAGGCTCCTGGGACCACGCCCCGGACTCGTCTCCCCCATTGGCTGTGGCTAAAGCGAGCAGAACCAATCCTCTACCTACAGCTGTCACCTTTCCATTAAGTCAGGGCCACGCCCCTAGGCTTCCCCCCATTGGCTATGGACCAGGACCGGCAGAGCCAATCATCGTGACGAGTTGTAATCCGTCAACGACCCGGATATATCCTCGCATTACATTATCATTCACTAGCTTTGTGTAGTATTTGGTTAGCTTTAGAAGACTTTGTGATGTGTTATTTTAACTGTGTTTGTGTAATAAAGGACTCCTTCACACACGATGTCGCTTTCCGTTGGTCCTTTATTGGGTTCTTCCTCGCAACCTGCCGGTCCTCTCTCTGACCCTCGCCGTCTCTTTGTTCGTGCGCCCCGCGCACGCTCTGTGTGGCTCTCGCCCACACCGTCTTCGTCGGCCCCCTCCGTGTGCCCTCTCCTCACCCGCCCTGGCCACACTGCCCTTCGGGTACCCTGCACACTCCGCTGGCCCTCTCTATCTCCGTGCGATCCCGCACGCTCCGCTGGCCTGGCCGCACCCCGCGTACGCTGGATCCCAGTACGCCTATGACCCCCGACCACGTGGCAATGGCGCCACTTCTCCTTCCACCGCCAGCGTGGCTCCCTCCGTGGTTCACTTTCTCTCTCTCCCCCTCCTCTTCCGGCTCTCTCCTTATATCCCCTCTCTCACGTGACCCAAACTCCACCTTCTCTTACTGCCCCTGTCTCCGCCCCCACTCACCCCAACGACCAGGCTTCGCTTCTCCAATTCACCGGCCCGTGTGAGTGGTGCGGAGGCAGCGCCCACCCTTTCCTTGCTCGCATTACATTTGGTATTACCTTCTAATCTCTGCACCTTTTGCGCCAACAGTTTTTCCAGTTGGAGCCAAGATATACCATTATAGATTTGAAGCTTTCGTGACTGCAAGGATCCATACTCTTTGGTTTTTTCGGTCAAGTCACGTAGGTGAAAAAAGAGGAAACGAATAAATTAAATCGCAACGTTTCGGAGGCAACGCAAGCCTCCATTTTATTATCGTAATCGGCTCGTGACATCACTACAGTGGTGCAGCCCTTATCAGCTGCCAGGATTTGAATATCTTTATTTAAACGGAACTGATTCGGGGAACCCACTCTAGAGCATGCTTCATATAACTGCCCGTGGGAGAAACAAGGAGATTTCAAGTTGATACCAGTACACTTGATTGACTGGCCCCTGTGCCTTGTTGATTGTGATAGCGAATGCCAGCCTGACCGGGAACTATAGGCGCTTGAAACTGAACAGCACGTCTGTCGGAATGAGTGGAATGTGGGGGATGAATACATCTTCTCCTTTTCTCTTCCCGGTCAACACTGTCGCTTCAATTACGTTGAGCAGCAATTTGTTAACGCACAGCCTTGTGCCATTACACAGCCTAAGTGGGTCGAGATTGCGAAGCAGCATGATGGGCGACCCAACTTGCAGTCGAAGGTGATGTGGTGGCATTCCCCGGGGGTCGAGTGAGTTGAGGAATTCTGTTGGATAGTTTAAGGCTTCGTCGGCATCCACCACCGTATCGATTGAGTTGTACTCAGTAACTGTGCCCGGAAGCATATCCTGAATCTTATGATTAATTTCATTGATATAATAATTTATAGCAGCAAGGATGGCACGTTCACACAGCCACTCGTGATTTTTGTAATTTGCCGAAATGTTTGGATATACTTCATGTATCAGGTCTGTAACCGATGGCACCATCTCGCAAAAATTCCTCGGGAAAAGTAATTTCACCTGAGTGGGGAAAGTACCTTCACCGATTTGAAGAAGCTTGTCAGCAAAAGTAATAATAATAATAATGCAATTTATAACCCGCGCAAATTTGCGGACGTAATGGCCGCAATTCAGAGGCACGGAGCCAAGCTCAGAGTCGCTCGAAAGCGTGGTTATAGAGGTGAGTTTTTAAGTCCCTCTTGAAGGAGGCGATTGAGGCGATGCTGCGAATGTGCAGAGAGATAGCGTTCCAGACTGTTGCGACTGCCACCGAGAAGCCGCGCATAGACACGACCATCCTGGATTTTGGTATCAAGAGGAGGTCGGGAGTCGCGCTGTGCAGGCATCTGCTGTGTGCTGAGCTGCAAGTTGTCAATAATGAAGAAAGGTACGGCGGGCAGGCAGATGTTAAGGCATGGTGGCAGAGGCAGGCGATCTTGTATATGTCCCTACTGGCGATGGGTAGCCAGTTGAGGGCACGGAGACAGGCAAGTGAGTCGAGACGGGGATGAGTGTGGCCAATGACGACGCGTGCTAGGTTGTTTTGTAGTCTTTGAAGTTTTTTTAGGTTGCCAGTGGAGGTCCGGACTAGGACGGAGTTGCAATAGTCAAGGTGAGACCCAACTATGCAACATGCCAATGTGTTAGCAATTTCAGTGAAGGTGTCTGAGAGCCTTCAGGTGAAAGTCACATGAACTGATGATATGGTTGGTTTGACGGTCGAAGGATAAAGTTGAATCTAGGATGACACCGAGGTAGCTGAAGTAATCGGTGAACCTGATGCTGTGACCGAAGATGTGTATGTGTGTTGGGAGTGCTGATGAGTTGAGACGTTGCTTGGTACCTAACATGATGGCCACTGACTTTTTCGGATTAAGGGCTAGGTTGTGTACAGTGAACCACTGTTGCAAGGCTGTGGTACATTCCGAGAGCCTCTCGAATCCAGATGCATTGCTAGAATCGATGGCGGTGAATAGAATAGTGTCATCCGCGTATGAGTGGTGCTTAACACCGAAGATTGCGATGAGCCGGCCGATCGGGGAAGTGTAGGCTGTGAAGAGAAGGGGACCTAGTACAGAGCCCTGGGGAACCCCGCATAATGCTGTTGTTTCAGGCGATGTGGACATGCCCACCCTGACTGAAGATTGCCGGTCGGAAAGGTACGAAACTATCCACTTAAGTGCGGAGCCGCATATACCGAAGTCGGATTTCAGGAGGGAAATAAGGAGCGAGTGGTTGATGGTGTCGACGGCTGACGAAATGTCCAGACTTACAAGTGTAACAGTTGAGCCGGAATCAATGATCGTTAAAATGTCAGCGAGCACTCTAGTGAGTGCTGTTTCTGTGGAGTAATTTTGATGGTAAGCTGACTGGAAGCAGCAGTAGTTTGCGAAGGAGGTGATGTGTGGTTTTAGCTGGGTGAGGGCTAGTCGTTCAAGGAGTTTAGAGAGGTTCGAGAGATTAGTGATGGGACGATAACTAGATGGGTCATCCGGGTCGAGACTTGGTTTCTTTAACAAGGGAGAAGCCACTGATCATGGTGGTGGGAATCCGGTTTCAAGTAGGATTCCCACCACCACCCATCTCAAAAGAATTCTCTCATCAAAACGCTATACCACAGAGCCCATGGCATTTCTGACCAACACCACCTGGCCGGTGAATTAAGACATGTAAATCGGGCCCTCAGGATGAACGGATACTCTGACCGCACTATCCGCCAAGCTGTTTCTCCAACCACACAGAAACAGCCACATGAAACTCCGACCAAAACTATCACGTTACCATACATAGCAGGCGTGGCCAAAAAGATCTCCAAAATTCTAAACAAACATAAGATCCAAGTCCGATTCAGTACAGTGCATAAAATCCGTGATTTGATTCCATCTGTGAAGGATGTCGTTCCTGACTTACAGTATCCTGGAGTCTACAAATTGAGTTGCATTTGTGGTGATTGCTACATTGGAGAAACGAAACGTCATGTTTCTGATCGTGTCCGCGAGCACAAGTCAGATCTGAAACAAGGCAGAACTGATTCTTCGGCCGTTGCCGATCATTGCTACAACTCGGTGGGCTCTCATAAAATTGTCTTTTCTGAGACCAAGGTTCTCTGCAAACCTCCTGGCTACCATCAAAGGTTTGTACACGAAGCCATACAAATATACAAACACAGACATAATTTCAACCGTGATGACGGTTACAAACTGAGTAATCATTGGAAAGATGTGATTAACCATGCAAAAAAGATTTAACTACACTTATTTGCCAATCTTATTTGACAGACAACTATTACAGGTTTACCATGTTTAGTGGTTTTCTCCTTGTCACAGGTTGAGTCACAAACCGTACCTCTCCATAACAAAGGCTCACCCTCTTAAGCCTCACCTTACCATATTAATAAAAAGTGTGCTGTACTTGGCCCTTACCCCCCCCCCCCCTTCTCCAACCATTATATAAATGGAGTGGTAGCTCCTGCAATCTCTCATTTACTTGATACAGCTGTCGTGGCTGTGACGGTTCCACCTGAAGACGGAAGCTTGTGTTGCCTCCGAAACGTCGTGATTTTTATTTTATTTTACTTTTATTAATTTTAATACTAAGGGGCTAAAGTATGTAAAATTTTGAATAAGTATACAATATAAAATGTAATTTAGCCTTAATACAATCTTAAAATACAAAAATACAAATAGGGTAACATGTTGTAAATATGGCAAGGTGTAATTTTGTAGATAAAATGTTACAGTAAGTGTAAAAGTCATTTTAAGCCCTTGGCCTTGCTGAAGAGGCCAACAGCGGATGGGAAGAAACTGTTTTTATGACGTAAGGTTTTGGTCCTGATGGACCGCAGCCTTCTGCCGGAGGGGAGTAGCTGGAACAGAGAGTGTCCAGGGTGAGAGGAATCGGCCACAATGTTCCTCGCTCGCCTCAGGGTCCTCGAGGTGTGCAGGTCCTCAAGGGTTGGTAGATTGCAGCCAATCACCTTCTCAGCAGTGCGGATGATACGCTGCAGTCTGCTCTTGTCCTTGGCAGTGGCAGCAGCATACCAGATGGTGATGGAGGAGGTGAGGATGGACTCAATGATGGCTGTATAGAAGCGCACCATCATTGTTTTTGGCAGGTTAAATTTCTTCAGCTGCCGTAGGAAGTACATCCTCTGTTGAGCTCTCTTGATAAGGGAGCTGATGTTCAGTTCCCACTTAGAGGTCCTGGGAAAGAATAGTGCCCAGGAAGCGGAAGGACTCCACATTGTTGACTGGGGAGTCGCACAGGGTGATGGGGGTGAGTGGGGCTGTATTCCTCCTGAAGTCCACAACCATCTCCACGGTCTTAAGAGCATTAAGCTCCAGGTCGTTCTGGCTACACCAGGTCACCAGGTTGTCAGCTTCCCACCTATAGTCAGACTCATCCACATCAGAGATGAGCCCAATGAGGGTGGTGTCGTCCGCAAACTTCAAGAGTTTGACGGACGGGTGACTGGAGGTGCAGCTGTTGGTGTACAGGGAGAAGAGCAGAGGGGAAAGGACGCAGCCCTGAGGAGATCTGGTGCTGATGGACCTGGAGGCAGAAACTTGTTCCCAGCTTAATGCACTGCTTCCTGTCAGACAGGAAGTCTTTGATCCACCTGCAGGTGGAGTCTGGCACGTTCAGCAGGGAGAGCTTGTCCTGAAGCAGGGCAGGGATTATGGTGTTAAAAGCCGAGCTGAAGTCCACAAACAGGATCCTGGCGTAGGATGCTGTGGAGTCCAGATGCTGTAGGGTGAAGTGGAGGGCCATGTTAACTGCGTCATCCACAGACCTGTTGGCTCTGTAGGCAAACTGAAGGCGGTCCAGGAGAGGGTCTGTGATGGCTTTGAGGTGTGCCAGGAACCAGGCGCTAAAAAGACTTCATTACCACGGAGGTAAGGGTGTGGGGGTCGCTGGCCCCAGAGATCCCTCCCTCTGTACCGCTAACGGCCGGGTTAACCTCATTATTAACCTCATTACTCGCCCCCTCGCTACTAGGCGAACCGCTGTTGGGTTCTTCACCCATGGGGTGAGAGCCGTCGCTCGAGGATTCCCCTCCCCCGCGGGTCCGCGTAATAGGCATGGTTAATTACGTACGTGCACCCCCACACACAGCTCTGCGCTGCACTCACTCAATACAGACCACTCACGTTAGGATCGCGCACCTGTATTATACACGTAGTGAACGTGCGCGCACACACGCATACAGCTCCACACGCGATACCCACTCTTGCGCCGCTCTGCGCAGCGCTCGCCGCCTGCTGGCCGCTTACGTTATGATCGCGCATCTGGGGTACGTCGATTACGCACGCCGCGAGCTTACGCACACACAGTACCACACGCGTTCCCACACGCTCACACTGCACGACAAGATCACGCGAGACCACGCTTCGCTATTAATGATTTATTACCTGGTAACTAATGTAGAATCAGTGAGTCGACGAGGCTGGCCTATTCCACTAAACCGGCACCTATTCCCTATTTATCGGCTATGATTCTAATTCACCTTCTTACTCACTGTTAAGTGTCCACGGCGGTCCGCTGATCCTTGTGCTAACCGCGTGCCTCGGTGCGTCGCACGGACGTCCGGGTCGCTGGCTCGAGCTGCGTCTGGTCGCCTGGCGCTGGAGTAAGAGAGCGATTTCCCCTCTGCGCCCCTCTATTTATCCTCCCTACCTCAAAGGGGATGCTGCGCTGAACAATGGGCTCGCGCACCCCGAGCCCGCGCACGGCGGTTCCGGGCGCTGTTGATATGCTAATCAGTGAGCGACGTTGGCGGCGTACATCCTAATTAACCCCTTACCCTCCCTAACAATGGGGCCTGCGCACTCAAGCGCAATTATCCCAACCCTCCATGACTATGCGCAACAGCCCCTGTGATCCCGCTATTCATGCTGTCCCGTGCCTCCCCTGCTTGCCCCGTCGACTCGTGGGGGTGTGTGTGGGGGGAAATGCGCCTCAACCGCGGTGGCCGAATGCCCCACGCCGCGACCACACCATATTAAGGCCGGCCGCAGCGCCGCGGTGCCACGTAGCACGGGGGAGGTCATCCAATTCCCTGATCGCCGGAAACCGTGAGAATTAATCCCGATAAGGGTCTCTCGGATAAAAACCGGTCGGCCAGGCGACCTCCCCTCGGAGCTCTATGGGGGGGGGGGGAAATGAGTGCGGGTGTGTTCATGTGAGGTGAGGTGAGGGGGACGCGGGGTCGGCTCCGTTGCTTGGTGGTGGCGAGGTCGGGGATTTGGTGCCTGCCGAACGGCTTCGCGGCGGCGGCATCACATAGCCCCCCGAGGTGCCAGTCCCTGTCCCGGGTTGACTGGAGCACCTCGCTTGGGCCGCGCCCACGAGGAAACGTTGCGGGGTCCGGGGGATCCGTCCGGACCTGGTGGCTGGCCTCGGGGCGGGTGGTTCCGTCCTCTGTAGCTCCTGCGGCGGTCTCCTCCTCCACTCCAGCAGCTCTCCCCGTCCTCCGGCACCTGTGGGCTGGGGCACAAACTCAGCCGCGGAAGGGTTTAGCGGCCGTCGTCCGCGCCGTCTCCGGACTGGATCGGGGCGTCTCGGGGGCCCGGCGGGGCCCATGTAGTGTGCGAGGCCCCCCAACACGAGGGGTGCGGGTACTCCGGGATTTCGGGGCCTTCGGGTGACGGGGTTCTCTCTCGCCGGGGCCGCTTTCCACGGTTTTAAGCGGCGGACATTGACCACCGTCTCTCGACCCCTCTCCCCGCCATCAATTAGTACCGTCCAGGGGGAGATCTGTCGCACCACGGTCCAGGGTCCCCGCCAGTAGGTCGTCAGTTTCCCCACCTGCCCGGCCCTGACGCGAGGGGTGTGTAGCCACACCTTAGCGCCTGTCAGGAATAAGGGGGGTTCCATGCGGGGTCGGGTGCCCTGTTCCTGCCGCCGATGCGCGGCTTCCCCTTGCGGGTATGCTCGGCCTCGGGCTTCTCGTAGGGTCTCCAACAGGTGTTCCACGGGGCGGCTTCCCTCCTCCGGCTGGGGGGAAGGGACGCCGAATAGCAGATCTGCGGGTAAACGAGACTCACGGCCGAACATCATTAAAAACGGGGTTTGTCCCGTCGACGTGTGTACGGTGGTGGCGTAGGCGAAAAGGGCGTAGGGGAGGTGTTCATCCCAATCCCGTTGATTTGCGGCCGCCATACGTTTGAGTTTCCCCGCTAAGGTCTGATTCATGCGCTCCACCATACCGTTCGCCTGGGGGTGGTACGCTGTGGTTCGGTCCTTCTGGATTCCGAACTCTCGGCACAGTGCCTGGAACAACTCGGCCTCGAACTCGCTACCCTGGTCGGTGAGGACTCGTTCTGGGATCCCGTGCTTAAGTACGTAGTGTTCCACAAATGCCCGGGCCACCACCAAGGCCGTTTTATCAGGGATGGCCACTGCCACGGGGTAGCGGGTGAAATACTCTACTGCGACTAGGATATATCGGTTGCCTCGATGGGATCGCGGGAATGGCCCCTGTAGGTCGATCCCGACCAGCTGATTCGTGCGGCTGACGCGGAACGGCCTTAGGGGTACCTGGTATCGTGCCGGTTTCGGCCCGCACTGCTGACAGGCGCGGCAGCCCTGTACCCAGGCCGCCACGTCTTGTGCCAATTTGGGCCAGAGATACTGGCGACGCAGGGTCTCTCGAGTACGTCGTTCCCCATCGTGGCCCCCGAGTGGGTGGTCATGCACCAGCCGTAGCAGCTGGGGTCGCACCTGGGCAGGAACACAGATGCACCCCGGCTGGCCGGCCTCGGTTAACTCCCGTACCACTCCGTTCTGCACACACAACCGGGCATACAAACCGCTCCAGGGTCCTGGTAGGGCGCTCTTTTCCTCCCGCAGTGCCGCCTCCACTGCCGCCAGATCCGGATCTCGCTGCTGGGTCTGTCTCAGCTGCTCGTCGTTTAGGCCCGGGAAGGCGCAGCCGACGTCCTCCTGGATCCGTCCGATCGGGTCCCGAGCCGCGGGTCCCGCGCTTGCCGGGCGGTCGACGGGATCCTCAGTGCCACCTGTGAGGGTCTCTGTGGCGCACACTGCACTCTCTCTCGCTGGGGGGGGGTCAGTGGCCGCGGCCTCTCGGGGGTCCGTTGCCTGCCGGCAGCGTCCCCCCGTGAAACACGGGCAGGCCTCCTCCGCCCGCGTCTCGGCGTACACCGTGGGTCGCCTCGACAAGGCGTCCGCGTTTGCATGCGTCCGGCCAGCCCGATACTCGATTTGCAGGTTGTACTCCTGCAACTGCGCCAACCACCGGGCCATCTGCCCCCGCGGCTCCTTGAATGTAAGAAGAAACTGCAGAGCATAATGGTCAGTGCGGACGCGACATCTCCTGCCGTACAAATACGGCTGGAACTGTTTGCATGCGAAAATCACGGCGTACAACTCTTGTCGGGTCACGCAATAGTTCAGCTCGGCCCCACTCAAGGTCCGGCTGGCGTACGCGATGACTCGTTCCGTCCCATCCTGTACCTGTGACAACACCGCGCCCAGCCCGCTGCTGCAGGCGTCGGTGTCCAAAATAAAATCGGTGGTAAAATCGGGGAAAGCGAGGGTGGGGACGTGGGTGAGGTGATCTTTGAGAGTGGTGAAGGCCGTCTGGCAGGCCCCCGTCCACTGGTAGGGGTGCTTGGGGGAGGTGAGTTGGGTGAGAGGGCGTGCAATCTCGCTGAATCCCTTTACAAATCGACGATAATAGGTGGCAAGCCCCAAAAATGATCTGATCTCCGTCAGATTCCTTGGCCGTGGCCACTCCACTACGGCGCGTACCTTCTCCGGATCGGTGTGCACGCCTGCCTCGCTGACGCGATGCCCGAGGTACCCCACCTCGCGTTGTGCGATGTAACACTTACGTGGCTTGAGCTTGAGATGAGCCGCTCGCAGTCGCTGGAACACCTCTCGAAGCCTGGACCAATGCTCAGACAAAGATCTACTGAACACTATCACATCGTCCAAGTAAATCAGGCACTGTTCCCACTGCAAGCCCCGCATCACCAACTCCATCAACCGCTGGAACGTCGCGGGCGCGTTAGTGAGTCCGAACGGCAACACTCGAAACTCAAACAGGCCCATCGGGGTGGTGAATGCTGTTTTTGGCCGATCCTCCTCCGTCATCTCCACCTGCCAGTAACCGGACGCCAGATCGAGGGTGGAAAAATACCGCGCTCCTGTGAGACTGTCGAAGGTGTCGTCGATGCGGGGTATGGGGAAGGCATCGCCGAGCGTGACTGCATTTAGTTTACGGTAATCGACGCAGAACCGTGTTGACCCATCCTTTTTCGTTACTAGTACCACCGGGGCTGACCAGGGGCTCGCCGAGGGCTGAATTATGTTATCACGAAGCATGTCCCCAACTGCCTCTTTGATTTGGGCGCGTTCGGGTGCGCCCACTCGGTACGCAGGGAGTTTGATGGGTCGGGCTGCACCGGTGTCAATTTGGTGTTTAACAAGATCGGTCCATCCCACGTCCGAGTCGTGTTCACTGAATACGTCGGCATACTCCCGCAGTAACTCGCGCAGCCGATCGGCCTCTCCCTTAGGTAAATCCGCCCATGGTACATGTAACGCGTCGAGCAGGGGAACGATCTCGGCTCGGGGAGTCAGGCCGACTCGCCAGGCCAGGTCCTGGTCACCCTCCGAACGACCGGGGTCCTCAGCCCAGAGTGCGAACACCGATTCGTCAGAGTGGCGTGCGTGCAGGGGGTGTACAGTGGCGATCGGTGTGCGCCGTCGCAGTATCGCTGGGGTATTGTGCGGGTTAAACATCCGCATAAACAATCGGTCCCCATCTGCGTTTACCAACGTGGCGGATCCCACGACCCCATATCGTTTTGCCAACTCCGGTTGAGGAGTTAGCATTACCTCCCCTGATGGTCGGAGCGCGGGGTCGGTGGGGGATGTTGCCACCGGCACCAGCATCTCGGTGAGCGGCCCGATGGTGACTGCCGTCGCCAGGATAGCGGCCACAGGTGCGAAGCGGGGGCGCGTCGGTTCTCGTCCCAGGAACGGTATCCGCTCGCCGTTGCTCTCCACAGTGGCGCATCGCTGGCGGGGTTGCACGTTGAGTCCCAGCCGTTCTAAGAGGTCGGTACCTGCGATACACTCGTGACACAACGCACTCGACACGTAGAACTCCTGGGTGCACACCTGGCTGCCTATGCGGACCTCTAAGGTGGCTCTCCCCAGCAGCCCCATTCCGGCTCCGCTCGCCGTGTGCAGCGCGGTCCGGTGCCTGCAGGTGACGCACGTCGACCCCGATCGCGCTGCAGTGCGCTGCGCTCACGAGCGAGGCCACCGCCCCCGTGTCCAGCAGGATTCGGGTACGCACTCCGTTTACCTCCCCTTCCACCAGCGACGTGGCCCCCGTGATCCCCGCCACCAGCTCCCGCAGCCAGTCGCCAGGAGTCACCGTTTCTGTGGGCGTTGTTGCTGGAACCTGTGTGGAGATCACTCGCTCGCCATTATTCTCACAGCTTGTTTGTGTCGGGGCTACGTCGATTTCGCCCCCCGGTGGTCCCCTCTCTAGGGGGGGCCTTAGTGTTTGACCTTAGCTCTTGTCTAGCTCGGGCGACCTGAGGACAGTCCCTCACTAGATGCCCTCGGCGATCGCACATATAACATGCCCGGGGAGGGGGGGGGGCTCCGTAGCGGGTCCCCTGTCCGCTCCCTCTCCCTCCCCCAGTACGCAGTTGTCCCAAATCGGACTCTAATTGGGACACCCTCCCGGCTAGTCCCCCTACTGTCGAGCGTAGTTCACCCATCTCAGACTGGAGGGTCTTCATATTTCTATTTGCGTCCTCGCGTACCTGGGTTACCTGGCCGGAGACATCCTTTATACCCGTTTGTATACCGGCAACCCATCCCGAGGTTGTCTCGCGGGACACTGGAGGCTCTCTTTCCCGGCCCCTTACCGTCCTCGCGAGCTCCTGTTCCTCCTCCTCGTCTTCCGA
Source organism: Lethenteron reissneri (assembly GCF_015708825.2). Lineage (NCBI taxonomy): Eukaryota > Metazoa > Chordata > Hyperoartia > Petromyzontiformes > Petromyzontidae > Lethenteron > Lethenteron reissneri. Next base: position 1,845,713 of record NW_026891376.1, read on the forward strand.
GAGCAGGCTCGCAATGGCGCGCTCTCGTCCCAGCCCCCGGAGCTGCGCGCGTTCGCTGTGAATTCTTTCACACTTACGTGCGCGCTCGACAAGGGCGTTAAAGGGAAGGCGTGGGCAGCTCATGTCTGGCTGCCACCACGCCGTGCGAGACAGGTACCGCTGGATTTTCTCGGCGGCCAGTTCCTCAATAACATCAGTTGTGTACCCCGGGCGTGCGATCTTTGTTAACTCGCGCACATCCTCGGCGTAATCACGTAGATCTTCGCCAGGTTGGCGACGGCGCGCCTCTAAGGCAGATTTTGCTTCCTCCTCGTCACGCGTGCCAAAACGCTGATCGAGTCGGCGCATCAGCTCCTCTAGCTGTGTCTGTGCGCTCGCGGGTAACGCTTCTACAAAATCGGCTGCCCGCCCATCAAGATTCATATTAAGTTGACGTACTGCCTGCGCGTCCGTCCACCCATTAATTTCCTTGGCCCCTAAGAGATTGCGGGTGAATGCCTTCTACGAAGGGGCCCCCCGGCCGGTAAATATTAGTCTTATTTTAGCGTGAGGTAACGCGGGGGTCTGTACCGCTTCCGACACCAATTTGTCAGGGTCGCTGGCCCCAGAGATCCCTCCCTCTGTACCGCTAACGGCCGGGTTAACCTCATTATTAACCTCATTACTCGCCCCCTCGCTACTAGGCGAACCGCTGTTGGGTTCTTCACCCATGGGGTGAGAGCCGTCGCTCGAGGATTCCCCTCCCCCGCGGGTCCGCGTAATAGGCATGGTTAATTACGTACGTGCACCCCCACACACAGCTCTGCGCGGCACTCACTCAATACAGACCACTCACGTTAGGATCGCGCACCTGTATTATACACGTAGTGAACGTGCGCGCACACACGCATACAGCTCCACACGCGATACCCACTCTTGCGCCGCTCTGCGCAGCGCTCGCCGCCTGCTGGCCGCTTACGTTACGATCGCGCACCTGGGGTACGCCGATTACGCACGCCGCGAGCTTACGCACACACAGTACCACACGCGTTCCCACACGCTCACACTGCACGACAAGATCACGCGAGACCACGCTTCGCTATTAATGATTTATTACCTGGTAACTAATGTAGAATCAGTGAGTCGACGAGGCTGGCCTATTCCACTAAACCGGCACCTATTCCCTATTTATCGGCTATGATTCTAATTCACCTTCTTACTCACTGTTAAGTGTCCACGGCGGTCCGCTGATCCTTGTGCTAACCGCGTGCCTCGGTGCGTCGCACGGACGTCCGGGTCGCTGGCTCGAGCTGCGTCTGGTCGCCTGGCGCTGGAGTAAGAGAGCGATTTCCCCTCTGCGCCCCTCTATTTATCCTCCCTACCTCAAAGGGGATGCTGCGCTGAACAATGGGCTCCCGCACCCCGAGCCCGCGCACGGCGGTTCCGGGCGCTGTTGATATGCTAATCAGTGAGCGACGTTGGCGGCGTACATCCTAATTAACCCCTTACCCTCCCTAACAATGGGGCCTGCGCACTCAAGCGCAATTATCCCAACCCTCCATGACTATGCGCAACAGCCCCTGTGATCCCGCTATTCATGCTGTCCCGTGCCTCCCCTGCTTGCCCCGTCGACTCGTGGGGGTGTGTGTGGGGGGAAATGTGCCTCAACCGCGGTGGCCGAATGCCCCACGCCGCGACCACACCATATTAAGGCCGGCCGCGGTGCCACGTAGCACGGGGGAGGTCATCCAATTCCCTGATCGCCGGAAACCGTGAGAATTAATCCCGATAAGGGTCTCTCGGATAAAAACCGGTCGGCCAGGCGACCTCCCCTCGGAGCTCTATGGGGGGGGGGGAAATGAGTGCGGGTGTGTTCATGTGAGGTGAGGTGAGGGGGACGCGGGGTCGGCTCCGTTGCTTGGTGGTGGCGAGGTCGGGGATTTGGTGCCTGCCGAACGGCTTCGCGGCGGCGGCATCACAAGGGCGATGGGTCTGTAATAATTTAGTCCTGTTGGCCTTGGCTTTTTGGGCACAGGGATGATGATGGAGGACTTGAGACAGGCTGGTACATGGCATGTCTCCATGGAGGTGTTAAAGATGTTGGTGAACACCGGAGACAGCTGGTCCGCGCAGTGCCTGAGCGTGGCTGGAGAGACAGAGTCTGGCCCAGCTGCTTTGTGTGGGTTCTGCCTCTTGAAAAGTCTTAACTTCTCCCTCCTGAATTGAGATAGTCGTCTCTGTAGTGGGGGGCGGGATGGGGGCCTCTTGGGTGGGAAGGGGTAGTTCAGGACAGTCCAAATGTCTTTCAAATCTGCAGTAGAACTCGTTCAGGTCGTTGGCCAGGCGGGAGTCGTTAGTGGTATGGGGGGCTCTGGGCTTGTAGTTGGTGATCTGCCTGAGCCCTCTCCAGACAGAAGCAGAGTCGTTAGCAGAGAACTCGTGTTTTAGTCTGAGTACAGTCGTTTAGCCTCTCTCACCGCCTTGCTAAACCTGTTCTTCGACTCCTTGAATCTGTCTCTATCTCCACTCCTAAACGCTTCCTCCTTCTCCAACCTCAACCTTCTGAGCTTTGCTTAGAACCAGGGCTTGTTGTTATTGAAGTTCACCCTGGTGCGTGTTGGAATACAGCAGTCCTCACAGAAGCTTATGTACGACGTCACAGCCTCTGTGAGTTCATCCAGACTATTGGTAGCAGTCGTGAACATATCCCAGTCAGTACAGTCCAAGCACGCCCGCAAATCCTCTATAGCCTCACTGGTCCACTGTTTAGATGTCCTCACAGCAGGTTTACAGAGCTTTAGTTTCTGCCTGTATGCAGGAATTAGGTGGACCATGGCATGGTCAAAGTGTCCCAGTGCTGCTCTGGGGACGGCGTGGTAGGTTCTACTGACTGTAGTGGAACAGTGATCCAGAGTGTTCCCTTCTCTGGTAGGGCATTTAATGAATTGTTTGTATTTGGGGAGTTCGTGGCTGAGATTACCCTTGTTAAAGTCGCCAAGTACGATAACCAGCGAATCTGGATTTGCTCGCTCCACACTCAGAATCTGGTCGGCGAGCATGCGTGTTGGGCCTCTTTAACCTGAGGACCCGGCGGCAAATAAACTCCGACCATAATGAGCGACGCGAACTCGCGAGGCGAGTAGAAAGGTTTACAGTTTATAAAAAAATGATTCAAGGAGCGGAGAACAATGTTGCAGAATCACTGTGACATCTACACACCAGCCACTATTAATGTAAAAACAAATATCACCGTCTTTCTTCTTGCCGGAGAGTGCTATGTCCCGATCCGATCTTACGAGTTGGAAGCCTGCCAGTTGTAATGCAGTGTCCGGGATCAAATCACACAGCCATGTCTCCGTGAAGCACAAAATAGAAGATGAAATAAAGTCTCTGTTTTTCACCATCAGTAGCTGAAGTTCGTCCATTTTGTTGCACAGTGAACGTACGTTGGAGAGGAAAAAGCTCAGAAGCACTGTTCGGATCCCGCGTCTGCGTAGCCGTACTAGAGCCTCCAACCGTTTACCCCTTCGGCGGCGTTTCGCTGCTTGAGTAAAGCCTAGCGCGGCTTTGACTAGAATGCCCACTAATTTTGCCGCTGGAAGCAGAAAAGTGGGAAATAAATCCACAGGAGTTGTTTCCCTGATGTTTAGAAGTTCGTCTCTTGTTAGAGAACTCGGAAAATCTTGGCAGAACACTGAATTAACAGACAAAACAAGACAAAACAGGGCGCACCGACTGGCTGAGGCTGCCATCATCAGCGCCATCTTCTCACTAGCACGGGTGTGCTGAACAGCAGGCCCCTCTGACCAGCATGGGTGTGCTGAACAGCAGGCCCCTCTCACCAGCACACGTGTGCTTAACAGCAGGCCTCACTCACCAGCACGGGTGTGCTGAACAGCAGGCCCCTCTCACCAGCACGGGTGTGCTGAACAGCAGGCCCCTCTCACCAGCACGGGTGTGCTGAACAGCAGGCCCCACTCTTAAAAGTCTTAAAGTCACTTTATTGTCAAGTGTGTTACATGCATGACATCCAACACAGATGAAATTACAGTCCTCTCTCTTGGTCCCACGATGCAACCAAGCAATTAAAAAATTAATCACAATTAACAGACATAAATTAACAATAAACAATCGGCGATCAACACAAGATAAATAATCAAAAATGTAATAAACTTAAAATAAACAACAGTCAAGAATTTTTAAAATGTAAAATATTATTTAAATAAAGTATTTAAAGAAATAAGATATTTAAACCAGTGTGGTAGTGCGATGTAGTGTAATGTGCAGTCCAGAGATCAGGATGTACGAGTGAATGTATGTGTGGGGGAAGGGGTCAGGGGGCAAAGGGGGGTGGGTGGGCAGAGGGGGGGAGTGATGGTAGAGCAGGGAGGGAGTTGAGTCTCCTGACAGCCTGGTGAAAGAAACTGTCTTTGAGCCTGCTGGTCCTGGCTGGAAGACTCCGCAGTCTCCTCCCTGACGGCAGCAGGCTGAAGAGGCTGTGAGATGGGTGGGTGGGATCACCTGCAATCTTGATTGCTTTGCTGGTGATGCGGGTGTTATAAATGTCCAGAAGAGGGGGGAGAGAGACACCAATGATCCTCTCAGCTGCTCTCACTATGCGCTGCAGAGTCTTGCGGCAGGACACGGTGCAGGTGCCGTACCACACGGTGATGCAGCTCGTCAAGATGCTCTCAACGGTGCCTCTGTAGAAGGTGTGCATGATGGGGGGCGTGGCTCCTGCTCTTCTCAGTTTGCGGAGAAAATACAGGCGCTGTTGGGCTTTTTTGGCCAGTGATGCAGTGTTGTGACTCCGCGACAGGTCTTCAGAGATGTGCACACCCAGGAACTTGGTGCATCTCACCCTCTCCACTGCAGCACCGTTGATGGTTAGCGGAGTATGCTGGGTGTGCACTCTCCTGAAGTCCACGACAATCTCCTTCGTCTTCTCAACATTCAGTTGGAGATTGTTGTCCTTGCACCACGTGGCCAGCCTGCTCACCTCACTCCTGTAGTTTGTCTCATCACCGTTTTTGATGGCACCCACCACAGTTGTGTCATCCGAAAACTTAATGAAGAGGTTGGAGCTGAATGATGGTGTGCAGTCGTGGGTCAGCAAAGTGAAGAGGAGGGGACTCAGCACACATCCTTGGGGGACCCCTGTGTTCAGTGTGATGGTGCTGGAGGTGTTGCTGCCAACACGAACTGCCTGTGGTCTCCCTATCAGGAAGTCCAATAGCCAGTTGCACAGGGAGGTGTTGAGCCCCAGGTGGTCTAGTTTGTGGATGAGCTGCTGGGGAATGATTGTGTTGAATGCTGAGCTAAAGTCGATGAACAGCATTCTGATGTAGGAGTCTTTAGTCTCCAGATGGGTGAGAGCTGAGTGGAGGGTAGCGGAGATGGCGTCATCGGTTGAGCGGTTAGACCGATACGCAAACTGGAAAGGGTCCAGGGCGGGGGGAAGGACAGACTTGATGTGTTGTAGGACTAGCCGCTCGAAGCACTTCATAAGGATGGGAGTGAGTGCGACCGGGCGGTAGTCATTGTGGCAGGAGGGAGATGACTTCTTCGGAACCGGGATGATGGTGGTAGCTTTGAGGCACGTGGGTACAACAGCCTGTCTCAGCGAGGTGTTAAAGATGTCGGTGAAGACATCTGTGAGCTCCTCCGCACAGTCTCTCAGGACACGACCCGGAATGTTGTCAGGGCCCTGGGCTTTCCTTGGGTTCGTCCTTTTGAGAGATCTCCTCACGCTATCTGGGGAAAGCGTCAGCACCTGATCACCGGGAGGTGGTGGAGTCTTCTGTGCTGGGGTGCTGTTGTCTGCCTCAAAGCGAGCGAAGAAGTCCTTCAGCTGGTTCAGCAGAGAGGTGGAGCTGTCACAGGTCTGCGGAGAGGGTTTATAGTCCGTGATGGTCTGCATCCCTCGCCACAGGTTCCTGGTGTGTCTGCTGTCATTGAAGCGGTCGGCGATCCTCCTGGAGTACTGCCTCTTGGCCAATCTGATGCCTCGCGACAGGTTGGCCCTGGCTGTCTTCAGGCCCATCTCCTCGCCAGCTTTGAAGGCGGCGCTCCGAGCCCTCAGGAGCCTGTGGACTTCCCCTGTCAGCCATGGCTTCTGGTTGGCCCGAATGGAGATGGTTCTGGTGACCGTGACATCCTCCATGCACTTCCTCATGCAGGAAGTGACGGTCTCCGTGTACTCCTGGAGGTCTACGGTGTTGTTGTAGGTGGCTGCCTTTCTGAACATGTTCCAGCACAGGTGTGCTGAACAGCAGGCCCCACTCACCAGCACGGGTGTGCTGAACAGCAGGCCTCTCTCACCAGCACAGGTGTGCTGAACAGCAGGCCCCACTCACCAGCACGGGTGTGCAGAACAGCAGGCCTCTCTCACCGGCACGGGTGTGCTGAACAGCAGGCCCCACTCACCAGCACAGGTGTGCTGAACAGGAAGCCTCTCTCACCGGCACAGGTGTGCTGAACAGCAGGCCTCTCTCACCAGCACTGGTGTGCTGAACAGCAGGCCCCTCTCACCAGCACGGGTGTGCTGAACAGCAGGCCCCACTCACCAGCACGGGTGTGCTGAACAGCAGGCCCCTCTCACCAGCACGGGTGTGCTGAACAACAGGCCCCTCTCACCAGCACAGGTGTGCTGAACAGCAGGCCCCACTCACCAGCACGGGTGTGCTGAACAGCAGGCCTCTCTCACCGGCACGGGTGTGCTGAACAGCAGGCCCCTCTCACCAGCACGGGTGTGCTGAACAGCAGGCCCCACTCACCAGCACGGGTGTGCTGAACAGCAGGCCCTTCTCACCAGCACGGGTGTGCTGAACAGCAGGCCCCTCTCACCAGCACGGGTGTGCTGAACAGCAGGCCCCTCTCACCAGCACCGGTGTGCTGAACAGTAGGCCTCACTCACCAACACGGGTGTGCTGAACAGCAGGCCTCACTCACCAGCACGGGTGTGCTGAACAGCAGGCCTCACTCACCAGCACGGGTGTGCTGAACAGTAGGCCTCACTCACCAACACGGGTGTGCTGAACAGCAGGCCCCTCTCACCAGCACCGGTGTGCTGAACAGCAGGCCCCTCTCACCAACACGTGTGTGCTGAACAGCAGGCCCCTCTCACCAGCACGGGTGTGCTGAACAGCAGGCCCCTCTCACCAGCACCGGTGTGCTGAACAGCAGGCCCCTCTCACCAACACGGGTGTGCTGAACAGCAGGCCCCTCTCACCAGCACGGGTGTGCTGAACAGCAGGCCCCTCTCACCAGCACGGGTGTGCTGAACAGCAGGCCCCTCTCACCAGCACGGGTGTGCTGAACAGCAGGCCCCTCTCACGAGCACAGGTGTGCTGAAGAGCAGGCCTCTCTCACGAGCATGGATGTGCTGAACAGCAGGCCCCTCTCACCAGCACGGGTGTGCTGAACAGCAGGCCTCTCCCACCAGCACGGGTGTGCTGAACAGCAGGCCTCTCTCACCAGCACAGGTGTGCTGAACAGCAGGCCCCTCTCACCAGCACGGGTGTGCTGAACAGTAGGCCCCTCTCACCAGCACGGGTGTGCTGAACAGCAGGCCCCTCTCACCAGCACGGGTGTGCTGAACAGCAGGCCTCTCTCATCAGCACGGGTGTGCTGAACAGCAGGCCCCTCTCACCAGCACGGGTGTGCTGAACAGCAGGCCCCTCTCACCAGCACGGGTGTGCTGAACAGCAGGCCCCACTCACCAGCACGGGTGTGCTGAACAGCAGGCCTCTCTCACCAGCACGGGTGTGCTGAACAGCAGGCCCCACTCACCAGCACGGGTGTGCAGAACAGCAGGCCTCTCTCACCGGCACGGGTGTGCTGAACAGCAGGCCCCACTCACCAGCACAGGTGTGCTGAACAGGAAGCCTCTCTCACCGGCACAGGTGTGCTGAACAGCAGGCCTCTCTCACCAGCACTGGTGTGCTGAACAGCAGGCCCCTCTCACCAGCACGGGTGTGCTGAACAGCAGGCCCCACTCACCAGCACGGGTGTGCTGAACAGCAGGCCCCTCTCACCTGCACGGGTGTGCTGAACAGCAGGCCCCTCTCACCAGCACGGGTGTGCTGAACAGCAGGCCCCACTCACCAGCACGGGTGTGCTGAACAGCAGGCCTCTCTCACCGGCACGGGTGTGCTGAACAGCAGGCCCCTCTCACCAGCACGGGTGTGCTGAACAGCAGGCCCCACTCACCAGCACGGGTGTGCTGAACAGCAGGCCCTTCTCACCAGCACGGGTGTGCTGAACAGCAGGCCCCTCTCACCAGCACGGGTGTGCTGAACAGCAGGCCCCTCTCACCAGCACGGGTGTGCTGAACAGCAGGCCCCTCTCACCAGCACCGGTGTGCTGAACAGTAGGCCTCACTCACCAACACGGGTGTGCTGAACAGCAGGCCTCACTCACCAGCACGGGTGTGCTGAACAGCAGGCCTCACTCACCAGCACGGGTGTGCTGAACAGTAGGCCTCACTCACCAACACGGGTGTGCTGAACAGCAGGCCCCTCTCACCAGCACCGGTGTGCTGAACAGCAGGCCCCTCTCACCAACACGTGTGTGCTGAACAGCAGGCCCCTCTCACCAGCACGGGTGTGCTGAACAGCAGGCCCCTCTCACCAACACGGGTGTGCTGAACAGCAGGCCCCTCTCACCAGCACGGGTGTGCTGAACAGCAGGCCCCTCTCACCAGCACGGGTGTGCTGAACAGCAGGCCCCTCTCACCAGCACGGGTGTGCTGAACAGCAGGCCCCTCTCACGAGCACAGGTGTGCTGAAGAGCAGGCCTCTCTCACGAGCATGGATGTGCTGAACAGCAGGCCCCTCTCACCAGCACGGGTGTGCTGAACAGCAGGCCTCTCCCACCAGCACGGGTGTGCTGAACAGCAGGCCCCTCTCACCAGCACGGGTGTGCTGAACAGTAGGCCCCTCTCACCAGCACGGGTGTGCTGAACAGCAGGCCCCTCTCACCAGCACGGGTGTGCTGAACAGCAGGCCTCTCTCATCAGCACGGGTGTGCTGAACAGCAGGCCCCTCTCACCAGCACGGGTGTGCTGAACAGCAGGCCCCTCTCACCAGCACGGGTGTGCTGAACAGCAGGCCTCTCTCACCAGCACAGGTGTGCTGAACAGCAGGCCCCTCTAAACAGCACCGGTGTGCTTAACAGTAGGCCTCACTCACCAACACGGGTGTGCTGAACGACAGGCCTCACTCACCAGCACGCGTGTGCTGAACAGCAGGCCCCTCTCACCAGCACGGGTGTGCTGAACGGCAGGCCTCACTCACCAGCACGGGTGTGCTGAACAGCAGGCCCCTCTCACCAGCACCGGTGTGCTGAGCAGCAGGCCCCTCTCACCAGCACGGGTGTGCTGAACAGCAGGCCTCACTCACCAGCACGGGTGTGCTGAACAGCAGGCCCCTCTCACCAGCACCGGTGTGCTGAGCAGCAGGCCCCTCTCACCAGCACGGGTGTGCTGAACAGCAGGCCCCACTCACCAACACGGGTGTGCTGAACAGCAGGCCTCTCTCACCAGCACGGGTGTGCTGAACAGCAGGCCCCTCTCACCAGCACGCACGCGTGTGCTGAACAGCAGGCCCCTCTCACCAGCAAAGGTGTGATGAACAGTAGACCCCTCTCACCAGCACAGGTGTGACTGAACAGCAGGCCTCCATCACCAGCACAGGTAATCAAGCAAAACTAGACAAAACAAGACAAAACAGGGCGCACTGACCGGCCGACGCTGCCATCATCGGCACCATGATAGCTCAGAAGCAACACAAGCATCCGTCATCAGGTATGACCGCCCCAGCAAAACTACTGCAGCGTATGAAGAGAGCTCTTCAGAGACAACGTGTTTTATATAGGGTGTTAGGGGGGGAGGAGCATGCGGCAGGCCGTGTGGCGTCGCAGGTGGTTGGACAGGGGATTAGCCTGAGTTAAGCCGATAGATTATCATGAGTTAAGCCGATATATAACCATCTTTTTCCTTTTGTGATGCCAGGGGAGGGGGAGGCTTGAGACTGAGTACAGTGCCGGTACGACGAGTAATGGTGGTGTATCAGGCTGGGAGTAAAAAACTGGAAATATGGATATGGCTGTAAAATTATAAGGCATCTCAAGTTTGACTTGGTTGATGACATCCTTCCAATGATTGCTTAATTTAAAACCACCCTCTCGGTTGAAGTTGTCTATGTTTGTATATCTGGATGGCTTCAAAGACAATTCTTTGGTGGTATCCAGGCGGCTTGCAGAGCACTTTGGTATCGGAGAAAACAATATCATGAGAACCCGCTGTGTTGAAACTGATCAGCTACGGCAGAAGAATTCATCCTACCGTGCTTTGTATCTGACTTGTGCTCGCAAATGCGATCAGAAACATGTCGTTTTGTTTCCCTGATATAGCAATCGCCACAGGTGCAACTCAGTTTGTAGACACACTAAGTCAGGAATGACATATTTTACGGATGGGATCAGATCACGGATTTTGTGTACTGGACTGAATCGGAACTGGATCTTGTGTTTGCCTACAATTTAGAACAATTTAGAACAGGTAATTGTATTTTATTACTTGAGACATTATTCAATCAGTTAAATAAAGCAATAAAATGAACGTCTTCTGGGACGACCAATTCTGTAGGGTTGTCACCCAATTAGGTAGCCAAAAGAAGCGGCAGGCCCAGTGATTGTTGTGATTCAGTGTTGCTGTTGTCATAATTTTCAGTGCTCAGATGATCTGGATGGGCTGCTTTTGCTTGTCGGATGAATTTTATGATCGTTGGTCCTTTTTGGGAAAGCTCCTCTGCCAATTTAGTTTGAATTGGAATCCCAATCACAGTTTCAAAATGCTCAGAGGTGGGATGCCTCAAATAAATAAGGTCAGGTTCCTTTTAAAGCAGAAACACATTTCGCTTGTGTATTAATTGATGAATGTTGATTGTAGTAAGCCTCGCGCATTAGCTGCTTCACACTGGTATCGGAGAGATGCTTTTCACGAAATGCAGTCTGCAACTGTTTGCTTCTCTAGCTGACTCTGCCCTGTTTCATTAGCAGGTAAAACTCCAGGCTTTTATAAGCATTGGAGTTGGCCTTTTTTGATCAGTTAAAGCTTGGATCAGAGCAGGTGACATTTTGTAATACGGAATTTCACATCTGTCCCCAATACAGGTTCCTGATGTTGCCATCTCAGGTGTCTCGGCCTCGCTGTGCGCTGCGTTGCACCGCTAGCTGAGTAGATAACCTTGTGTCCAATAAACCCTCAGAGCCAGGGTGAACATCCGACTCCAAACGTCATTTATTGGTTTTAACGAGGTAAAACTGGCGAGAAAACACAGATACAGCATCTGTTATAACCCGGAAACACCAACACAATGAACACCACAGCATCAGAACATTGTCTTAGATAACAATAGATCTTGGACGGACCAGGCCCCTACATTACCACTGAACAACTACACAAGAGCACAAGCTGCTGCGTTGCATAAAGGCAGATCGTGTATTCATCACACTGCACCCCAAATGTACAGCATTACACATAACACTAAACTGTGGATGAGATACTTTGTCATCTTTGCTCTCAGGATCGCAACATAGCCACCTGGGCACAAGTCTTACTCGACCTACTAAATCACAAGTAACATCCACAATAAGGAAAGTTGCAGGCTTCGTTGCTAACTAGGCCTCGTATTTACCACAACAACTTAACAGCACCATACAGGCATTTACATCACTATAACGGTCATTCCAACATTACAACAGCATTGCCAATATTATAAGAACATAAACAACTTACAGACAATGCTTCTCAAAGTCCCACAATGGACAACTGCGGCTGGCTTCACTGGGACGCGATGTGTGCCACCATCTTGAATTATCTGTAATGGCCGACGCCCACGTGGTTAAGCGGGAATCTTAATTCGCAACTTCCTGGTCATGTGACCAAAACCAGCATCAAAAACACGAAATTCCTGTGTACATACGCCCCCCCCCCCTAAACATTCAATGTTTTTCTAAAACATCCACATACACATCCACCAAATATATATTCCAGAAGGCTTTTCCATTTCAGGCCGCCTTGCCTATGCAAATTTCTGCGGGAAACACTGCATACCTATACAACACACAACATTAAACAAATGTTTATACCCAAGAAGTTAACAGTTTCAATATAAGAAATCATCACCATTTTATTAGAAAATACAGCAATAAATTAAGGTAAATTGAAATCAATTGTATAGGCTACTTGTTATCATTGAAATACTTACAAAATACCTGCTATGAATGCTTGAAACAGCTTTCATCCTTGAATTGCTCTCAATTCCCTCCAGGTCTTCTATTTTTAGCAGGGTCAAATCATCTATACACTCTACCCCAATCTCATGCAGCCTTTGTAGTAGTAGGCTTTCAATTGTCTTCACAGAGGGATGGCAGTACCACCTTCAGCAGCTCTTTCCATCGTTTACATGTTTGTGCTTCAATGGTAAAAGCGGTTTCCCTCCTCTGTGCTAAAATGTAAGAGGCATGTAGTCATGAATCATAGAAGAGCGTTTACAAATGACTTTACTCTGGCTAAGGTGTTCAACTTCATACACACCAAGATCAGGTACAATGTTAGCCATATTTTCTTGGAGAACAAAAAGCATCTCACTTTCATTTTTTACTATGATGCATGCTATCTGCCCCAGCCTTAAATATCCCACATCATAATCAAGTACAACAAGCAAACCATTTGCATATGAAGTACCTTGTACTGTAACCTTATAAGTAACTACTGCATTCTCTGAAGACAACATGTAGTCCTCTACAGCATCTTTCACAGACTTCTCGTGCTCTCTGCATAGGACTTGGTGGAGTCTGTAATCTGCACAGGGGATGAAAAAAAACCTCCCACTACTCTAAGCCTGCAGCAGTTGATGTCTATCAGCTAGTGACTTGGTAATGTTTTTGAAGTTTCTAGATACACGAATGCATCTTTTAAAGTAGCCATGCTTACTTTCAAACCTCATAGTCCAAGTTCGAATTAGTGGACCATATTTCCGAGTCGGGACTGCATAATGCAGAAAATAATGGTGTTTTGGATTATGATTTTTGTTTGGGAATATCACAAATCTGTGTTCTATGTACTCTTCCACAATTATCTTCGTGTATGCAACCTGTGATTCTGCTATTTTTGGAGCACAAATGAATTTCACTATTTCCCTGAAGCAATAACAATTGCCATTCCTTATCATTAGCATCTGAGATTTTGTCCCAAAGCAAAATAGGCATGAACTTGAGCAGCCACCAATTTTCAGCTGGATGACCCCAGAGCTTCTCTCCTTTACTCTGCACCACATCAGGTTTATTGGCACTCTCCCCGGAGATTGACTTTATTCTATTGTTCAGCAATGCATATGTGAACCACTTTCTGTTAGTAACCAAGTAATGTAAGCAAAGTGACAAGTCATAATCAACCACACCCTCAAACAAGTCATGAGCAAGACATGGAGGCAGCCCTTGTTGACATGATTCCAAGAACACAGGATGAGATGTTACTATCCTTTGTGCAAGCGGTTCCAAGAGTTCATGAACAGTGAGCCTGGTGAAATTTGGGGAGCGCATCATCAGTAGTGTACCTTTGGTTCCTAGGGTGTTTCGGCCTTTCAGACTATACACCCTCCCCAAAGGCGGCCAGCGACAGGGTGATCAATCCTACGCTTGTGTCCCATGCCCAATTAGTCATAGGAGTTGCCTTGTAGTTGATAGCCAACATCCCATGGGACTATGCATGGTAGGGGCGTCCTCCCTGAGTCAAGCATTGTTGACCGCATACCTCCTGGCCCTCTCACTTCTGGGCCCAGCTGGGGTTTTTCCTCTTCATCCAGAGCCACTGACTGCTGCCTTCTGCCGCCTCCGATACAGCTCTGATTGCCGAACGCTGGCTCTGGCCCTTAATTCCCAGGTCTCTAAGCAGTCTGGTTGTAGATGTTGCCACAAAACCTCTGCAGCCCACCTCCACTGGTCGGACTTCTGTGTTCCAGCCATGATGCCATGGTTCGGCAGCTAGATTGGCATAGCGCAGATGTTTTCGCTCATAAGCCTCATCTACTGAGTCCTCCCAGGGTACTGTGAGCTCAATAATGAAGACCTTCTTGAGCGAACGGGACCAGAGCACCATGTCAGGTCTTAGGGTGGTGGTTGCGATCTCCGAAGGAAACACAAGTTGCCGACCAATGTCAACTAGCATTTTCCAGTCGCGGGCCAAGCGCAGCTGTGTAGAGCCGCTCTTCGGTGGTTTAGCCCCTTCGCGGACAAATGACGTCATCCAAGTAGATTAGACAACATTCCCATTGCAGCCCTGCCAAGACCAGCTCCATGAGACGCTGGAAGGTGGCCGGGGCCGAATGAAGACCCATAGGAAGCCGATTGAATTGGAACACACCCTGGGGTGTGCGGAACGCGGTCTTAGGTGTAGAGGCCTCATCAAGTGCCAACTGCCAGAAGCCCGAGAGCAAAGCTAGGGTTGAAAAGCACCACGCACCCAAGATAGCGTCGAGGGAATCATCCATGCGAGGCAATGGATATGCATCAACCACCGAGATCTTGTTCAATTTACGGATGTCGGCGCAGAAATGGAGACTCCCGTACTTTTTCTTGACCAGCACAATGGGAGCACCCCATGGGCTGGTGGATGGAGAGATGATGTCCGCCGCCAACATCTCAACTGCGGAGCGGATATGATCCTTTTCTGCCGGGCTAAAGCGGTGTGAATTTAGCCGAATAGGGGCCGAGTTGCCCTTATCTATGTGATGTTCCAGGAGAGTGGTACGTCCGAGATCGAATTTACCCTGGCTAAACACATCGGTGAACCTGACGATGAGATCGCGGAGGCGCTGGCGCTCCTTGGAGGACAACGAGACATTCTCGTTGCACAACGCATTGATCTACGATGCGTCGGACCTCCCTTTGTGCAGCACGCCCGCCACAACCCCTCCCGGCCGGAGGACCCGGGATGGCGTGCGCTAACACCGCACCCACCGGAACAATGACCGGCGAGGGCCCCAAATTTAGGACTTGTTAAAAGGGGTCCCGGCCCGCCGACACGGCCATCAAGGCGCCCACCAACCCGTCGGACCTCGAGAAATAATTGGAGGGAGACAGGAGGATACCTGTCCCCGGGGACTCCAATTTCAACGGACTGAGCAGCCTGGGGATAGCAAGACCTGAGACCCGGGTAGATCGGTGACGGACATCGTGGTCAGGGTCCGCACACTCGCGGCCAAGGGTGGCAACCCAGAGGGGGGTTGCAGAAAATGCAACCGCCCTCCTGATGGCATCTCCACGCACCCCTGGTCGACCAGGATCCTCACGGTCATCCTGGCCAAAGAATCTGTCCCCAGAAGGCACGGCACCGCCAAGGTCTTTGAGACCAGAATGGGCCCCACCAATTTAACTTCGCCGAGTGCGATGGAAGCGACGACGTGACCCACAATATCCAGGCTGCCCCCGTTCGCGGCCACACAAACCCCGCGAACCGGACGCAGCGGGCCGACGCTGTTTGGTAGCAGCCGATAAATGGTCTCCGAAATCATAGTGGCAGACGCACCTGTATCCACGAGGATCCGTACATCCACCCCCTGCACCTGTCCCGCAATGGCCGAGGACCCCGCAGCGTCAGGTTCTATTAGGGGCTCACACCGAGTTTATTAAGGGCTAATGCCGAACCAACCACCCTAGCCTATAACTCTCCAGGGGACAGGGTACTGTGAATCCTACAACCTTGGCAAACTCGGCTCTCCTCTCTGCCCCGGCCCGGGACTACCCCAACCTCGGCCAGTCGGGCGGAATAGCCTCCCCCAGCCTCGTGTGAGGATCACCTACCCCGAGTCCCCACTCCTACCCCTGACGAACCCCGGTTATGTCCCAAGTCCCCCTTTAAATACCCCCCGGGGGACATGACGTCACCGTCCCCCAAGGTCCGCCTGATGTCACGTTCTGCGACGCCACTCTCTCCTAGGGTGAGCGTGACGTCACCCACTACTCCCCTACACAAGTCAAATGGCAAACAACCACAAGTCAACTTAGATTAAAGCCATCATTCTAACTTCGTACTACAACAAACAAACATGGCCAACCAAAATAGTTTTCTAAATCACCAAAATAAAGCCATAAAAGTAATGTAACAGTGATCATAGGAACTGTGACCGAAATTTCACAATAAACAACATAAACAACATGTACCACCAAAACCCTGTAGCCATAGCTGACTGCATGAGTCGCTCCACAACAGTAGGAGCATCAGTTGGAGTATCAACATCAAGGCACCTTTAAAGATTCGCACACTAAATCTAAACACAAGATCATACTTTGCAGCAGTCATCCGGAGCAAAACATTTTATTTTAGGCCACTGAATAGCATTGGCAGCTAGGGGTGTACAACTCCTCTAGAGCAGTTTTGAGTGAAGATCTCACACGTAGTGATCCAAGTTGCAGTTTATTGACAATTGCATTCCAAACCCTAAGGGCATCAATAGCAAAGGCACCTTCCTCCAGTATTTGTACGGCAATAAGGAATGTGAAGCTGGTAAATGAGTGAAGATCTTGGGTTAAATTTGTTCTTTGAAACAGAGAGAAGATCCAGCAGGTAATCTGTGGATTTTTTTCTAAGTACATCATGAATAAATAAGATCTGGTGCACAAGCCGTCGAACATTAAGATATGTTAAGTTTGACCCAATGTAGATATCACAGTGGTGAGTCCTATATGGGCAGTTCAATGCAAATCTTAAGGCCGAGTGATAAATTGAGTCAAGCTTCTTCAGTACAGTACTTGGGGGAAGCAGTGCTTGTGTCGATACAGAAAACCAATTTTTATTTTTGTCTTTTTCCCAATATAATCAATGTGATCTTCAAAATTCCATTTTGAATCCAGGATGACCCCAAGATACGTATAGATCTTGACTTGCTCTATTTGATAATTATTTAAGGAATGTAATTGTGGGAAAATAACTTTCCTGCTTTAGTCCTGGTGAGAGAAGCATAGCACTTTGGTTTTGGAGGTATTCAGGACTAGTTTAAGAGCAACTAGCTCATGTTGTACTTTGTTAAATCACCCTGGAGCTTAGCAATCACGTCATCTGGAGAGCGCCCAGCAGTAATGAGAATCGTGTCATCTGCAAAAAGATTTACCCTGGAATGATCGAGGTCAGTGCCCAAGTCATTGACATAGAGAGAACAAAAGGGGGCCGAGGATGGAACCCTGTGGAACCCCTTTTGTTATCTTTACACTGTTTGACCTCCAACCATCTGTGAATACAGTTTGGGTGCGAGAAAAGAGGTAATTTTTAACCATTTTACTGTGTTTTCGGAAAAAAGAGGCAACTTCGTTTACTAAGCAGGGTGTTGTGGTCGACTGTATCAAAAGCTTTGGACAAGTCAAGAAAAAGACTGGCACAGTACTGCTTATTATCAAGGCTATGTTAATGTGATTTAGAGAGTCTAATGCAGCAGATGTGGTGCTGTATTTTTTTCGGAACCCAGATTATTTTAGATGTAATAGATTGTTGTCGGACAGGAAACTGCTGATTTGGTAGTTCAATCATTTTTCAAAAATGTTCATTAACAAGGACAAAATTGAGATAGGTCGGTACTTATTTGGATCATCTTTAGGGCCCCTTTTGTAAAGTGGACGAACATAGGAATGTTTCCATTCTAGAGGTGCTGATGCTTCTTTGATGGACAGGTTGAAAATATGGGCTATAGGTTTGTATATTAGGTTACCAACAGTTAGCAGAGCAAAGACGGGAATCCTATCTGCTTCGTGGATTGGCTGGAAACTAAATTCGTTTAATGTTCAGACAGGGGTGTAGGAATTTTCATGAGCAGGGGTGACTCCTAATACATTATCAAAAAGGTTACCAGCTTCGGAAAAATTAAGGTTAAAATTGTCAACTCTTTTTTTGGGATCTGAAAAATATTCCCCATTTCGGTTAAATTCAACGGCAGATTGTCTGTTTTGGATGCCTTTTCGATACATTTGGTTGCTTTCTAGAAGATCCTGGCATTTCCATGTGATTCCAGGAGAGTGGAGGAAAAGTAGGCATATTTTGCATGCCGTATTTTTTTGACACATCTATTCCTTAAAACCCTGTATTCTAGCCAGTCATTGACCAAATTACTTTTCTGAGCACATGCGTAAGCCTTGTCCCTAGTTTTCATGAGCTTAGTAATCAAAGTACCAAACCATGGTGGGCGGGTTGCCTTTAGTTTTCAATCTAACCAACAGAGCATGTTTGTTAAGCATTTGGAGGAACGTGTAACTGAAGGTCTCCCAAGCCGTAGTCAGGTTGGGGATATCACAGACCTTGTCAATATCCGAGTGAAGCACATCATTAGTAAATGCCTGAGTGCTGAAGTGTCTCATGGAGTGCTTCTCAACTAATTTAGGGAGGGCTTTGGGTCTGTCTGATGATCTCACCCCAAAAATGAAGGAGTGATCACTAGGGTTATTACCCAGAACACCAATCAGTGCGAAATTGTGAGGGGCATTAGTCAATAGGATGTCAAGTAGAGATGACTGTCCCGGATTTTTTAGTTTGGGTCTTGTGGGGACATTTATTAATTGAAACAGGTTAAATTAATCTGCAAAATTTGTGGCCACGGCCGGTGGGTTTAGCCAATTCCAATTTAGGATCACCCACTAAAACTATTTCACCTTTAGGGAGGCCCCCAAGAAGCTCTCTCAGTGCAGACACAGCTTCAACATCCTTCCCACGAGGTGGTCTTTAACAGCGCACTACCAATATCTGTTGATTATTTGGGAGAGTTATTCTGAGAGCCAGACCTTCAAAACAACAGTTTTAACAAGGAGTGAGCTGGTGAACATGCAATAGTATTACGAACATACTGTATGGGGCTCGGTGTGCCCGGCCCCACCCGGCCTCCATTCGAGAACCCTCTCGAAGCCCCCCCCCCTGCTGTCCAGGTGCCCCCCCCACTGGGATCCGGTCACATGTCCAGCCGGGATCACAGAGAGTGCCACGGGATCACAGAGTGCCACGCCCTCACAGCATCCCGTGGCCTCCCGAGTCCTGAACCAGCCCTGACGTCATTCCCGCCTCCAGCCTGGATGACGTCATGTGTGTGTGTAGACCCACGTGGTAGTGACGCTCCCGGCATAGTGACGTCACACTTGTGGGTGTAGTGATGCTCCAATCACTACACAGGTGACCCTTACTCCCACATAGGTTATACTGCTCTGGGTTTCCGCAATCATCCACTACGTGGTCCAGTGATTTACAGCAGTAGCACCCCCGTGCCTCACACGTCGACGCCATTAGGCCACGTCCTCCACACTTCCTGCACAGCTTGGAAATGGCCCTCTGAAACAATGTAGCCCCTGTGTTGCGTTCGAAACGTCGTAATTTATTTTAATTAAATTTATTGAAATTTTATTTTATTTCTACATACGTGAATTTACCGAAAAAAACAATGAGTATAATCTCTGCAGTCACGAAAACTTCAATCCTAGATTATTCTACCTCTACGGGGAGGTTGTCCTTACAATTCTGTCCAAAACATCTTTCCTTGTTTTTTTTTCTTCTCTGCGTATGTATCTCTACGTGTTGCTTATTTCTTCGTTCTTGTTTACTATGTCGTCGTTTTACCATGTTCTCCCTCATGTTTTGTGGCTTTCTCTTCACCCCTCCCCCCACCGCTACACTCAATATAAGTCCCTGTACGTTATTCATTCAGGCATCTTTCTGTGTGTGCCTCTGCATTTGTGTGTGTTGTGGGGGTCGCTGGCCCCCGAGATCACTCCCGGCTGTATCCCGATTGCAGGGGTCCCGCCGCTCCCCGACCCCTCGCTGCTGTGCGAACCGCCCCGGCTGCCGCTGGGCTCATCGCTCACAGGGCAAGGACTATCGTCTGATGGTTCCCCTCCTTGGGTCCCCCCACCTCGGGTTTGCGTGAAGGGCATGGCTCGTCGCCGGCTCCCGTACGCCCGTTAACGCGGCGTCGCCTCTCTTTCAATCAAACGCAATGCCTCCCCTCACGCAGCCCCGCACAGCACTCACACGCTGCGAGCGTACGCACACACAGCCCCGCACTCGTTCACACTCCCTCTTTACACAGCCCCACGCAGCACTCGTCTCAACACTGAATACCCACGTTACGATCGCACACCTGTGGAGCACTGATTACACATGCCGCGAGCGTACGCACACACAGCCCCGCGCGCGTTCACACTTCTCATCGAGACCACACGAGGTTACGATTAGTTATTAATGATGTATTATCGGCTACCTGCGATTTGCTGTTAAATCAGTGTGGATCGACAAGGCTGACCTACGCTAACGCCCAAGGGTCTGTTCCCGATTTTTCTACTTATGATACGCTTTACCTCTTTACTCACGGTTTGATGCGCTTGGCTTTCCGTTGGTCTCCTCGCTGCTCACCTCGACGCGTCTCACGGACGTTTGGGCGGACGAGCTCGAAGCCGTCACGAGCGCTGGCTTTTCGGAGTAAGAGCGCCTCTACCTGGCTGCGCCCCCCTTTTATCGTCTCCCTACATCAAGGGATGCCGACTCGAGAGCCTTCTTGGCCAATCAGGTCGCCACGCCCGTTAAGCCGCATTCCCATGTTTCCCTAACAATGGGCGCACGCCAGCCGCGGCGGCTTGCGGGTGCCTTTGTTATGCCAATCAGCCGCGGTGTCCATAACAAAGCCTCGCTGTGGGCTGCTTCGCGCCGGCGGTTCCCGAGCACTCCGCCACGCCAATCAGCTGCCCCCCCCCCTCCCTGGCTTCCCCTTAGTTCGTGGCTGTGGCCCCCCTGTCGGCCTTGTCGATACGTGTGTGTGGGGGGGGTGCGTTTCAACCGTGGTGGCTGGACAGCCCTCGCCGTGACCATACAATCTCAACCTGGTCACAGCGCCGCGGTGCGAACCAGCATCGCGGGAGGCCGCCCAATTCCCTGGCCGCAGGAAACCGTGAAGATTATCCCTATGAGGGCTTTCGGGTAAAAACCGGCCGGCCATGGGGGGGGGGGGGGAAATGTGTGAGGGTGTGTTTATGTGGGGGGTGGTGAGGGGGAAGTGAGGTTGGCCCCGTCGCTTGGTGGTGGCGAGGTCGTAGATGGGGCGCCCGCCGAGCGGCTTCGCGGCGGCGGCATCACAGTGTCTCTTGGTGGGGTATTGCTCTGGTTGTCCCTCTGGCCTGCCCAAAAATATATTTCCCTGTGTGCCTTCTCTGTGTATGTACCTCGTGTCTGCTCACGAGTCCTTGTCCTCTGTTTTACGTCGGCATGTTCAGCCCAGATGATGAACACGAGGGATTTAGCAGTCTTTTGAAGCCGTTCGTATCCCCTCCTCCACACTCATAAATCCACGAAACACGCCGGCTACTCAGGCAAGAATTTACCAAGGGGACAATCTCACACACCCACACAATGGAATCAAACCTAGCCAATCATAAGAAGACCAATTATAAAGTATGAATCATCGGCTGGCCGTGAAGGCATTGCGGCTCATCGCGTGATTAGAATAAGTCATTTATAAGCGCCTTAGTTTTTTTTATTTTGTTTTCTTTCATATCTTTTTAATCGCATATACGACCAATAGATTTGTCGATGGAAACTAAACTCTTGAAATGCTCATCACGAATCTATTGAAGTATGCTTTCGCCTTTGGGGTATAATTAGTGCTTTTATTGCCCTTCATATGAATATTGTTGCATTCTTGTTTTAAAGACTCTACCTGTCGCCGGATATGCTCGTTACGCGTTGGAATTAATGATGTGTGTGGTTGCAAAGAAAAAAAAACATTGATGGTTAAGTGTGCTGCTCAATGAGAGAAATCTCCCGGATGGTATCGTGGATAATTCCGAGCATAAGAGTTCACATATTAGAGTGTCATATTTTTGTTTAGAATTAAAATGAGAAGTGTTTGAGTGTTTCTTTCCAAGTCCATGCATAACTTTTATTTATAAGAACTGTATCCTGCGTTGAGAGATGAATTTGGAGACCTAACATAACATAAACACACTAAGATAATCAATAAATGTTTAAGCAAGGATAATTGCTTTATCCCGATTGATAAATACGACACTGGGCAGCGAAGGTAATCCTAATTATCACAACTGCCTACATTAACATAATCGCAATCATTCGCATAAATTAATACGATGATATCTATGATTATCATAATTTATGTATACAATTACATACATTAGCATAATTTTGATTTTATTTTATAATTTTTATCAAAATTTCATAACCCGACATATACCACAGCATCATCATCATCTGTAGAAGCAGGTAAACTGAGAGATTCAACATCAATCTCTGGTAGCTCAATAAATACAGGCACAGGCTTTTCCTCACAGTGCTCAACTGGTCGTCTGGCAGATGGGATATCTGGGTATTGTAAGTGTTGTTTGTTTTTATTATTGAAACATTTTACATTGACAAGGCAGAAGTAGCAGTTATCCAAATGGTGTGTAGGTTCTCTTCAACCCATTGGCACACCAAACTTCAGCTTAGCATTCTTTCCTTTAGACCATAATCGCAAAGTTTCAACACAGGTTTTACACACTTTGTGAGGAGCCCAATTTTTGTCTTGGTCTCCAAGTCGTACTTTAAAGTAGGCAAGATAAACCTTCTTGACTAAGGTATTGATGTTGCACCTTTGATCCTGCAAAGTGAAGCTGCCACAGATGTAGCAGAAGATATCTGGGTCATTACTGCATTTCCTTCTTTCGGATGTTGTAGCCATTGTTAGATCACGCCCTGCAGAAGAAAAATATTAAATAAATGTGGATATCTACATAAAATGATATTATAAACACACCAGTGGTGGCTCCTGCAAAATCTCTCAGGGGAGGCAAATGTTTGGATGATTGATAAGGATAAGGTCCACCCATGCAATGGATAAATTAACAGCTTAAGCATGTAAAGGCAACTTCACTTCTTTAATATTAATGAAAAATAAAGTGACTCTTACAATACATCTCCTTGTTTGTTTTTATACTCACTATTATTACACTGCTTACATCACATTACTCGCTTAATACACTGCTTACTTATACTTAAATTTTGCTCTTCTCTCTTTCAAAGTAGCAAAGTGATCAATTACTCTCTCATTGAAAGCAGGCATGTTCCTGACTAGTTCCCTCTCCATGGAAAGCATAGCCAGTGTATTCAGACGTTCCTGTCCCATTACATTTCTCAGGAATGTCTTGATTCTCTTTAAGGTTGAGAAACACCTCTCAGCTTCAGCAGTTGTCATGGGAGTGGTTATGAGGATGTTCAACAGAGCAACAGTCTCTGAAAAAGTATCCTGGAGGTTGTACTTCAGCAAAACCTGGTACAGCGCCAGTGCACCACAGCAGCCCTTGAATTCTGGACTCTCATAAATGAGAGACAGTTCAGTCTTCTGCTTCGCCTTATTTAACATAGGGTATGCCCTGACAGTGATGTTCAGAGCCTCAACAGGGACTAATAATAATAGTACAATTTGTAACGCGCGCAAATTTGCAGACGTAGTGGCCGCAACTCAGAGGCGCGGAGCCAAGCTCAGAGTCGCTCAAAAGCATGATTGTAGAGGTGAGTTTTTAAGTGTCTCTTGAAGGAGGCGATTGAGATGATGCTGCGAATGTGCAGAGGGATATCGTTCCAGACTGTTGGGGCTGCCACCGAGAAGCGGCGCGTAGACATGACCATCCTGGATCTTGGTATCGAGAGGAGGTCGTGAGTCGCGCTGCGCAGGCATCTGCCGTGTGCCGAGCTGCAAGTTGTCAATAATGAAGAGAGGTACGGCGGGCAGGCGGATATGAAGGCATTGTGGCAGAGGCAGGCGGTCTTGTATGTGACCCTACTGGCGATGGGGAGCCAGTTGAGAGCGCGGAGACGAGCTAGTGAGTCGAGGCGGGGATGAGTGTGGGCAATGACGACGCGTGCTAGGTTATTTTGTAGTCTTTGAAGCTTCTTTAGGTTGCCAGCGGAGGTCCGGACAAGGACGGAGTTGCAATAGTCAAGGCGAGACCCAACTATGCAACATGCCAAAGTGTTGGCAATTTCATTAGAGATGAGAGGACGTATGTGTCTAAGAGCCTTCAGGTGAAAGTTACATGAGCTGATGATATGGTTGGTTTGACGGTCGAAGGATAAAGTTGAATCTAGGATGACACCGAGGTAGCTGAAGTGGTCGGTGAACTTGATGCTGTGACTGAAGATGTGTATGTGTGTGGGGAGTGCTGCTGAATTGAGACGTTGCTTGGTACCTAACATGATGGCCACTGACTTTTTTGGATTAAGGGCTAGGTTGTGTGCAGTGAACCATTGTTGCACGGCGGTGATACATTCCGAGAGCCTCTCGAATCTAGATGCATTGCTAGAATCGATGGCGGTGAATAGAATCGTGTCATCCGCATATAAGTGGTGCTTAACACCGAAGCTTGCAATGAGCCGGCCGATCGGGGAAGTGTATGCTGCGAAGAGCAGGGGACCTAGAACAGAGCCCTGGGGAACCCCGCATAATGCTGTTGTTTCAGGCAATGTGGACATGCCCACCCTGACTGAAGATTGCCGGTCAGAAAGGTACGAAGCTATCCACTTGAGTGCTGAGCCGCATATACCGAAGTCGGATTTCAGGAGGGAAGTAAGGAGCGAATGGTTGATGGTGTCGAAGGCTGACGAAATGTCCAGACTTACAAGTGCAACAGTTGAGCCGGAATCAATGATCGTTAAAATGTCATCGAGCACTCCAGTGAGTGCTGTTTCTGTGGAGTAGTTTTGACGGTAAGCTGACTGGAAGCAGCAGTAGTTTGCGGAGGAGGTGACGTGTGGTTGTAGCTGGGCGAGGGCTAGTCGTTCAAGGAGTTTAGAGAGGTTCGAGAGGTTAGTGATGGGACGATAACTAGATGGGTCATCCGGATCTAGATTTAGTTTCTTTAACAAGGGAGAAACCAGGCCAGATTTGAGGTTGGACGGAAAACACCCCGAAGAGAAGGAGGCATTTGCGATGTTCATGATCATGATGGCGAGTTCCGGAGCACATTGCTTGAACAAGGAACCTGGGAGCACGTCGAGTGGAGATGACTTCAAATGAAGTGATTCAATTAAAGCGAAAACGTATTTTGTAGACACAGGCTTGAGCATAGTTAGAAGAGTGTCTGGGTTAGTGCTTACAATTTTAGGTACCATGAGCGGGGTACAATGGTGCAATGTGTCAGTAGACGTGCACGAGTTTGCGACGGCGATTAGCTTGTTGTTGAAGTAAGTATTAAAATAGGTTAGCTAGTTTCAGTGAGGCAAGGGGATCGCTAAGGTGAGGGACCATGGTGCTACCAGGATCGAGAAGATCTTTGAGGGTTTTCCATAGAATGCGCGGGTTTCCGGTTGCTTTTTTGATGCGTTCCTCAATGTGGGAGGAACGTGAGACAAGGATCAGTTTGTTAGTTTTCCTGCAGGCGACTCTGTAAGCAAGTCGATCAGCAGGTAGACCACTGCGGGATTAGATACGTTCAAGGCGCCTCCTGGTTCACTTAGGAATGATGGCATCTCTTGAGAGCCAGTGAGTGTCGTGGGAAGACTGTCTAGCGGTTCGTGATTTTAATGGAGCTAGTTTGTCCAGCGCTGCCCTCATGTCAGCTTCTAGTTGGAGGCGGCAGAAGGCAGCAGTCAGTGGCTCTGGATGAAGAGGAAAGACCCCAGCTGGGCCCCAAAGTGAGAGGGCCAGGAGGTATGCAGTCAACAATGCTTGACTCAGGGAGGAGGACGCCCCTGCCATGCATAGTCCCATGGGATGTTGGCTATCAACAACAAGGCAACTCCTATGACTAATTGGGAATGGGACGCAAGCGTAGGATTGATCACCCTGTCGCTGGCCGCCTTTGGGGAGGGTGTATAGTATGAAAGGCCGAAACACCCTCGGAACCAAAGGGTCACTACTGACAATGCGCTCCCCAAATTTCACCAGGCTCACTGTTCATGAACTCTTGGAAGTGCTTGCACAAAGGATAGTAACATCTCATCCTGTGTTCTTTGGAATCGGAGAGCGCAGACGGTTGGATCCGATGATGGGGATAACATTGAAAGCGAGTTTGCAAGGAGGTGACGAAAAGCAGGAAATGCGATACCCTTGAAATTACGCAAGTTGCGGGTGAATTTGATGGTGATTGGCTTGGGAAGAAAGTATGAGGCGGTGGTCGGAGTAACCAGTTTGGAAAACTCCCAGTGCAGTGATGCGTCGGTGCTGGTTAGGTTCCAGAACCAGGTCGAGCATGCTCTCAACGTTTGTTGACGAAGCTCTGGTGGGGCCTGAGTTTGTGATGACCAGGTTATGGCAGGCCAAAGTTGACTCAAGGTGACTATCGATGGAGGCTGGGGTATTGCCGGGGCAATTGAAGTCGCCTGTAAGCACGAGCCTGTGAGATGGGTTAGGAATCAGATATAGGAATTCCGAAAGCTCATTTAAGAAGGTGTTGATGCTGCCATCTGGAGGGCGATAGATGGAAATGATGGAAAAGCACTCGTTAGTAGTAAGGGATACAAACTGGACCTCGAATGTGGCCTGAGCCATTGGCAGATGGAGCTCTTTAATTTTCAAGTGAGCATTGTAAACGACCGCTAAGCCACCACCCCGCTGGTTAGTTGCGCGAGATTTATGTAGAACCTTGCATCCTGGGGGCGCAACTTCCAGAGAGATAGCTGGCGGGGAGTCTTGCCTGCACCAGGTCTCAGTGATGAGCAAAAGGTCGATGTGGTGGTCCGAGATGGTGTCGTGAATCAGGGCTGATTTATTGGTGATGGAGCGTGCGTTGAGCAGGCCGAGGCGGATGTGTGAAGGTAGATGTGAAGATCCGTGCAGGTGAGGCGTCGAAGGAATAGAGGAGTTGGCTGGTTCGAGGTCGACCTGTGAACGGCGGCCCCTACCACCTCTGCAACCACGGTGCCGATGCAGTCTCCGACGTTGGCCTCGGAGAAGCCCGAGGAGAGAGAGCGTCCTCAGGAGCGCGGGTTGCAGGTGCAGATGATGAAGAGATGGTGCATGTCGTAGCCCTATTATATCAGCGCGTGCTGCAACGATGGTGCGGATGAAGGGGCCCTGATTCGGGTGGACTCCAATCAGCGGCTCTGCTGCCCTGAGCAGCAAGTCGAGGTGTCGTTGTCCAAGCTCCACGCTGTCAGCAAGCACTTCCCCGTACGTAGCGGATGCAAACACGCCCGTGTAAACACTCGTTGAGCGCGTACACGGGCGTACAGAACCACGCAGGCGGGGCGTACAATGGAGCAGCCAGAAGAACACTGGGACCAGTGGATTAGCCGACCACGCGCTGTGCTCCAGCTCGCAGGTGATGCAGCAGGATGGACGTACCTCGCTCCCGTTCACTGGTGGTGCTGGGCAGCAGGCAAGCCAACTCTCTCGTGTTGAGGAGATGACAGTCTGCTTCGCGTTCCCACTCGCTGATGGTGGTGAACGTTGGACGGAGCACGTAGATCTCCCACTTGCTGGCGATGCTGGGGCACGCCAAGCTCACAGTCGCTGATGGTACCGGAAGAGGTGCCTCGTGAGGACGTTGCTGGCAGAAACCGTGCCCGGGGCGGATGTTAAGCCGCGCCGCATGAACAATACAGCCAGCGTCCTCCAGCTTCGTGAGTCGAAGCAACAGGCCTCGTTTACTCGCATTGCCCAACAGCTGTACGATGCGGCAGTTAAGGCGAGTTGTGTGGCACTGCAGTAAACGGCATTTGTCGGCTGTTGTAGCGCCGGAAGAGGCGTGTACAGTGAACACGGAGGCGGGCGGGTTTGGGTGCAGGGATCGGCCGCCACCCAAAACTCGGGCGACGCCAAAGTAATAATGAAAATAATGAAACAAAATAAATTATATGAAAAATGTAATGGAAGATGAGTAAGAAGAGTGGTGGTGAATGAAGAAGGACGTGGGTAAGGTACGAGGTGTGGTTACGGTTGATAAACTGTGAGAGCGATCCGGGACTGCAGCCAGCTGCGGCGCTGTCGCCATCTCGGACCACCACATCGACCTTTTGAAACATCTCTCTTTGTAGCAGCGTGGCACTTACAAGGTGCTCGGTAAAGGAGAACCTTTCTTTGGTGTGGATATAAATATGGAGATACAAGGTTTCCATCCCGACAGCAACAATGTATCAGGCAGAATCCATATTTTATATCTCCATATTTTTTAAAAAATGTATGCTATTGGTCACCCTTTACATCTGTCAATGTGTTTTACTAATATTTAACCAATGAAAAGCATTAAAAGAGCTTGGAAATTATTTTCGTTTCCTGAAAAGTAACAGTTTTGGACATACAAGGCTTTAGTCTGACAGTGATGATTTGTGTGTGTGTGTGTTATTACGTTAATTAACATTTTACCAATGTTCAAGCTCAAATGGAGTTTGACAAGGGTTTTTGACCAGTAAATGTATTTTCAATCCACTCAGTTTCTTTTATTAAAGATTCCACTAGGTGGCGACAAATAATTTTGTTGACTGAATCGTTGACGTGTAGGATACAGATTGTGTTGGTGTTCGAATGGAATGTACAAATTTCAAAGTACAATGCTAGGAGTAAAAAAGACTGCTACCATCCTTTCCTAAACTGATTGTAAAAACAAAGTGAGATTTTGCAACACTCGAGTATTTAAATGGTCAGCAATAAATACCTCTTTAGACAGCCTCTGCTTGTCTTCTTCTCCCAAGCCCCTCCTAGATCTTGTTGTTCCTGTTGCTACTTGCTCCTGTCCTGAAATGAGCTCTGGTCCCTGAACACAGATAGATCAACAGTGTTTTTATGACTAAAACATATTTTATGAATAATCTCATGTCATTGACAATACTTATTCATGTCTTAGAAAAACAGAAGCAACACAAATAGTCTGTTTTAGATATATTTTCTGAGAATAGCTCAAAAGATATAAAAATTACTGGCTAAACTTTGTTACAGACAAGGTAATTACAATTTCCAAAGATGCAGATGATTAAATTAGTTCCCCACTTTTAAGTCTAAATCTTGTTACCATATAGCATACATTTTTAAATGACATGGTCCTATATTGAGAAGGTATGAACAATATTATATGATCTTACCTGATGGACTGCACTTTCATTGTGAAGTTCTGGAGGGCTTTTTTGATGAAGACTGCATCAATGTTCTTCTTCTGCAGCTGCTGGTACATCACGTCAACGCGAGGCATGATTTGATGAAACAGATGCAGAAAAAACTGAAAGTCTTCATCTTGCAGCATCCTCAGGAAGCCAGATGCCTCCCTCACCGTGTTGCTATCAAATGAGCTGTCAGTCGCAATAGATCTGAAACACTCTATAAGGTCATCTAGGTTCTCGTATACAGTGTTCACGATTCTGCTATTAAAGTTCCATCTTGTGGATGAGGCTCTTGGCAGCCTTCGTGCAACAATCTCGTCGAGAATAGTAGTGCGTTTTGGTGACCGGGTAAAAAAGCTGGTAATGCCACTCCAGATCAGAAAAGAATACTCTAACTGCTGGAGTTTGAGATGTAGCTTGCTGCATGATCAAATTCAGCTGGTGTGCATAGCAATGCACATAATGTGCATTTTCATAATGTTCACGCACCTTTTGCTGCACACCAGCCCGCTCTCCCCTCATCACACTTGCCCCGTCGTATGCTTGCGCGATGAGTTTAGCTTTGTCATCATCAGTGAAAAGACTGTTCAGCCTCTCCAGAATAACACTGGCAATCAGACTCGGCTGTTGTATTCAAGATAGGGATGAACTCATAGAAACGTTCTTGCACAGCATGGTCCGTGTCAATGTATCTGAACACAAGCACTAATTGAGTCTGTGTAGAAACGTCAGTAGTCTCATCTGTTTTTACACTATGAGATCTCTTTTACCAGTGGCAAAATATAATAGTAGGTTTTTACCCTTTTAACTGGTACAAAACTGACACCTTTATTCAAGGCATCATGTTTGCAATGACCACAACACAAGTAGTCAAAAAAGCAAACAAAAAGAAGCAACTCTGATAAGGATGATAATATGCACTGTCCTTGAAGTTGATTGGCCCACACCCGAGACGGCTTTCTTTAGAGCCTAGTCCCCATTGGTGTAGGGCCAGATGACACCAGAAGGCGTACAACTCAAACACAGTGCAATATCAGAGTATTGAGAGCTCGGGGTAAGCATTTACACTATGAGATCTCTTTTACCAGTGGCAAAATATAATAGTAGGTTTTTACCCTTTTAACTGGTACAAAACTGACACCTTTATTCAAGGCATCATGTTTGCAATGACCACAACACAAGTAGTCAAAAAAGCAAACAAAAAGAAGCAACTCTGATAAGGATGATAATATGCACTGTCCTTGAAGTTGATTGGCCCACACCCGAGACGGCTTTCTTTAGAGCCTAGTCCCCATTGGTGTAGGGCCAGATGACACCAGAAGGCGTACAACTCAAACACAGTGCAATATCAGAGTATTGAGAGCTCGGGGTAAGCATTTACACTATGAGATCTCTTTTACCAGTGGCAAAATATAATAGTAGGTTTTTACCCTTTTAACTGGTACAAAACTGACACCTTTATTCAAGGCATCATGTTTGCAATGACCACAACACAAGTAGTCAAAAAAGCAAACAAAAAGAAGCAACTCTGATAAGGATGATAATATGCACTGTCCTTGAAGTTGATTGGCCCACACCCGAGACGGCTTTCTTTAGAGCCTAGTCCCCATTGGTGTAGGGCCAGATGACACCAGAAGGCGTACAACTCAAACACAGTGCAATATCAGAGTATTGAGAGCTCAGGGTAAGCATTTACACTATGAGATCTCTTTTACCAGTGGCAAAATATAATAGTAGGTTTTTACCCTTTTAACTGGTACAAAACTGACACCTTTATTCAAGGCATCATGTTTGCAATGACCACAACACAAGTAGTCAAAAAAGCAAACAAAAAGAAGCAACTCTGATAAGGATGATAATATGCACTGTCCTTGAAGTTGATTGGCCCACACCCGAGACGGCTTTCTTTAGAGCCTAGTCCCCATTGGTGTAGGGCCAGATGACACCAGAAGGCGTACAACTCAAACACAGTGCAATATCAGAGTATTGAGAGCTCGGGGTAAGCATTTACACTATGAGATCTCTTTTACCAGTGGCAAAATATAATAGTAGGTTTTTACCCTTTTAACTGGTACAAAACTGACACCTTTATTCAAGGCATCATGTTTGCAATGACCACAACACAAGTAGTCAAAAAAGCAAACAAAAAGAAGCAACTCTGATAAGGATGATAATATGCACTGTCCTTGAAGTTGATTGGCCCACACCCGAGACGGCTTTCTTTAGAGCCTAGTCCCCATTGGTGTAGGGCCAGATGACACCAGAAGGCGTACAACTCAAACACAGTGCAATATCAGAGTATTGAGAGCTCGGGGTAAGCATTTACACTATGAGATCTCTTTTACCAGTGGCAAAATATAATAGTAGGTTTTTACCCTTTTAACTGGTACAAAACTGACACCTTTATTCAAGGCATCATGTTTGCAATGACCACAACACAAGTAGTCAAAAAAGCAAACAAAAAGAAGCAACTCTGATAAGGATGATAATATGCACTGTCCTTGAAGTTGATTGGCCCACACCCGAGACGGCTTTCTTTAGAGCCTAGTCCCCATTGGTGTAGGGCCAGATGACACCAGAAGGCGTACAACTCAAACACAGTGCAATATCAGAGTATTGAGAGCTCGGGGTAAGCATTTACACTATGAGATCTCTTTTACCAGTGGCAAAATATAATAGTAGGTTTTTACCCTTTTAACTGGTACAAAACTGACACCTTTATTCAAGGCATCATGTTTGCAATGACCACAACACAAGTAGTCAAAAAAGCAAACAAAAAGAAGCAACTCTGATAAGGATGATAATATGCACTGTCCTTGAAGTTGATTGGCCCACACCCGAGACGGCTTTCTTTAGAGCCTAGTCCCCATTGGTGTAGGGCCAGATGACACCAGAAGGCGTACAACTCAAACACAGTGCAATACCTACTATTATATTTTGCCACTGGTAAAAGAGATCTCATAGTGTAAATGCTTACCCCGAGCTCTCAATACTCTGATATTGCACTGTGTTTGAGTTGTACGCCTTCTGGTATCATCTGGCCCTACACCAATGGGGACTAGGCTCTAAAGAAAGCCGTCTCGGGTGTGGGCCAATCAACTTCAAGGACAGTGCATATTATCATCCTTATCAGAGTTGCTTCTTTTTGTTTGCTTTTTTGACTACTTGTGTTGTGGTCATTGCAAACATGATGCCTTGAATAAAGGTGTCAGTTTTGTACCAGTTAAAAGGGTAAAAACCTACTATTATATTTTGCCACTGGTAAAAGAGATCTCATAGTGTAAATGCTTACCCCGAGCTCTCAATACTCTGATATTGCACTGTGTTTGAGTTGTACGCCTTCTGGTGTCATCTGGCCCTACACCAATGGGGACTAGGCTCTAAAGAAAGCCGTCTCGGGTGTGGGCCAATCAACTTCAAGGACAGTGCATATTATCATCCTTATCAGAGTTGCTTCTTTTTGTTTGCTTTTTTGACTACTTGTGTTGTGGTCATTGCAAACATGATGCCTTGAATAAAGGTGTCAGTTTTGTACCAGTTAAAAGGGTAAAAACCTACTATTATATTTTGCCACTGGTAAAAGAGATCTCATAGTGTAAATGCTTACCCCGAGCTCTCAATACTCTGATATTGCACTGTGTTTGAGTTGTACGCCTTCTGGTGTCATCTGGCCCTACACCAATGGGGACTAGGCTCTAAAGAAAGCCGTCTCGGGTGTGGGCCAATCAACTTCAAGGACAGTGCATATTATCATCCTTATCAGAGTTGCTTCTTTTTGTTTGCTTTTTTGACTACTTGTGTTGTGGTCATTGCAAACATGATGCCTTGAATAAAGGTGTCAGTTTTGTACCAGTTAAAAGGGTAAAAACCTACTATTATATTTTGCCACTGGTAAAAGAGATCTCATAGTGTAAATGCTTACCCCGAGCTCTCAATACTCTGATATTGCACTGTGTTTGAGTTGTACGCCTTCTGGTGTCATCTGGCCCTACACCAATGGGGACTAGGCTCTAAAGAAAGCCGTCTCGGGTGTGGGCCAATCAACTTCAAGGACAGTGCATATTATCATCCTTATCAGAGTTGCTTCTTTTTGTTTGCTTTTTTGACTACTTGTGTTGTGGTCATTGCAAACATGATGCCTTGAATAAAGGTGTCAGTTTTGTACCAGTTAAAAGGGTAAAAACCTACTATTATATTTTGCCACTGGTAAAAGAGATCTCATAGTGTAAATGCTTACCCCGAGCTCTCAATACTCTGATATTGCACTGTGTTTGAGTTGTACGCCTTCTGGTGTCATCTGGCCCTACACCAATGGGGACTAGGCTCTAAAGAAAGCCGTCTCGGGTGTGGGCCAATCAACTTCAAGGACAGTGCATATTATCATCCTTATCAGAGTTGCTTCTTTTTGTTTGCTTTTTTGACTACTTGTGTTGTGGTCATTGCAAACATGATGCCTTGAATAAAGGTGTCAGTTTTGTACCAGTTAAAAGAGTAAAAACCTACTATTATATTTTGCCACTGGTAAAAGAGATCTCATAGTGTAAATGCTTACCCCGAGCTCTCAATACTCTGATATTGCACTGTGTTTGAGTTGTACGCCTTCTGGTGTCATCTGGCCCTACACCAATGGGGACTAGGCTCTAAAGAAAGCCGTCTCGGGTGTGGGCCAATCAACTTCAAGGACAGTGCATATTATCATCCTTATCAGAGTTGCTTCTTTTTGTTTGCTTTTTGACTACTTGTGTTGTGGTCATTGCAAACATGATGCCTTGAATAAAGGTGTCAGTTTTGTACCAGTTAAAAGGGTAAAAACCTACTATTATATTTTGCCACTGGTAAAAGAGATCTCATAGTGTAAATGCTTACCCCGAGCTCTCAATACTCTGATATTGCACTGTTTGAGTTGTACGCCTTCTGGTGTCATCTGGCCCTACACCAATGGGGACTAGGCTCTAAAGAAAGCCGTCTCGGGTGTGGGCCAATCAACTTCAAGGACAGTGCATATTATCATCCTTATCAGAGTTGCTTCTTTTTGTTTGCTTTTTTGACTACTTGTGTTGTGGTCATTGCAAACATGATGCCTTGAATAAAGGTGTCAGTTTTGTACCAGTTAAAAGGGTAAAAACCTACTATTATAGTCTCATCTGCTTGAATTGCTACGAATCTAGCTGACTTCACCTCATCCATTATATGCTCCCTGATGACTGATAGCATGCAATCCAACAGCTCATTTTGTACAGTCTTTGATGTACCTTTAAAGACTGTGGCAGTTTTCAAGTGCTCCTCAAACACCTCGTCTAGCGATGCTACCAAGTTGACCAGTCCACGAAAAATGCCAGCATGGCTTGAGCCTTCGCTCTCATCTTTACCCCTCAATGCTAATTCGAACAGGCTACAAAACTTCACACAGTCGATAAGACGGCCTAGAATGTGGTGGTTCTTACTAACCTCGTCATTGTGACGACGTACAGCTATCCGGTAACTGTCGTCCAACTGTGTGGCAATATTGACCGTCCCGAAAGCCGCCAATTTTAGGCAACTGTCCATATGCATCTTAGCCGTTTCATGCTTTTTCACCTTCTCCGAGAGATGATGCATATCGGTGACACCTGTAGTTGTCCATGCGATGTCCGTCCCGTTCTCGGGATGGAAGAGAATGCAGGGGTAGCAGAATAAAGCATTAGCTACTTCGCAAACCTGCTATCCATTTTATTCGCTCGTACCAGTTCTTCGAGAATCCTCTATAATATGATTTCCCGCCCTTTGTAGATGCTTGTTTTATTTTTTAATTTGGTCTTAACTCTTTAATTGACAATTTACCCTGATTACTACGACGGCTGAATGGTATTTCTTTTAATGACACGATAGAATTAACTGCGTTCGCCATGACGTTGTTCAAGTTCAACTGGCCTCAACTCGTTTATATTTTTATTTTTTTAATCACATTTGATAAAGATATTAAAGTAGTGTTTCATTTTTTCTTGTTGTTCAAATTCAAAATTGTTTTCAAATATTATTTGTCACTTAATCTTAAAGATTTTTAATAGTGTATGTTTGTTCCCACCAATCGCTGCACAAGTTAAGGATACGTATGATGACGTAAGCACGTTAGTGCGAGCCCTCCCGGAACCCATAGAGAATGCATTGCAGTGCCTGCAGTTCGAAAAAAAAACATCTTTGAATGTAAGTCTATGGGAACACTCTGGGCGATTCTCAGCCAGAGTGAAATCGCCCAAAAAGAGGCGGTACTCCACAGAACGTGACATGACGCTGATTGGACTATATCCAGAGGCACAGTGACGGCTAGCGTAACTCTGTGGTTGAATGAGATTGTGAATGTGATTGAAAAAGTCCCTTTCACACTTTGGTGGTGCGTCGCCCAATCGCCCTAATGAAGAAACCGCCCCTGGTTGACATTGTAGCAGCTGATGAAGCGGTCATGTTATCTACATGTTCCCAATCAGATGTATCCATTTTTTTCCATCAATGTTAAGTTTGATTTCAAGAGTGTCTGGTCTACATGGTCTAGTTCAGCATGGAGCAGTCTAATTTTCTCAGAGATCAGGGCCAAGCTAGCCCTGAACAAAATTCGTTTGGCATTGGAAGATGTGACAGCAGCAGAGATCAATGTGAATGAGGTCGGTATTACCTTAGAGTCGCGGCATCTCTTGAGAAATGTTAGTGACTCGATCGGATAAGCTATCTTGTCTCGGAGTTTGTTAAAATATGTTATGATTATGTGGAAACCCTTCCCGTAGAGGCGGTTCAATATTTACTTAACTTTCGTGACTGCAGGAATAAAATATTATTGGTTCTTTTGCAAACACTGAACTGTCCAATACACTTCCTGTATCACTGCCTGAAACATTTTGATACAGGAAGTAGAGGCTGACCGAAACTGAATTTCTGGTTTTGGCCAAAACTGAAACCAGACCGGAAGTTAAATATTGACTTTCGGCCGAGACCGAAACAGAGAGGTATATAACCGAAGTTATCGAACACAAGATTTATGAAATATGTCATGATGCAATGTTACTTTAATAAAAAATAAATCTAGGACTAATCATTTAGAGCCTGCAGTAAGAGTCGCTAAATATCAAATCTTTAGGTGTTACTTAGTAATTATATCCAAACAAACGAATGTTGTAGTTAAGAAATACCAGTGTTTTCCGCATTCTCGCCCAGCAGGTTGCTGCTGCGCCTTGCTTTGATCAGAATCGACTTTGGTGAAGTAATCCCACACCGCATGTTTCGACATTCTTCACGGTGATTAACTGCTCCGTTTATTAACAAAAAATTTCTACTTCACTCAGATTCGTAATTTCGTTATCACTAATTCGCTACAGAACTATTAACTAACTGAATATCAATATTCTCAGACTTCGAATCTAGGTATCAACACGTGTGTAGACTGAAGTGAACGCAACACAAGCCAAGGTGGGCAGGCGGCTGGGAACAGACAACAGAGGCACTTTTTTGTCGTCCCGCCAAAGAGACTCCACCCAGAGATGCAGGCTGCCATCTGTTGACATTAGCAGACCATCGGTGCGGCTGTAACCTCTCTCCCAAGCTGCTGCTGCTGACGTGTGTGTTTGCAGCCTATCGCATAGGATTGCCTAGCGCCGACTGACCGGCCGATAGGCAGAGAGATAGACATAGCACTGGCGTTATATTCTAAAAATAGATCTTCGGTTGACGACCAAAAGTCAATATCAGTTTCGGCTGAAACCGAAACCAGACTGAAAGTAAAAAATTGACTTTCGGCCGAAACCGAAAGTATACCGAAAGTGGCCATTTGCCAACTTTCGGCGCCGAAACTGAATTTTGGTCGGCCTCTAACAGGAAGTGTATCGACAGGTTCAATATAACTGAAATCAGCTCCAAGGCTCTGCCTAGATGACTCTTGGCGCTCTCTGCTGGAAGGACTCTAAACCTCACCATTGAGACCTCCTTTGCCAGTAGCAAAATATGATAATTGGTTTTTTACCCTTTTATCTGGCAATAAAACTGACACATTTTTTACAAGGAGTTATGTTTGCATAGACCACAATACCTGCGGTCGGAATTCAAACAAAACACAACTCTGATGATGTATGCACTATCCTTGAAATTGATTGGTCCACATCCGAGACAGCTTTTCTTAGAGCCTAGTCTCACATGGTGTTGGACCAGATGATCACACACACAAACCCATACTTTAACATTTTTAAATGAACCTCCTCAGAAGTCACTTTAGCAAGACGCACCTTTTATAATTAGAAAACACCGTCACCAGTTAACCAATTTACCTGAAGCCTGAAATATCGCTAATGTAAAAACACTGTCCTGAATTCATAACTGTAACTATATTGTTGCGTGATTAAAAACGTCAGCAGTGTACACCATAAACTGTTTTCCTTCATGCTGTATTGTTAAATCCTTTATATTAAGTTCGCTTGCTTGCGCGCTTACGACCGTGCAAATCTTTCGGTCGTTTTTTAACCCACTTCCCGTGATCCAATCGAGCTGACATTTTGCACACAGACTCGTTGTGCGTGATAATTTATTTTCGTGAAAACAAATTTCCAAAATTTTCAACATTTTAGGGAATTTTTTTATATTTAATTACCAATTGCTTAATGGTGGCAGGCAATCATCTGACCCATAGGTGGCAGCCATCTCAAGCCAGAGGACGAGAGGACTCTAGCCGCCCGTTTCAAAGACCAATGTGGGCTGGGTTGTGGCCCATTGAACACGTACTGTAATTTATTGTCTTGCTCTTTGTAAAAAACTGAAAACACAGCAAGGTCCTCCTGTCATGGAATGTAATGTAAACCAATCGAAAGCAAACAACAATAAACGTGTGCCTATTTTATGTATTGCTGTTTTACAGTTCGTTCTCATTTGATGGGTTTTGCTTCACAAAACTGTCACCATGGTAATGATGACGCAAATGTTGACTAACCACATGGCATGAAATGCCTGCCCCCACGCTGCACAATGGAGACTATTTATAGAGCAGTTAAATTGAAGCCGCCAGGTTCTTGAAAGTGGTAAAACGGGTCAACGCTAGTGCCCTCGGGAATATACGTGGCATGTCAAGAGGCATCTGCATAGTAATAATTATCTGTTAAACTTAAGAGGACATCGTAACATCGGAATGCTGGATTGACAAGACATTCTTGAAGAGTTTTAGTGAGTTTTAGTTTTTCTTGTGTATTCATAGTGTAAACTAACTTCTATTTTCAGTTTCGTCGTCGTATTTTTGGCCAGTATTATGTGAATTGTGGATCAAATGTGAATCGAAGGTCATATTACATCATAATGGTTTTCATTGATGAAATTTCAATAATTATAATATTAGTTCTGTTTTACTGCTTCAGCTAAATTCATAAATTCCACACGCATCGTCCAAATTCCTGTACCAGACTTATATTTTGAGAGAGAAGAGCCTGGTCAATCCAGATCTACGTCTTATTGCGCAACTTTTAACATTTCATGTTCACCAAACATCAATCATGATCCAATGATATCTTTTAGTAACGGTAAGATTGTTCGGCGTTGGATTCAATGAATTCTCTGTATATTTATTGGTTTTGTCTTTCAGAATTCATCGAACTCATCTCGTATCAAAACATCGACATTTTAGAAGTTATTACGATCACTTCTAGTCATTCGATTCTCCAAAAATAACGAGGTAATATCGCTCATTATCAATCAATTATCTGCCTTAACTAATGATTCGGATTTTTAGAATTCTTCTCGACCTGTCTAGACCAAGAGCAACGAAATCAAAGTTAATCAAAGTAAAATGTATCTTAAATTCAAGTAAGTTCAATCGACAGCCCATCCTAAACTGCTAGTATAATAATAATAATCCATAGTTGCTAACGTGATTCAAATTTCATTAATTCTTCATTCTTATCATTTTAGACATGAGTAAGAGAAAGAGTGAGACTTTGACGCAACAGAAACGCCGAATTGTGAAAGAGAAAAAAAAGCGTCAATTGAAGAAGCAAAATGATTTGCCATCTCATCGTGATTCACGAATCACAAAGCGACAAAAAACCGATGCAAACGAAAACGTGGAGAATCACCATCGTCCCGAGAACACGACTCACGAAGCGACTTCCACACCGCTGCGTAACGGCTACGTGAAGAATCGTTATCGCATCGTGAATCACGACTTGTTCAACAAAGTCGTGCAGATGAAGAAAGACGATGCAACGAATCTCCATTGTCTCATGCTTCATGACTCGCTCAAAAAGGTCGTGCTGATGAAGAAAGACGACGCATCGAATCTCCATCGCATCGTGAATCACGACTCGATCAACAAAGTCGTGCTGATGAAGAAAGACGAAATATCAACGCAACAGCGGAAGCTTTTGGATTCACAAGTATGTGTTACGCCGACTGCATCTGCGAAGTATGTCACAAGCGATGTTATAAAATCAAGTCGCCAACTGCAGGTTTGATGACAGCTGTCCTGATTATCTTCCCGTCGAGCTCTCAAACAAGAACTCGTTGCTTTTGTGTCACCGATGTAAGACGCATCTGAGGTCGAAGAAGACAACTCATCCTTCTAAAGCATATTGGAACAATCTTGATCCCGGCGTTATTCCTCAGGAGATTGCAGTTCTCACACAAGTGGA
This sequence comes from Lethenteron reissneri, assembly GCF_015708825.2. Classification (NCBI taxonomy): domain Eukaryota; kingdom Metazoa; phylum Chordata; class Hyperoartia; order Petromyzontiformes; family Petromyzontidae; genus Lethenteron; species Lethenteron reissneri. Next base: position 1,885,430 of record NW_026891376.1, read on the forward strand.
GATTCGATTGCTCGCTCGAGTCATCCCTTTTTTGAAATCATCAAATATGATGGCGTTTTGGACAGTATGGATTCAAAGGCCAAGCAGTTTTGTTTGCACAAGACATTTTCGAGGTAACTGAAAAGCTGCCCAACGATGCTTCCTCGTTCTCCCGAGTCTGCTGGAATTGATTGTTATCACCGAAACTCTGGAGAAACCTCGACAAACACGCGAGTTCACCGTTTCACGTGACAATATAAGCAATACAATCAAGCGGTTGAAGGCTAAAAACCACCTGTATCACGACGTTCAGAATGTCACAAGTACTACGCAGCTTGATGTTGAAAGTTTCATCAGGATACAGCAGCCTCCCGCACCACTGGCAAAGCTCCCAAGTCGTATTCAGATCAATGAATACTCATCAATCATCCGGGCTCAATGGAATCAAGCTAATCCAATGTTTGGCTACAAACGCAAGGCAAGCAGTGCTGCGCAATGGCAATTGGAGCAATAATTCGTTCAACTATTCTGTCGCTTCTGAATGGGACTCCAACACAATCAATGCAATTTTGATTGAGTCGGATAGACTCTATGAGACAGTTAGAGATTTGTCCGATCCGCGATCGATTCCTGACAGCAGTTTTCTTCTTGTGAACAACTTCAATGTCGTGGCGAGTGAGATTACAATGTTTGAAGGCACCTTCTGCCTTCAATACGATCAAGATCCAGTGATCTTTGGCAGCTTACAAGATCGCAAATACAGTGATACCTCGGTTCATGAACTTAATTCGTGAACTGACTCTGGTTGCGAACCGAATTGGTCGTGAACCGAGGCACATTTTCCCATAGGGTTCAATGTAAATCCGGTTAATCCGTTCTGACCTTTTTTTTTGGTTTTTGAAGCACAAAAATATGAAACAAATTACAATACACATTAGTACTGTACAGTATAGTAATGTATAAAGAGAGAACACTAACCTTGCTTGAGATGACTTCTGGCATGGAGGAAGGCGGGTGGGAGGCAGTTATTGTTTGGAGGGAGAGTCCCCCTCCATAAGGACATCAGGGGGATCTCCTTCAGGGGTTTCTTCTCTCGTCTGTCTCCTAGCTGCAGGCTCAGTTTTGCTGAAAAATCTGTCCAATGTCACTTGTCTCTTCCTGCGCTGCATAACCCTCCGGAAATGAGATTTAACACTCTGTTCGTGACAGTTATGTTGGGGTGGTGCTTTTCAAAAAAGTCATGACACTCATTCCATTTTTGCATAATGGATTTTATGGCATCACTGCTAACCTCCTCCCTTTCTTCCTCTTCCTCAGTGGAATGCTCCTCAAGAAGTGCCTTCTGCTGCTCACTGTGGAGTTCAGAAAGTTATTCCGTGGTCAGCTCCTCCCTATGTTCCTCAACAAGCTCTTCCACATCAGCACCATCAACGTCCAGACCCATACTCTTGCCCATGGACACAATTTCCTCCACTACCTCTGCATCAGACCCTTCTAAGTCATGTTCACGTTCAGTGACACATTCTGGCCACAGTTTCCTCCAGGCTGAATTTAGGGTTCGGGGAGTGACCTCTTCCCAGGCTTTGTCAATGAGGTTAATGCAGTGGACAACATTGAAATGTTTCTTCCAGAAGTCTTTCAAAGTCAAGGACGTCTCTTCAGTGACATTAAAACACCTAGTGAAGAGCGCCTTTGTGTACAGCTTCTGAAGTTGCAGATGACTTGCTGGTCCATGGGCTGCAGAAGT
>NW_026891376.1:1894817-1960667 GCF_015708825.2 Lethenteron reissneri
GTGTGTGTGTGTGCGCACGTGTGCGCGTGTGCGTGCGTGGTGTGTGCGCGTGTGCGTGTGTGTGCGTGCGTGCGGGGTGCGCGTGCGTGAACGTGTGTGGTGCGTGCGTGCTTGCGCGTGTGCATGTGCGTGCGTGCACGTGTGTGCGTGCGTGCGTGCGCGTGTGTGTGTGCGTGCGTGTGTGTGTGCGCGTGTGTGCATGCGCGTGTGTGTGTGCGTGTGTGCGTGTGTGTGCGCGTGTGTGTGTGTGTGTACGTGTGTGTGTGCGTGTGTGTGTGTGCGCGTGTGTGTGTGTGTGCGTGTGTGCGCGTGTGTGCGCGTGCGTGCGCGTGCACGTGTGTGTGTGTGTGCGCACGTGTGTGCGTGTGCGCGCGTGTGTGTGCGTGCGTGTGTGCATGTGTGTGCGTGTGTGTGCGTGTGTGCGTGCGCGTGTGTGTGTGTGTGCGTGTGTGTGCGTGTGCGTGTGTGTGCGTGTGTGTACGTGTGTGTGTGTGCGTGTGTGTGTGTGTGCGTGTGTGTGCGTGTGCGTGTGTGTGTGTGTGCGTGTGTGTGCGTGTGTGTGTGTGCGTGTGTGCGTGTGTGTACGTGTGTGCGTGCGTGCGTGCGCGTGTGTACCAATCGGTTCACAATGGCGGCCACCGTCTCACCTGGCGTATTTCTGGAACCCGATCTCGCGGGGGAAGCAGAGCGGCAGGATGAGAAGCACGGAGACCACGGAGGTCGTGAAGCGACGGTCGCAGAACCAGGGCACGGGCGCATCGGGAGCCCGGTGAGACACGGCCTGCACCACTACACAACCAACAACAACAACCGCCTTCTCCACTAAGTGGCGGTGACGTCACCACGACGTTTGTGCCAGGCCATGTGCACCTTGAGGCCACGTGAAGTATCGAACGCCCGCTGGCAGGAGGTCACGGGGTAGACCCAGCAGGTGCCACGGGTCGACTGACCGAGATGACCGAGATGACTGGCTGATGCACCACCTGTGCCCCCTACTGTGCCAAATTGCTGTGCTTTAGCCACCCGGCGCTCCGCTCGTTGTTGTGAGCGTCGCTCCTCCGCCCTTCGTTGTTGTTGGAGGGCGACTGCCTCCAACTGCCCAGTAGCGTCCTTCACGAGCCTCCTCCACAGAGGTCGATCTTGACACCGCTGGTACCAGTCATCGGCAAGTCCACTCAGCTCCACGTCCTCCTGTACCACATCACTCCATCTCTTCTCTAGCCCGTGCCGCGCCCGTTTAGTCCCCTCGATCCGGCCGAACAAAAGCTGTTTAGGCATGCGGTGGCTGGGCATGCGGGCTACATGACCCAGCCAACGCAGCCTTGCCTGCCGGAGGAGCTCACCGATGGGACTTTGCACAGATCTTTCAAGAATTTGTGAGCTCCTTACACAATCCAGCCTGGTTAAACCCAGGATGGATCGTAGGCAGGCCAGCCTAAATGTTTCCAACCGGCAAAGATGCTCCATGAGGGGGGTCCACGTTTAGCAAGCGTAGAGAAGGGAGGGAATGACCGTGGCCGAGAAGACCTGAAGCTTCGTGCGGAGCGACAGACCAGGTAGCTTCCACACAGCGTTATGCAGCTTATGAAATGATATTGCCGCTCGACTGATTCGGAGTGAGACCTCTGCTGTTAAACTGGAGCCGGTCATAAGCACACTGCCCAGGTATGGGAAACTCTCCACTCTCTTCACTACTGCCCCATCGTCGATTGGGAGTTGTCTGGCAAAACAACCCCCTACCTCCTCGCGGTGCCGGACGGGCAACACTGTCGTGGACATTGCTGTGTGGGGAGGACTAATGCCCATTGGCCTCTCCCCTCATGGCGTCTGTGACCACCACAGTGGCTAAACGGGGGCTCTGTACGGGTGCGAGGGGCTGGTAACCCCTCCACCTTCAATTCATTACCATGAGACTACGATATAAACATGAACACACATACATACGGACGGGTGAACATGGGAGGTTGAGGAACCACGTGAGCAGGTGAGCGGCTGAGCGGGAGAACGAGTGAGCAGGTGGTTGAGTGACCACGTGAGCAGGTGAGCGGTTGTGCGAGTGAGCAGGTGGTTGAGTGACCATGTGAGCGGGTGAGCGGTTGAGCGAGTGAGCGGGTGAACGGGCGAGCGGGTGGTTGAGTGACCACGTGAGCGGTTGAGCGAGTGAGCGGGTGAACGGGCGAGCGGATGGTTCAGTGACCACGGAAGCGGGTGAGCCGTTGAACGGGTGAACGGCCAAGCGGATGGTTGAGCAGCCACGTGAGCGAGTGAGCGGGTGAACGGGCGAGCAGGTGGTTCAGTGACCACGTGAGCGGGTGAGCGGGTGGTTGAGTGACCACGTGAGCGGGTGAGCGGGTGAGCAAGTGAGCGAGCGAGCAGGTGGTTGAGTGAGCGGCTGAGCGGGTGAGCGAGCGAGCAGGTGGTTGAGTGACCACGTGAGCGGCGGGTGAGCGGGCCGACTCACGCATGTCGAGCTGGTCGCCCACGATGACGAGGAAGGCGACGCAGGTGCCGAACGTGTAGAGCGCGATGCAGCCCTCGCAGGCGGCGCCGGCGAGCGGGCCGCACTGCGCGCGCACCACCTCCTGGTAGGAGGCGGCGCCCGAGCGGGACGCACACAGCGCCAGCACCAGCAGGCCGCTCACGATGAACACCAGCAGCACCTGCCGCACGGAGAGGTGGGGGGGGGCGGGGACAAGCGGGAATTATGCAACGCACAAACACGGCTGGTGCCCCGTGTCTCTGTGGTGCCCGTGTCTCTGTGGTGTCTCTGTGGTGTCTCTGTGGTGTCTCTGTGGTGTCTCTGTGGTGTCTCTGTGGTGTCTCTGTGGTGTCTCTGTGGTGTCTCTGTGGTGCCCGTGTCTCTGTGGTGCCCGTGTCTCTGTGATGCCCGTGTCTCCGTGGTGCCCCGTGTCTCTGTGGTGTCTCTGTGGTGTCTTTGTGGTGTCTCTGTGGTGCCCGTGTATCTGTGGTGCCCGTGTCTCCATGGTGCCCGTGTCTCCGTGGTGCCCGTGTCTCTGTGGTGCCCGTGTATCTGTGGTGCCCGTGTCTCCATGGTGCCCGTGTCTCTGTGTTGCCGGTGTCTCTGTGGTGTCTCTGCGGTGTCTCTGTGGTGCCCGTGTCTCTGTGGTGCCCGTGTCTCTGTGGTGCCCTCGTCAGGGCCTCACCATCTGCAGGGAGAATCCGGCCACGACTCCGCCGGCCTCACCGAACGCTGCCGGGAAGTTGAGGAGGCCCGCGCCGAGCGCCGCGTTCACCACGATGAACACCGCGCCGGCAGCCGCCGTCCCTCCCTCCGCTCCATCCCCTCCACCTCCTCCACCACCTCCTACGCCGACATCGACGTCATCGCCGTCATCGCCGAGCGTCGGCGAGTTCACGGAACCGGCACCGGGCGCTGGGAGGCCCGGGGAGCGGTCCGTGCCGCTGCCGTCACGCGGGCGTCTGTCGGGGCTGAGAAGAGCGGCCCTCTGGTCGTCCCCGCGAGCCGGCGTCATCTCACCGCCACGGAAGGATGACGAGGAGGGAGCGGCCGTCACCATTAGCCGACGCTTGGCGTCATCATTGCGGCATCACCTGGGGACGCGCCCGGCACAACGACCACTACCACCATGGCGTCCCTGCGAGCCGCAGCGTCTCATTCGCGCTGCGATGCAAGGTGGACCCACAGGCGACGCAACGGAGGCCCATGCGGCCCCCATCGTCCACACTCTTTGGTTCTTTCGGTAAAGTCACGTGGTTAGGGATACATTGAAATGAAACAAATCACGACCTTTCGATTGCAACACGGGCGATCGTCATCAGGCCACGAACGGTCCATCGTCTCTTTACGCACGAGGGCTGTTGTCACCAGGCACGAAACTTTTTGTTTGTTACGAGTGGTTTTTTTAAACGATATATTTGTTCCCGGCCAATTTTTTCGTCACAATTTGCGATCGTTCATTTCGAATGTTCCTTCTTGTGATGCGTCTTTATCAGAATCAGAAAGGATTTTATTCGCCGTGAAAGTTCGCACAGACAAGGAATTTACTTTGGCAGGAAGGTGCATACATTCAACATATAGGAATCTTAAATCTTAAATAAGTGGTGTACAAGTCTAACTAAACTAAAGGTACAAAGTCTAACCAATACCTAAGGGGCTAAAGTATGTAAAAGAATTAATAAAGTAAAATATAAGATAGCTATAATATACAATATAAAAATACAAAACTACAAATAGGGTAACAGAGCCTGCCGGCCATTGTTTTCTCCATGTGACTCTCTCTACCTGGGGGGGCGGGGGGGCTGTGGGGAGCTGTAGGGAGAGCGTGGTGGTGGTGGTGCTGTGGTGGTGCTGGTGTGTGCTGGTGGTGGTGCTGGTAGTGGTGGTGGTGCTGTGTGGTAGTGCTGGTGCTGGTGGTGCTAGGTGGTGCTGTGGTGTTGCTGGTGGTGGTGCTGGTGGTGGTGCTGGTGGTGCTGGTGCTGGTGGTAGTGCTGGTGGTGGTGCTGGTGGTGGTGCTGGTGGTGTGCTGGTGGTGCTGGTGGTAGTGCTGGTGGTGGTGGTGCTGCTGGTGCCGCTCCTCTCTCTGTGTCTTCTCTAGGTGGTGCTGGTGGTGCTGGTGGTGGTGCTGGTGGTGGTGCTGGTGCTGGTGATGTTGGTGGTGCTGGTGGTGCTGGTGGTGCTGGTGGTGGTGCTGGTGGTGGTGCTGGTGCTGGTGGTGGTGGTGCTGGTGGTGGTGGTAGTGCTGGTGGTGGTGCTGGTGGTGGTGCTGGTGGTGGTGCTGGTGGTGCTGATGGTAGTGCTGGTGGTGGTGGTGCTGCTGGTGCCGCTCTCTCTCTCTCTGTGTCTCTCTACCTGGGGGAGCTGTAGGGGAGAGCGTGGTGCTGGTGGTTGGTGCTTAGGCCTCGGCAAGGTCAAAGTTAAAAGGTAAAAACAACGAGCCTACCTTTACCCTACCTTTTACCCTTACCCCATACCAATTACCCGATTACAGGGTAATTACTAGGGAACTACTACACATGGACAAGGTTTATAACGGTAAATGCTATAGGTAGAGCGCTTTAATCATATAGAATACTCTCGATGATTCCAATTTTACACGCTTTATTTTAACTCACTGTCTGTCGTTGTTGTCGTTATTGTTGTTGTATCCTCAAATCTTGAAACTAAATTTTTACCCACTTCCTAATGTGCTATCGACTGCAAACTTAGTATACTTATGTCATACTGATGACAATACTATATTCTATCATAAAAATATATATTTTACAACATTATTTTTGGATATGTTATGTTTCGGCTTGGGTCTAACTGTCCACGCTCAACTGACGTTGGCTGTAATTGGCTACAGCCCCTTACTTCATGGCAAGCCTCGGGGCCACTTCCTGGAGTCGGTGGAGTTCTGCCATTACTCGCACATTTAATAAAAGCGTGTTTAAAAAAAAAGTTTTTAAAATATTACTTATTAAATGGAGGCCACGGACTGCGCCACGGAGCTTCTAGCGGTAAACAAGGCACCGTGTTTACCGGGTAATACTTGACGCTACCTTTACCCTGTACCCTGTACCTTACCCCCTGGCATATCGACACCTTTACCCTTTTACCCGGTAAAAAGGGTAAATTACCTTACCTGTTGAGCTGTAGGGGAGAGCGTGCCCCCCACTCTCTCTCTGTGTGTCTCTCTCTACCTGGGGAGCTGTAGGGGAGAGCGTGGTGGTGGTGCTGCTGCTGCTGCTGGTGGTGCTGGTGGTGGTGCTGGTGGTGCTGGTGGTGGTGCTGGTGCTGGTGGTGGTGGTGGTGCTGCTGGTGCCGCTCTGTGTCTCTCAACTTACCTGGGGGCAGCTGTAGATGAGAGCGTGGTGCTGGTGGTGGTGCTGGTGGTGCTGGTGGTGGTGGTGCTGGTGGTGGTGGTGCTGGTGGTGCTGGTGGTGCTGGTGGTGGTGCTGGTGGTGCTGGTGGTGGTGGTGCTGGTGGTGCTGGTGCTGGTGGTGCTGGTGGTGGTGCTGGTGCTGGTGGTGGTGCTGGTGGTGCTGGTGCTGGTGGTGGTGCTGGTGGTGCTGGTGGTGGTGGTGGTGCTGCTGGTGCCGCTCTCTCTCTCTCTGTGTCTCTCTGTGTCTCTCTCTGTGTCCCTCTGTGTCTCTCTGTGTCTCTCAACTCACCTGGCTGGGGAGCTGTAGATGAGAGCGTGGTGCTGGTGCTGGTGGTGGTGCTGGTGCCGCTCTCTCTCTGTGTCCCTCTCTCTCTCTCTGTGTCTCTCTCTGTGTCCCTCTGTGTCTCTCTGTGTCTCTCTCTGTGTCCCTCTGTGTCTCTCTGTGTCTCTCTGTGTCTCTCTCTGTGTCCCTCTGTGTCTCTCTGTCTCTCTGTGTCTCTCTCTGTGTCTCTCTGTGTCTCTCTCTGTGTCCCTCTGTGTCTCTCTGTGTCTCTCAACTCACTGGCTGGGGAGCTGCGGGGAGAGTCGGAGGGTCACGTGCGGCTCAGCTGATCCGCGCTTCCGGACTTCGCGCCGGTCCAATCAGCGGCGAGCGTCTCCGTCACGTGGGCACGCCCCCCCCCCCACACAACGTGGCATGACGTCACCCCCTCTCCCGCTGAATAGTGACGTCATGTTACCACCCTCGAGTGACGTCACGGCGCGAGCTTGTTTATCGTGAGGACCCGTGGCGTGTGTGGAGGTCCCGCGCTGTGCGTGAGTTGCCCAGAGCCCGTGGGCTCCTGACGACGGCTCACGGACCCCGTGTAGACTCACGGTGAAGGTATCGCGGTGGCTTTGATTATAAGAGGGCTGCTCGCCCAGTGTTGGCCGCCGGGGCCTCGTTAGCGCAGTAGGTAGCGCGTCAGTCTCATAATCTGAAGGTCGTGAGTTCGATCCTCACACGGGGCACGGTATTATTTTTTATATTTTAAAAGTTACTATTTCCCAAGGCCTGTAGCCATGGAATCAACATTGCGGGCGACCAAACGAATTTCCTGCCTAAAATATTAAGAAATTCACTAACATGTTTTTTTTACAATAATGTCTAATAGTGTATTGTATTACATTGCTGTTTTTTTTCTTTTTTAGCTTTTCTTGTTTCATTGTATGTGATGGGAGAGATTAGGGATGAATAAAGTACAACCATAACCACAATCATATAAACAGAAATCTATTTTATAGCAATATATTGGGGGGGGGGACATTTTGAGCATATTTGAATATTGGGGGGATGTATCCAATATATAATTACGGCCTTGGGGTAGCCCCATTGGTGGCGGTGGAGTGAAGTGGAGCTCGGCACCTGAGGGTGGATTTAAAGGGATGGTTCAGGGGGACAGTTTGCTAGAGAGACGTTCTTTCATTTATTTTTCCTTTTTTACTGGAAGGAACCTCCTGGTTACACCAGCCCACAGGGGATTATTGTGTCCGTCCATCGTGCATCCAAAAATGGGAGGGGTAGGGCTGGGTGGAGAGGGGAGGATGGGGAGGGGCTGGGTGGGGAGGGTGGGGCTGGGTGGGGAGGGGCTGGTCACCCCGTGGTGCCCTTATAAAACTCAACGTTTCACCTACTCACGCCGGCTTGTGCCCGCCCTCACAGTCGGCCATATTTGCGGAATACACCACGCCGCCGTTGACCCTGCAGGCCATTGACCGAGCAACCCAACGTTCCAACCAGCTCCCTCCGCAGGAATGTGTTGAAGGTGGCTTGTTGGGAACATGCTGGACAGTACTCCGTGCAGTGGAACCGTGCAGTGATTGAACCAACCAGGCAGAGCGAGGTGAAGAGCTCTCGGGTCGTCGGGTTGTTGAAGGTCGGCCATTGCAACTTGGGCGGCCATTTTACTGCACGAGGCAGCACTTGCCAGCGCGTTGGAACAGTGCGTTCTGAGGGCAGGCTGGACCTGGGCGTAGCCACTAAGGTGGTGCTGAAGGCTGCGGAGAATGGTCAGTGGTGGGCCACCGAGTCCTACCGAGCGGCGGTCCGAGTTGCAGGAGTGCGCAACCTGCGGAGGAGGGCCACCAGGGAGCGCTGGTCAAGGGTGACTAGAATTGTGAGGGGTACCCGTGGTGTCGCTCCATTGGTGACCTGGGTGCTGGTGAGCGTCCGAGATAGCAGTTGAACGTTATGGCGGGACCCGGTGTCCCATAAGCCCCCGGCTCTCGCATGAACCGCGTTGCGACATCATTTTATGTCTGTTGAAGGCGAACGATACGGCAGTCTATTCCTCTCGACGAGCTCTACACGATGCGCTCATCAAAGTTTTGTTTCTTCTGCGCATTCGTCCTCGCTGAGCTTGGACATGACAACAGAATGATCCGCGCCAGGTGGGTCGCGGCGTTTGTGCGCAGTGGGACGGAGTTGCCAACAATAAATAAATAAAATTTTGACTTCCGTTTATTCGGGACCCTGGGGTCCCACCATAAGGTTCAGTTGAAGGTTGGAGAGCACTGTAAAGATCTGCAAGGGCCGTGAGCTACTCCATCGCACATACATCAACTCTCTTTTGCACACGCACGACACTTTCTCACTCCCATACACACACTCAGACTATTGAGCGACAGGACCCAGTTCAAGACATGATCTCGGCCAGAAGGTCTTTATTCGACAAGTGTGTGAGAACTGGCAAGAAGGACATTCAAAGCACTTTGTTCTGTCATTTGCATGCGTCTCTTCCTGTTCTACAATGTCAATGTTCGTGAAGTTATAAGTGCGTAGGATATGGTCTTTGTAGTTACTGTGGTGAAATTGAGTTACGTTTGAGGGATTTAATGTTCACCTGGCAGGGTGAAGTTTGGTTGTCGTTGACCTCTGGTTTGAGGTGTTGGTACCATTGAACCTCGGGTTGTTTTCCCAGGTTTTGATACCAGTGCTCGTTAGCGTAAACTTCTACGGTGATAAGCCTTACTCTGTTTCAGTTATTCTTTGTTTTTTTCGGTAAAGTCACGTATAAAAATAAAATAATAAATTAAATAATAGCATACGACGTTTCGATTTAATTTATTATTTTATTTTTATACGTGACTTTACCGAAAAAACCAAAGAATAATTCCTGCAGTCACGAAAGCTCCAAAATTAAGATTGAACCACTTCTACGGGGAAGTTCCAAGTTTACCTTTTTCTCTCTCTCTGGGTTTCTTGTTCTCTCTCTCTGCCTGTATATTTAGTGTAATTTTCTCTGTCTACACTCGTTTTGTATCGTTCTTAGGTTCTGCTCTGTCTGTGTGTCTCCGTTCCTCTTTTTTAATGTTTTGTCTTTCTTTGGAATTTTCACACTTAAATTCTAACTTAGCAATCTTTGAAATACGTAATCGACCAGGCAATGCGTTGTGTGTTGACCGACTCTCTGTGTCGTTTTACATAACATTTCGATACTTTGCTAGGTTATTTAATTTAGTGTGTTCTGTCTCCCTCTAAGCCTGCTTACCTTACTCCCCTCCCTTCGTACTCATTGACATGTAAATGTTTTCCCTACCCCCTCCCTCTCTCTGCCTCCGCCCCCCTCTGTCTATTTAAGGCCACCCCACAGAGACGATCACCTCTCTCTGTACCTGGGTTGCTCTCTCTATGTATCTTGGTGATATCTGTCTGCTTATATGTCTGTCTATAGTTTTCTGGTTATATTCTATGTCGCTATTTCATTATACCTGATGATGATTGCTTGTGTTGCAATCGAAACGTCGTATGCTATTATTTAATTTATTATTTTATTTTTATACGTGACTTTACCGAAAAAACCAAAGAATAATTCCTGCAGTCACGAAAGCTCCAAAATTAAGATCTGTTTCAGTTATTAAAAGGCTTAAACTTGTGTAGTGACTGACTTGGAGACGCAAGTTCTTGGAAGCAGTTCTTTAATTAAACACCGAGCACACTGTTACACACTCTCTGCTGTTACACAACGCTCTGTCTCTCGCTTCAACGCAACTCCACACTGGTTGCTAGCCTACAACACAATGCTAGCCGTCTGACACTGACGGCGCTGAACTAAGACAGCCAATTACTGCTCACAGTGCAATTATCAAGTGGACGACAGCGACGAAGGCACGAGACGACGGAGGCGACGATCTTAAACAGGAACAACGACGACGAGGACATCACACTCCAACGACAGCCCCGAGCATTCGCTCGGGGTCCCCTTTTATCCTCCCAGCATGGCCACGCCCCCTTCCAGAACCTACTCGTGAGTTCCCAGGCTTACCTCACGTTTCCCCTACATCCCTCTCTCTGGCTTATCACGTGACAAGCTAACAGACAGGGCTGCTGCAGCTGCAGATACCCTTCTCTGTCAGCACCAGCGCTTTGCTACCGTAGTGACCAATTCTATGCCACTAAATCTGTAACTGTTCTTATTCAGTTGGTCTCCTTTCCCCTGGCGCCTTTGGTTTTCTACTCAAACCTAGAGTCCGCAGACCTTAAACCAGGGGTGGGGAACGTCTGGCCCGCGGGCCTCATACAACCCGCAAAATAATTTGGTGTGGCCCTGCCAAGGCAACCGCAGGCAGGACTCGAAATTAAATAAATCTAGGAGCTTTTTTCATAGCAACATAAATCTATATTAAGTGAATCATAATAATAACGTAAATTTTGAGGGACAAGCAAGGAATGTCCATTACGGGACAGACGGGACACATATGAGTACATGACAGAACAGACACGTATACTTCTCGTCAGCTGCCCGCGGCCCGTCTGCCTGTATTGCGGTGACTCGGAGGACAGTCAGTGCCAGGCAGGCTGGGAGTGAACACTTTGCGAAAGTGTTAACACTGTGTGATGATGAGACGAGATGCGATGAGATGATTCCTCGTGACGTTGATGACCTTGCCTCCGATGAATGACGACGATGCTGTCGACTTCTTTGTCGAAACAGACAATAACTCCAAGCCAACCTTTATTCACACTCGCAAAAACTGAATCTCTGATGAAGATTCAGGAAATTACAGTACGCAAAAAAGGCCTCAAGAGTCGATGATACGAACGTTGGATATGTTCCAAATCCAAGATGCAGGATTAGAACAGCGATCGAAGCAAAATCAAGTTTCAAGTTTAATTTATTAGGTATAGCCCTGCGAGCCATGTGGCTCTTGAGTCGGGTGCAACCGCAACAAACTAAATATGAACAGAGAACATCTTAAAGCGACGACGCGCAACAGAAACATCCTGGATAAACCAGCAAATCTTCCAAAAAGAAACACCGTATTACAACGCTGTTGCAAAAATCCCAATGTGATGCAAGTCAAACAATAACAACCATAAGACAATTTAGATTAAAGTTATCAAGATAACTCCGCACTTCCGCAAGAAACATGGCTTAACCAAATGTTTTCTAAATCACCACAATAAAGCTATAAAAACAATGTAACAACAGTTATCGTAGAAACTGATTCAAATTTAACAATAAACGATATACATAACATGTACGACCAAACTTGCAGCCGTAGCTGGCAGCATGAGTCACTCCCAGTGTATGATGAGTGAATCAGTGTATGATGAGTGAATGGGTCAGTGGTTGTGTGAGTGAGTGTATGATGTGTGAGTGAGTCAGCGTATGAGTGAGTGAGTGTATCACGGCATTCTCCCCGCCATCATGGCCTCCTCCACGCCATCACAGCCTCCTCACTCGCTCACTCTCACTCGTGAGCCATGGCGACGTTGCTCCCATCCACGATGACGGCCCATCCGCTCGGTGGCTTTGCTTTACTGAATAATTGCGTGGCTGGCGACACACACTGGATAGTTATTTCCGACCAACACCACCTAGCAAGTGAACACGTACACCAGGCCCTCAAGATGAATGGGTACTCGGACCGCATTATTCGCAAAGCTGTTTCTCCAACCATGGAGAAACAATCCCCTAAGAAGCCGATCAAAACCATCATGTTACCATATATAGGTGTTATCAAAAATTTTCCAAAATCTTAAACAAACACAAGATCCAGGTCCGATTCAATACAGTACACAACATCCGTCATCTAATCTTATCTGTGAAGGATGTCATTCCTGACATGCAATACCCTGGAGTCTACAAACTGAGTTGTACCTGCGGTAGCAGTTAAATTGAGGAAACTAAACATGTCTCGGACCGTGTTCGCGAACACAAGGCAGATCTGAAACACGGCAGAACCAATACCATTGTTATAACGCTTTGGGCACGCATGATATTATTTTTTCCGAGACCAAGGTACTCTGTATACCTTCAGGCTACTATCAAAGGTTTGTTCATCAAGCCATCCAAATATATAAAGAGACATAACTTCAACCGAGAAGATGGATGGATATTTCTATAATTATTTCTATCATTTTATTATTTATTTTTACCTACGTGACTTTACCGAAAAAACCTAAGAGTATAAAAAGAAGATGGATACAAATTGAGCAATCATTGGAAGGATGTTATTAACCAGGTAAAACCTTAACTGTTTATGGTTGTTTCCATCGTAATCTGCCAGGTACTAGTCTATTTTTCCGAGTTAATCTCCCCCTGCATCCCCAGCTTTCCCAGCCTCCCACTTCCAGCCCCGCCCACTTCCCCCCCCCCCCCAGCCTCACGTCCTCTCCCCCGAGCGCTCACGCAGCCTTCGCCCCTACCCCACACCCCCCACTCTCTCCCCGCTTGCTCCTCCCCCCTTCTTACCTATATAATCTCTTACCACGGCAGCTCTCTCGCCCACTTCAGCAATTTTTTTCTTGCTGTGGTTTTACCACCTGATGATTGCTTGTGTTGCAATCGAAACTTCGTGATTTGTTTTATGTTATTTCTAACTACGTGACTTTACCGAAAGAACCACAGAGTATAGTTATTAAAACTTAAGTGGTGTGACATCATACAAATGGCGACTACGAATAAAAGAAAAGTTGATGCAGAGTGTCGATCTTTCCAAGAGAAATGGACAAAAAATGTTTTTGATGAAGTCAAAGGCAAACCTGTATGCCTAGTTTGTGGCGATGCATTAGCATTAATGAAAAAAGCCAATCTGGAGCATCATTACAGCTCAAAACATGCTAAACTCAATGAATTGGGAGGCCAAATGCAGTCTGGATAAAATCAATGCTCTTCAGCGGAGTTTGCAATCACAACAAGCCGCTTTCACTAGGCCTCGTTGTGACAGAGACAACGTTATTCAGACGAGTTATGTAGTGAGCGAGCTAATCGCAAAGAGGCTGAGGCATCATGTAGAGGGAGAGTTTGTGAAAGAGTGCATGGTGGCTGCTGCGGAGTTGTTAGCACCAGACAAAGTAAAATTGTTTCAGAGTTTTTGTCCCGGAGAACCGTCTCAGAACGGATTACTGACTTAGCACAATATATTGAAAAACACAAAAGGATTCTGCAGAGAGATTTCGAATTCTTCTCTCTGGCTTGTGACGAGACAACGGACATAACAAATACTGCCCAACTGGCCGTTTTCGTTAGTGGGATAACTGCAGAGTTTAACACGCGAGAGGAACTGCTGTCACTGGAAGCCATGCATGGCATTAGAGGCGAGGACTTGTTTGAGAGACTTGTTTTACGAATGGAAAAACTTGAGCTAACATTTGAAAAGTTAAGTGGCCTTACTACAGATGGAGCTCCAGCCATGGTTGGCTCGCAAAAAGGGTTAATTGCATTTGTCAAGAAAGAACTGAATCGTCTCAGTCTTGATCCAAGTGATTTCATTATATGCCACTGCATCATACACCAATAAAGTCTCTGTGCACAGTCGTTGCGGCTCAACACTGTGATGTCAATAGTAGTGTCATGCATAAATTTTGTCAAAAGCAGAGGGTTTAACAGCCGCCAATTTAAGGAGTTACTGAATGATCTTGACTCTGAGTACGGTAATCTTTCGATTTAAAGCTTTCGTGACTGCAGGGATTCATCTTGGTTCTTTCAGTAAAGTCACGTAGAAGGAAAATAATAAAAGAATAAAAATAAAACAATTAAATAATTCTCACGACGTTTCGGCCACAACGCAAGCAGCCGTCTTCAGGTGAAGAACAGGTCTGTCGGAAAGATTCAGACGCTGTCTTTCCGACAGACCTGTTCTTCACCTGAAGACGGCTGCTTGCATTGTGGCCGAAACGTCGTGAGAATGATTTATGTCTTATTTTAATTATTTTATTATTTCCCTACGGTAATCTTGTTCATCACTGTGAAGTGCGGTGGCTGAGTCGCGGGAAGATGCTCATGAGGTTTTACGAACTGCGGGATGAAGTCAAGCAGTTCATGGAGATGAAGGGAAAACCTGTCGGGAACTCAATGATAGCAAGTGGCTGTGTGATTTAGCGTTCATGGTGGACATTACCAAGTACCTCTCAGAGCTAAACGTCAAACTGCAGGGCCCCAACCAGCTTCTCAGCTCCCTGCTTTCAAACGTGAAATAATTTGAAGCTAAATTAAGGCTGTGGAAAGTGCAACTCGAAAGGAATAACGCGGTGCATTTCCCCACTCTGGAAGGACAAAAGCCTTCTACGACACTTGAATATGCTGATGAATGTGCGAAACTAATTGAAGGCATTTAATGAAAGATTCAAGGACGTGAAAAGTAAACAAATGGAATTGAACATCTTTGCTACACCATTCAATGTGGAACCAGCTGATGTGCCTGATAACCTATAACACGAAATAATTCAGCTGCAAAGCGATGATGAGCTGAAAGCTAGGTACAACAACCTCCGATTGCTTGAGTTCTATAAATGTTACATAAGCAATTATGAATTTACCACTTTGAGGAGACATGCATTGAAATATACATCTCTGTTCGGAACAACTTACTGCTGCGAGCAGTTCTTTTCAAAACTTACCATCGGAAAGAGTTGACTGCGCTCCAGACTGACCGACGCAAACCTGGAAAAGCAGTTGCGAGTAGCAACATCATCAATACCACCTACCATCACATGCCTCACCAAAGAGAAGCAGTTCCAGCCATAACAATAGGGGTGAGTTAGTTAAATGTTTGACCAAATATAACAGGCTAATTTTTAAGTTGATAATTGTGTATGGCCCGCGAATGATTTTATAAATATCCAAATGGTCCTTGGCAGAAAAAAGGTTCAACACCCTTGCCTGAAACAAACCCCAGGGTTGCGTCAATAAGAGTGAGCATGGCGTCCAAACCAGTGTCTCCACCACTCAATTAAGACGAACCCTCACAGAGAACTTACAAAGTTACCTGACGGACTCCATGTGTTTTTACACTACACAAGGCATAACGTTTCATCGTGGCAGCTGGTGGTCGTGAGTGTTGAAGATTTACCATGTTGTGCTATGCAAGAACAACAAGGCCTGAAGGACAATCTTGTCATCTTCATGTAATGCGAGCGTAAATGGGGTTGTTGCTGGGCTCGGGTCCAATCACACGGCCCGGGGTATTGGGGGGCGGAGCCTGGTCTGCGGGGCGTGTGGGAGGGGCCACCGTTCACCTCGGCTCCAATGGGAGGCGAGGTGAATGGGGGCGGAGCCAGCGGGAGAGAGAGAGATAGTATGGGAGGGCCGGATCTGAGGATCCGGAAGGGGAGGAGTCAGGGTCACGTGGGGGGAATGTATATAAGTGGGAGCCCGGAAGAGATAGGGGCAGTCGGGGAATCTAAGAGGCTGAGCCACGTTGGGTGGTGAGAGGGATCCGCGCCATCGGCCACGTGGCCGAAGAACCTCTGCTCGCCGTCGTCCAGCGGTGTGCGGAGTGCGGGAATAGAGGAGTTAACGGGGGAGTGTGCGGGGCACAAGAGAGAGAGCGTACGCGGGGCGCACGTGAGACAGGACTTGTCCGAGAGAGAGAGAGAGCGTGCGCGGGGCGCACATGAGACAGGACTGGTCCGAGAAAGAGGCCAGTGGGGGTGCAGAGAAGAACCTAAATAAAAGACGAACGGAGACCAGCATCGCCTGATAGAGTCCTTTATTACATTTACCTCAGTTTCCTCTTACACATCATCCTCATTTTTATAACATTCACCCCGCCATTCCATCTCGTCCCATGGCAGTGTTTTGCATCATCATTAATTCACTGTACAGCGCTTTGGTTAAAGCCCTTTATAAATGTGAAGTTAAATTAAATGTGGAAGTCAAGGGCAGAAGTCGAGGTGCAAAAAATTAACCCGTAAAAACAAAGTTTTTCACTATAAATCCTTTATATGTGTGGCATCGATTTTATTTTATTATTCATTTCTGTTTTTCTTGAGTAAGAGTTTAATTTTGATCACATTGGTCTTTTAAATTAAATATAAGGAAAGTCGTATATAAGGATTATAAGGTTTTCAGTCTTTGTATGATTGTTTATATTGTACATTTTTGTTGTTTTCTTGACTAAGAAATTCATTTTCATTTGTATCACATTGGTACTATATTAAATTTGAGATTATAAATAAGGAAAGTCGTTATTTCAGTCTTTGTGTATGATTGTTCTAAATATCACTAGCATTTCGATATGACGGAAGTTGACGCAACCGTTCCATCTCTTCCAACGCTGGTAAATTGCAGAACTTTTTGTCTTGCACTTTGGAGCAGTCAAGCTCTTCCAATCGAATTCCTTCGAGTGATCTCACGCGGCTCAATGCGACGTATGCTTGACCTTTTGCAAAAAATTTAGATCCCAAGTTGATGACTGCTCGATCGACCGTTGAAACCCTGCATCTTATGAACAGTTACTGCCCAACAAAGGATAAGCGGAAGCATTCGTCTTTCTGCTGTACCTGCTGATAGTTTTGCAGGAAATTCCACAGTCCTTGGTGCGATAATATGTTCGCCGATCTCAAAGAAATTTACTTTTACATTGGGCAAATCTTCTGCATACATTTGTGCTCGTCGAAATAATGGCCAAATAATGTCAACAATTTCACCCATCGCACCATTAACGAGTCCTTTAGTAGTGTCGACATTGTATCGAAGCATCACCTTTGCTCCGACAAAGATCGTCAACTTCTTTGGCAATCCCCCGGTCTTGTTAATATCTTCCGGAATGAGCCTCTGTATGTTAATATTGTCAATATTTTTGATGGTGTCAGAGATTCTGTCTGCTGCCCGGAGATTGATCATGTTTTTACCTTGTTGAAGGTAGTGTCGAAGAGCTTCGTGATTGTGTTCATCTACCAGCGCGTTGGTTGGATCAATGCGGAGCGCTTTTCCAATTGCGAAGTCACCACTTAGATTCGTGTCGACTTTTCCAATCAAAATTGAAATATGTTCAGACTTTAGCTCACCAATCCGCAAGTCGTTCAGGGGATCGATAAAAGTTGTGTCTCCTCGCTGTCGCATGTTCTGGACAAGTTAGCAGAATGACAAAGTGCGCCAAAGATTGAGTTGCTGGTTCCGAGATCCTTGGTTGATGAAACACAGCACTTCCTCGAACTGGTGGGCGTTGCATCAAGTCCCCGAACAGAAGAATATTGATACCTCCAAACAAATCGTTGCTATCCCTAAGTTGTTGCAAACGGGAGTTCAAATGTTCCAACATTTCGTATGGAACCATGGAGATCTCATCGATGATTAGAAATTGAGTGTTTCGCCATTGAAATCGTAAAGATTTCAAGTAGATTCCGGTGAGATTGGGTAGTTTTGTCAACTTGCCATCGCGTTGCACCGACAATTTGAACATCGAGTGAAGAGTTCGACCCGAGATCAACTTTGCTGCGACACCAGTAAGAGCACCAACTTTCACCGAATCCATCTCCCCACCATAGCAACGACGAATCTGCTCCTTGATAAGGTTGAGTGTGAACGTTTTTCCAGTTCCAGCACCGCCAGTGATGAACATTCTAACGCGATCGAGTGATCCTCTCACCTCTTTCTCGATGCTTTTCGTGATAAAGTTGAAGAGATCTTTTTGGTCAACATTCATCTTTGTCAACGATGCTTCAAACTCGTTGTCGCTTGGCCTAATGTCGTTATTATCATCTTGACCGATGTCATCAATGTCGTCATCGATAACTGAATCCGGCAATTTGATAAAAGCAGTTGGCCTGATTAATTGCGT
Source organism: Lethenteron reissneri (assembly GCF_015708825.2). NCBI lineage: Eukaryota > Metazoa > Chordata > Hyperoartia > Petromyzontiformes > Petromyzontidae > Lethenteron > Lethenteron reissneri. The sequence continues at coordinate 1,912,712 of NW_026891376.1, forward strand.
TTTCCAACTGTCGGTCTCGAGCACGATGGATCTCCAAGAGCCTGCTTGAATCTTTGAGTTGATCTTCTCTAGCCAGAAACGCATCCTTTGATGAATTACATCCTCTCAACAGTTCAGTCTCATCACGAAACGGCAAGTATTGTGCCAGAAGACTGTAATAGTAGTTCTCGGGATCGTTGGCTTCTCGGAAGGCTGGCACCCGTACGACAGCTGGGCGATTTCTGATTTTCATTTTCGTTCCGTCTAAAAGAGTCAACAAACGCAATTGTCGAACTTCTGGAATATCATCATATGCATCTTGGTCCCCAATATCTTCTTCATCGATTACTTTGCCGTAGTGAGGTTCGAATAACATAGCAAACTCCATCAGAGACATCTGCTCAAATTGATAAATTTGATGTGGATCTTGTGGACGGTTCGTATATCGCTCAAAGATGTTCTTGCAATAGCCGGCAGCTTCATCATTCACGAAACGGAGAACTTTGTAGTGCTGTTCAGGTTTGCGCGTGTTTAAGAAAACGCATCGGCGAGAAGATTGCTTCAAAAGAAGATGACACAATCGAAAGATGCATTCACAAGCAGAGACCTGTCGCTCTTGTAGAATTTTCATGCAAATTTTAAACAGTTTTGCTGATGTGCTACTTTCTTCTTGGCGTATAATTCGAATTGCATCTCTCAAACCTGCAGACATCTCTGTGGGCTCGTTTTTTGAACAATATTTGGCGAGATACATTGCAATTGATTCGTTATTTCCGCATGGTTGAAAATCCATGTTGCCCCTCCAACATTTTAACAGCTTCTCATTATAATTGTTGATAAAGTTTTCATCTGGATTGCGTTTCAAAATACACATACGACCTCCGTTTTTGATGAACTCATCAGACGTATTTGCGACGATGTGAGTTCTTTCACTTGAAATTTGCGGAAAGTTGAAGCGATATTCAACGGAACGATTCTTATAGCACGTTTGGGTGTGATGCTGTCGTTGAACACCACTGACTAGAGATTTCATCTCCGGATCGTCTGGTAATGCACACGTCATGACTTCATCGATTCGAGCGATGCCTTCTGGAGTGTCAAAGCTTAGTGTTCCTTCGATCCAAACCAGCATGTGAAGATGTGGCGATCCGCGATTCTGGAACTCAATGCGCCACCAATGATCAACCAACTTTCCACGGAGAATTGTTTCATCTGATTTCAGTAAAGCCATCATTGCATTGACTCGAATCATGAAGTGACGGCTCACGACGATCGGATATTTCTCAATGAGTTTCTATGCATCATATGTGCTTAAAGTTGTCGGATCTTTGTCGGGATTTCCATCAGCAATCAACAGTGCACAAATTATGTCTTTCCAATGGAGATCGTTGCAACTGAAAGTTATGAAGTAATTTAGCGGGCCCAAGCAACGGATCTGTGCAATGAGCTCGCTCTGAGCAGTATTCCAATACGCCATCGAGCCACGTAAGTTCTTGACATAGAGATGAACGTCTTCCACCATCTTGTTGTTGTTTTGGACCTTCTTTCCGAATACACTGATGTTGCTCGTTATGCGATAATACTCGTACATTGAGAGAGCGTAAAACAGATAATCTGTGCGCTGAAATCTTGTATCATTGCCCATGATACGTGATTGAAAGTAATCCAATGGTGAGATTTGCACCGGTCGAGTTTCTTTAAGTCCATTAATACCATTGGGGAAGAGGTGATACCAAGCAAACTCCTCAGCTTTCAGCTCATGTCGATCATTAACTATGTTGTCGGTAGTCTTTCTTGAGATTTTGAGCAATTCGCATTGACCGCCATCGCCTGGAATTTGTTAACCCCGAGTCTTCCTGCGGTTGACGTGCATCAATCGATGCCATAACAGAAGTTTGAACAGGAATTGAATCCACTTGAAGTTCACTTGAGCTGACGACGGGTTGGGAAGAGAAATGAGTTGGATCAACTGGTGAAATGTGTGATAGCTGACCATCATTGTCGATTTGAGGCTCTGGGTAAACGACTTTCGAGTTCATTTCGCTCTCAATTATGACGTGAATGTAGTCGAGAGTGTATGCGATATTTTAAAATCCTGTTGCTCGCTTACATATGCGAACCAATTCATCGAATGTGCTGCATTCGATGACGCACGCTCAACCATTTGCTGCAGCAGCAGCTCCTTTTGGGCCACATGAGTGCGAATCAGCATAGTAGTACAGGTAATTGATATTCATAACAGCGTAGCTCTTCAAGTTCGCAATCAAAACTCCTGCTGAATAGTTGAGAAATAGTGTCTGTAAGCCATCAAATAGGCTGAAACCGACACCTCCTGGAGGATACAGTGATACCTCGGTTCACGAACGCTTCTGTTTACGAACAACTTGGTTCACGAACAGAAAAGTTCATAAAAATATGCTCCGGTTCACGAACTCCGCTTCGGTTCATGAACAGGAGCCGCGGCCATTTTAATGCTATTTCCAGGCTGTCACATCGTCGTGACTTCCTGTAGGAAGATCGTGGAGAGAAGAAGAGACACAGAAAGAAGTACTGTGAGTACTGTGACGACACTTTCAGTAGCACTCACGCCAGTGGTGATGAAGTGCTTTGAAAAACTGGTCCGGAGTCACATCATAGGAAGCTTGCCCCGAAACCTTGACCCCCACCAGTTTGCCTACAGAGCGAACCGATCCACGGAGGACGCCGTGGCCACAGCACTACATGCTGCACGGTCACACCTGGAGCAGCAGGGGAGCTATGTGCGGATGCTCTTCGTGGATTACAGTTCTGCGTTCAACACCATCCTCCCACACAAACTGGTGGAAAAACTGGGCGACCTGGGGATTCCACATTCCACCTGCATGTGGATACATAGTTTCCTCTCGGGCCGCAGACAGAGGGTCAGAGTGGGCCGTCATACATCCACAGCCCTGAGCCTCAGTACCGGCTCCCCCCAGGGCTGTGTACTGAGCCCCCTGCTCTACTCCCTCTACACACGACTGTGCCGCCGTCCACCATAGCAACACCATTGTGAAGTTTGCTGATGACACCACAGTGGTGGGGCTCATCTCTGGGGGGGATGAGTCTGCCTACAGGGACGAGGTGGAGCGGCTGACAGCATACTGCAGGGGCAACAACCTGCTACTTAACACCGCAAAGACCAAGTAGCTCATAATAGACTACAGGAGAAAGAAAACGGACACTCCACCACTAATCATCAGCGGGGACTGTGTGGAGAGGGTGGCAGACTTCTGCTTCCTGGGAGTCCACATTGGGGAGGGCCTGACCTGGAGCGCCAACAGCACTGAGCTTCTGAAAAAGGCCCAGCAGAGACTTTACTTCCTGAGAATTCTCAGGAATAATAACATCACACAGAAACTGCTGGTGTCCTTCTACCGAGCCTCCATCGAGAGCATTCTTACATACTGCATCTGTGTATGGTACACCAGCTGCACAGTGGCTCAGAGGAAAGCGCTCCAGAGGGTCATCAACACAGCCCAAAAGATCGCCGGCTGCCATCTCCCCACACTGGAAGAACTACACAGTTCACGTTGCATCAAAAAAGCACAGAACATTATAAAGGACTCTTCTCACCCTGGACACTCACTGTTTGAGCTGTTGCCATCAGGCAGACGATTCAGATCAGTCAAAACAAGGACAAACAGATTCAAACAGAGCTTTTATCCTACAGCGATCACCACACTCAATAATGCTAATTAATTATTAAGTAATAGTGTTTACAATTGATTGTGAAATAGAGATGTGCAATGACAAATGTAACCTTATGTGGGTATGTGGGTATACTTGGGCTGTTTTTATATATAGTATAAATTGATTATCTTTCATTTAATTATATTTTTATTTTCTTGTTTTATTTAATTTAAATGTATGAATGATGCCCTGACTGGTGAGCATTTTAAATTTCGTTGTACTGGTGACAATGACAATAAACGATCTATCTATCTATTTTTGCTTTTTGGTGTGCTTTTTAGCACATACAGTACTGTACTACTGTACTGTACAATACTGTACTTACTGTATTGTACAGTTCACCCGTTTGAGTGCTTACTGTACTGGACTCCCAATATGGCTCCCAAGAAGCATGGTGGAAAAAAGAAAGTGCGGAGCAGCAATGAAGGTGACAAGAACAGCAATGCAGGTGACAATGTGCAAAGTGGAAATGCAAGTGACAATGTGCAAAGTGGAAATGCAGGTGACAAGAATGTGCAGCGCAAGCCTGGTGGCAAAAAGAAAGTGCAGAGCAGTAGTAAATGTGACAGCAAGGTTGTGAAGAAAATAACCATTGAGCTGAAGAAAGAAATTGTAGAAAAGCATGACAGTGGTATTCATGTGACTGATCTGGCCTCGGAGTACAAGATGGCAAAGTAAACAATCTCGACTATTTTGAAAAACAAAGCCGCCATCAAAGGAGCTGATGTTGCAAAAGGAGTAACAATGTTAACCAAGCAGAGGACGCAAGTGCTGGAAGAGGTGGAAAAACGTTTGTTGGTGTGGTTGAATGAGAAACAGCTGGCAGGTGATAGCGTTAGTGAAGCTATGATCTGTGAGAAAGCCAGGAAATTGCACAGTGATTTACTGCAAAGAAGCCCCTCTACAAGTGCAGCAAGTGACGAATTTAAAGCCAGTAGGGGGTGGTTTGAAAAATTCCGCAGGAGACGTGGCATCCACAGTGTGATTAGACATGGTGAGGCTTCCAGTTCTGACAAGGCCGCAGCAGAAGCCTACAAGTTAGAATTTGCGGAATTCATGAAGACAGAAGGATACGTCGCTCAACAAGTGTTCAACTGTGATGAAACAGGGCTCTTTTGGAAAAAAATGCCGAACAGAACCTATATCACACAGGAAGAAAAGGCACTACCAGGGCACAAGCCCATGAAGGACAGATTGACCCTTTTGCTGTGTGCCAACGCAAGCGCCGATCTGAAAATTAAACCACTACTGGTGTACCATTCTCAGACCCCTCGTGCATTTAGGGAACAAAATGTGAACAAGGCCAGACTGCCCGTCATGTGGACAGCCAATGCCAAAGCTTGGGTCACAAGGCAATTGTTTATGGAATGGCTGCACGAGGTGTTCGCACCCACCGTCAGAAAATATCTTTCTGATAACCAGCTGCCTGAAAGGTGCCTTCTTCTGATGGACAATGCCCCGGCACACCCTCCAGCCTTGGTGGATGATATGGATGCTGAGTATGACTTCGTCAAGGTAAAGTTCCTCCCCCTCAACACAACACCACTTCTGCAGCCCATGGACCAGCAAGTCATCTGCAACTTCAAGAAGCTGTACACAAAGGCGCTCTTCACTAGGTGTTTTAATGTCACTGAAGAGACGTCCTTGACTTTGAAAGACTTCTGGAAGAAACATTTCAATGTTGTCCACTGCATTAACCTCATTGACAAAGCCTGGGAAGAGGTCACTCCCCGAACCCTAAATTCAGCCTGGAGGAAACTGTGGCCAGAATGTGTCACTGAACGTGAACATGACTTAGAAGGGTCTGATGCAGAGGTAGTGGAGGAAATTGTGTCCATGGGCAAGAGTATGGGTCTGGACGTTGATGGTGCTGATGTGGAAGAGCTTGTTGAGGAACATAGGGAGGAGCTGACCACGGAATAACTTTCTGAACTCCACAGTGAGCAGCAGAAGGCACTTCTTGAGGAGCATTCCACTGAGGAAGAGGAAGAAAGGGAGGAGGTTAGCAGTGATGCCATAAAATCCATTATGCAAAAATGGAATGAGTGTCATGACTTTTTTGAAAAGCACCACCCCAACATAACTGTCACGAACAGAGTGTTAAATCTCATGAATGATAATGTGGTCTCTCATTTCCGGAGGGTTATGCAGCGCAGGAAGAGACAAGTGACATTGGACAGATTTTTCAGCAAAACTGAGCCTGCAACGAGGAGACAAAGGAGAGAGAAAACCCCTGAAGGAGATCCCCCTGATGTCCTTATGGAGGGGGACTCTCCCTCCAAACAATAACCGCCTCCCACCCGCCTTCCTCCATGCCAGAAGTCATCTCAAGCAAGGTTAGTGTTCTCCCTTTATACATTACTATACTGTACAGTACTAATGTGTATTGTAATTTGTTTCATATTTTTGTGCTTCAAAAACCAAAAAAAAAAAGGTCAGAACGGATTAACCGGATTTACATTGAACCCTATGGGAAAATGTGCCTCGGTTCACGACCAATTCGGTTCGCGACCAGAGTCAGTTCACGAATTAAGTTCGTGAACCGAGGTATCACTGTATTTGCGATCTTGTAAGCTGCCAAAGATCACTGGATCTTGATCGTATTGAAGGGAGAAGGTGCCTCCAAACATTGTAATCTCACTCGCCACGACATTGAAGTTGTTCACAAGAAGAAAACTGCTGTCAGGAATCGATCGCGGATCGGACAAATCTCTAACTGTCTCATAGAGTCTATCCGACTCAATCAAAATTGCATTGATTGTGTTGGAGTCCCATTCAGAAGGCGACAGAATAGTTGAACGAATTATTGCGCCAATTGCCATTGCGCAGCACTGCTTGCCTTGCGTTGTAGCCAAACATTGGATTAGCTTGATTCCATTGAGCCCGGATGATTGTCGAGTATTAATTGATCTGAATTCGACTTGGGAGCTTTGCCAGTGGTGCGGGAGGCTGCTGTACCCTGATGAAACTTTCAACATCAAGCTGCGTGGTACTTGTGACATTCTGAACGTCGTGATACAGGTGGTTTTTAGCCTTCAACCGCTTGATTGTATTGCTTATATTGTCACGTGAAACTGTGAACTCGCGTGTTTTGTCGAGGTTCTCCAGAGTTTCGGTGATAACAATCAATCCAGCAGACTCGGGAGAACGAGGAAGCATCGTTGGCAGCTTTTCAGTTACCTCGAAAATGTCTTGTGCAAACAAAACTGCTTGGCCTTTGAATCCATACTGTCCAAAAACGCCATCATATTTGATGATTTTTAAAAAAGGGATGACTCGAGCGAGCAATCGAATCTCCACTTGTGTGAGAACTGCAATCTCCTGAGGAATAACGCCGGGATCAAGATTGTTCCAATATGCTTTAGAAGGATGAGTTGTCTTCTTCGACCTCAGATGCGTCTTACATCGGTGACACAAAAGCAACGAGTTCTTGTTTGAGAGCTCGACGGGAAGATAATCAGGACAGCTGTCATCAAACCTGCAGTTGGCGACTTGATTTTTATAACATCGCTTGTGACATACTTCGCAGATGCAGTCGGCGTAAACACATACTTGTGAATCAAAAGCTTCCGCTGTTGCGTTGATATTTCGTCTTTCTTCATCAGCACGACTTTGTTGATCGAGTCGTGATTCACGATGCGATGGAGATTCGATGCGTCGTCTTTCTTCATCAGCACGACCTTTTTGAGCGAGTCGTGAAGCATGAGACAATGGAGATTCGTTGCATCGTCTTTCTTCATCTGCACGACTTTGCTGAACAAGTCGTGATTCACGATGCGATAACGATTCTTCACGTAGCCGTTACGCAGCGGTGTGAAGTCGCTTCGTGAGTCGTTGTTCTCGGGACGATGGTGATTCTCCACGTTTTCGTTTTGCATCGGTTTTTTTGTCGCTTTGTGATTCGTGAATCATGATGAGATGGCAAATCATTTTGCTTCTTCAATTGACGCTTTTTTTTCTCTTTCACAATTCGGCGTTTCCGTTGCGTCAAAGTCTCACTCTTTCTCTTACTCATGTCTAAAATGATAAGAATGAAGAATTAATGAAATTTGAATCACGTTAGCAACTATGGATTATTATTATACTAGCAGTTTAGGATGGGCTGTCGATTGAACTTACTTGAATGTAAGAGAAATTTTACTTTGATTAACTTTGATTTCGTTGCTCTTGGTCTAGACAGGTCGAGAAGAATTCTAAAAATCCGAATCATTAGTTAAGGCAGATAATTGATTGATAATGAGCGATATTACCTCGTTATTTTTGGAGAATCGAATGACTAGAAGTGATCGTAATTAACTTCTAAAATGTCGATGTTTTGATACGAGATGAGTTTCGATGAATTCTGAAAGACAAAACCAATAAATATACAGAGAATTCATTGAATCCAACGCCGAACAATCTTACCGTTACTAAAAGATATCATTGGATCATGATTGATGTTTGGTGAACATGAAATGTTAAAAGTTGCGCAATAAGACGTAGATCTGGATTGACCAGGCTCTTCTCTCTCAAAATATAAGTCTGGTACAGGAATTTGGACGATGCGTGTGGAATTTATGAATTTAGCTGAAGCAGTAAAACAGAACTAAATATTATAATTATTGAAATTTCATCAATGAAAACCATTATGATGTAATATGACCTTCGATTCACATTTGATCCACAATTCACATAATACTGGCCAAAAATACGACGACGAAACTGAAAATAGAAGTTAGTTTACACTATGAATACACAAGAAAAACTAAAACTCACAAACTCTTCAAGAATGTCTTGTCAATCCAGCATTCCGATGTTACGATGTCCTCTTAAGTTTAACAGATAATTATTACTATGCAGATACCTCTTGACATGCCCCGTATATTCCCGAGGGCACTAGCGTTGACCCGTTTTACCACTTTCAAGAACCTGGCGGCTTCAATTTAACTGCTCTATAAAGTCTCCATTGTGCAGCGTGGGGGCAGGAATATTCATGCCATGTGGTTAGTCAACATTTGCGTCATCATTACCATGGTGACAGTTTTGTGAAGCAAAATCCATCAAATGAGAACGAACTGTAAAACAGCAATACATAAAATAGGCACACGTTTATTGTTGTTTGCTTTCGATTGGTTTACATTACATTCCATGACAGGAGGACCTTGCTGTGTTTTCAGTTTTTTACAAAGAGCAAGACAATAAATTACAGTACGTGTTCAATGGGCCACAACCCAGCCCACATTGGTCTTTGAAACGGGCGGCTAGAGTCCTCTCGTCCTCTGGCTTGAGATGGCTGCCACCTATGGGTCAGATGATTGCCTGCCACCATTAAGCAATTGGTAATTAAATATAAAAATTTTCTCTAAAATGTTGAAAATTTTGGAAATTTGTTTTCACGAAAATAAATTATCACGCACAACGAGTCTGTGTGCAAAATGTCAGCTCGATTGGATAACGGGAAGTGGGTTAAAAAACGACCGAAAGATTTGCACGGTCGTAAGCGCGCAAGCAAGCAAGCAAGCGAACTTAATATAAAGGATTTAACAATACAGCATGAAGGAAAACAGTTTATGGTGTACACTGCTGACGTTTTTAATCACGCAACAATATAGTTACAGTTATGAATTCAGGACAGTGTTTTTACATTAGCGATATTTCAGGCTTCAGGTAAATTGGTTAACTGGTGACGGTGTTTTCTAAATTATAAAAGGTGCGTCTTGCTAGTGACTTCTGAGGAGGTTCATTTAAAAAATGTTAAAGTATGGGTTTGTGTGTGTGATCATCTGGTCCAACACCATGTGAGACTAGGCTCTAAGAAAAGCTGTCTTGGATGTGGACCAATCAATTTCAAGGATAGTGCATACATCATCAGAGTTGTGTTTTGTTTGAATTCCGACCGCAGGTATTGTGGTCTATGCAAACATAACTCCTTGTAAAAAATGTGTCAGTTTTATTGCCAGATAAAAGGGTAAAAAAACCAATTATCATATTTTGCTACTGGCAAAGGAGGTCTCAATGGTGAGGTTTAGAGTCCTTCCAGCAGAGAGCGCCAAGAGTCATCTAGGCAGAGCCTTGGAGCTGATTTCAGTTATATTGAACCTGTCGATACACTTCCTGTTAGAGGCCGACCAAAATTCAGTTTCGGCGCCGAAAGTTGGCAAATGGCCACTTTCGGTATACTTTCGGTTTCGGCCGAAAGTCAATTTTTAACTTTCAGTCTGGTTTCGGTTTCAGCCGAAACTGATATTGACTTTTGGTCGTCAACCGAAGATCTATTTTTAGAATATAACGCTAGTGCTATGTCTATCTCTCCGCATATCGGCCGGTCAGTCGGCGCTACGCAATCCTATGCGATAGGCTGCAAACACACACGTCAGCAGCAGCAGCTTGGGAGAGAGGTTACAGCCGCAACGATGGTCTGCTAATGTCAACAGACGGCAGCCTGCATCTCTGGGTGGAGTCTCTTTGGCGGGACGACAACAAAGTGCCTCTGTTGTCTGTTCCCAGCCGCCTGCCCGCCTTGGCTTGTGTTGCGTTCGCTTCAGTCTACACACGTGTTGATACCTAGATTCGAAGTCTGAGAATATTGATATTCAGTTAGTTAATAGTTCTGTAGCGAATTAGTGATAACGAAATTACGAATCTGAGTGAAGTAGAAATTTTTTGTTAATAAACGGAGCAGTTAATCACCGTGAAGAATGTCGAAACATGCGGTGTGGGATTACTTCACCAAAGTCGATTCTGATCAAAGCAAGGCGCAGCAGCAACCTGCTGGGCGAGAATGTGGAAAACACTGGTATTTCTTAACTACAACATTCGTTTGTTTGGATATAATTACTAAGTAACACCTAAAGATTTGATATTTAGCGACTCTTACTGCAGGCTCTAAATGATTAGTCCTAGATTTATTTTTTATTAAAGTAACATTGCATCATGACATATTTCATAAATCTTGTGTTCGATAACTTCGGTTATATACCTCTCTGTTTCGGTCTCGGCCGAAAGTCAATATTTAACTTCCGGTCTGGTTTCAGTTTCGGCCAAAACCAGAAATTCAGTTTCGGTCAGCCTCTACTTCCTGTATCAAAATGTTTCAGGCAGTGATACAGGAAGTGTATTGGACAGTTCAGTGTTTGCAAAAGAACCAAGAATATTTTATTCCTGCAGTCACGAAAGTTAAGTAAATATTGAACCGCCTCTACGGGGAGGGTTTCCACATAATCATAACATATTTTAACAAACTCCGAGACAAGATAGCTTATCCGATCGAGTCACTAACATTTCTCAAGAGATGCCGCGACTCTAAGGTAATACCGACCTCATTCACATTGATCTCTGCTGCTGTCACACCTTCCAATGCCAAACGAATTTTGTTCAGAGCTAGCTTGGCCCTGATCTCTGAGAAAATTAGACTGCTCCATGCTGAACTAGACCATGTAGACCAGACACTCTTGAAATCAAACTTAACATTGATGGAAAAAAATGGATACATCTGATTGGGAACATGTAGATAACATGACCGCTTCATCAGCTGCTACAATGTCAACCAGGGGCGGTTTCTTCATTAGGGCGATTGGGCGACGCACCACCAAAGTGTGAAAGGGACTTTTTCAATCACATTCACAATCTCATTCAACCACAGAGTTACGCTAGCCGTCACTGTGCCTCTGGATATAGTCCAATCAGCGTCATGTCACGTTCTGTGGAGTACCGCCTCTTTTTGAGCGATTTCACTCTGGCTGAGAATCGCCCAGAGTGTTCCAATAGACTTACATTCAAAGATGTTTTTTTTCGAACTGCAGGCACTGCAATGCATTCTCTATGGGTTCCGTGAGGGCTCGCACTAACGTGCTTACGTCATCATACGTATCCTTAACTTGTGCAGCGATTGGTGGGAACAAACATACACTATTAAAAATCTTTAAGATTAAGTGACAAATAATATTTGAAAACAATTTTGAATTTGAACAACAAGAAAAAATGAAACACTACTTTAATATCTTTATCAAATGTGATTAAAAAAATAAAAATATAAAATAGAACGAGAGCGAGAGAGGCTGTTGGGACATCTCGCGAGTTGAGGCCAGTTGAACTTGAACAACGTCATGGCGAACGCAGTTAATTCTATCGTGTCATTAAAAGAAATACCATTCAGCCGTCGTAGTAATCAGGGTAAATTGTCAATTAAAGAGTTAAGACCAAATTAAAAAATAAAACAAGCATCTACAAAGGGCGGGAAATCATATTATAGAGGATTCTCGAAGAACTGGTACGAGCGAATAAAATGGATAGCAGGTTTGCGAAGTAGCTAATGCTTTATTCTGCTACCCCTGCATTCTCTTCCATCCCGAGAACGGGACGGACATCGCATGGACAACTACAGGTGTCACCGATATGCATCATCTCTCGGAGAAGGTGAAAAAGCATGAAACGGCTAAGATGCATATGGACAGTTGCCTAAAATTGGCTGCTTTCGGGACGGTCAATATTGCTACACAGTTGGACGACAGTTACCGGATAGCTGTACGTCGTCACAATGACGAGGTTAGTAAGAACCGCCACATTCTAGGCCGTCTTATCGACTGTGTGAAGTTTTGTGGCCTGTTCGAATTAGCATTGAGGGGTAAAGATGAGAGCGAAGGCTCAAGCCATGCTGGCATTTTTCGTGGACTGGTCAACTTGGTAGCATCGCTAGACGAGGTGTTTGAGGAGCACTTGAAAACTGCCACAGTCTTTAAAGGTACATCAAAGACTGTACAAAATGAGCTGTTGGATTGCATGCTATCAGTCATCAGGGAGCATATAATGGATGAGGTGAAGTCAGCTAGATTCGTAGCAATTCAAGCAGATGAGACTACTGACGTTTCTACACAGACTCAATTAGTGCTTGTGTTCAGATACATTGACACGGACCATGCTGTGCAAGAACGTTTCTATGAGTTCATCCCTATCTTGAATACAACAGCCGAGTCTGATTGCCAGTGTTATTCTGGAGAGGCTGAACAGTCTTTTCACTGATGACAAAGCTAAACTCATCGCGCAAGCATACGACGGGGCAAGTGTGATGAGGGGAGAGCGGGCTGGTGTGCAGCAAAAGGTGCGTGAACATTATGAAAATGCACATTATGTGCATTGCTATGCACACCAGCTGAATTTGATCATGCAGCAAGCTACATCTCAAACTCCAGCAGTTAGAGTATTCTTTTCTGATCTGGAGTGGCATTACCAGCTTTTTTACCCGGTCACCAAAACGCACTACTATTCTCGACGAGATTGTTGCACGAAGGCTGCCAAGAGCCTCATCCACAAGATGGAACTTTAATAGCAGAATCGTGAACACTGTATACGAGAACCTAGATGACCTTATAGAGTGTTTCAGATCTATTGCGACTGACAGCTCATTTGATAGCAACACGGTGAGGGAGGCATCTGGCTTCCTGAGGATGCTGCAAGATGAAGACTTTCAGTTTTTTCTGCATCTGTTTCATCAAATCATGCCTCGCGTTGACGTGATGTACCAGCAGCTGCAGAAGAAGAACATTGATGCAGTCTTCATCAAAAAAGCCCTCCAGAACTTCACAATGAAAGTGCAGTCCATCAGGTAAGATCATATAATATTGTTCATACCTTCTCAATATAGGACCATGTCATTTACAAATGTATGCTATATGGTAACAAGATTTAGACTTAAAAGTGGGGAACTAATTTAATCATCTGCATCTTTGGAAATTGTAATTACCTTGTCTGTAACAAAGTTTAGCCAGTAATTTTTATATCTTTTGAGCTATTCTCAGAAAATATATCTAAAACAGACTATTTGTGTTGCTTCTGTTTTTCTAAGACATGAATAAGTATTGTCAATGACATGAGATTATTCATAAAATATGTTTTAGTCATAAAAACACTGTTGATCTATCTGTGTTCAGGGACCAGAGCTCATTTCAGGACAGGAGCAAGTAGCAACAGGAACAACAAGATCTAGGAGGGACTTGGGAGAAGAAGACAAGCAGAGGCTGTCTAAAGAGGTATTTATTGCTGACCATTTAAATACTCGAGTGTTGCAAAATCTCACTTTGTTTTTACAATCAGTTTAGGAAAGGATGGTAGCAGTCTTTTTTACTCCTAGCATTGTACTTTGAAATTTGTACATTCCATTCGAACACCAACACAATCTGTATCCTACACGTCAACGATTCAGTCAACAAAATTATTTGTCGCCACCTAGTGGAATCTTTAATAAAAGAAACTGAGTGGATTGAAAATACATTTACTGGTCAAAAACCCTTGTCAAACTCCATTTGAGCTTGAACATTGGTAAAATGTTAATTAACGTAATAACACATACACACACAAATCATCACTGTCAGACTAAAGCCTTGTATGTCCAAAACTGTTACTTTTCAGGAAACGAAAATAATTTCCAAGCTCTTTTAATGCTTTTCATTGGTTAAATATTAGTAAAACACATTGACAGATGTAAAGGGTGACCAATAGCATAAATTTTTGAAAAAATATGGAGATATAAAATATGGATTCTGCCTGATACATTGTTGCTGTCGGGATGGAAACCTTGTATCTCCATATTTATATTATAATAAATAATTTATTTTATAACTAAAATAAATGTATTTATTTTGTCAGGTCTGCAACACAATCTTGGTCCACACCAAAGAAAGGTTCTCCTTTACCGAGCACCTTGTAAGTGCCACGCTGCTACAAAGAGAGATGTTTCAAAAGGTCGATGTGGGTGTTCCAAGATGGCGACAGAGCCGCAGCTGGCTGCAGTCCCGGATCGCTCTCACAGTTTATCAACCGTAACCACACCTCGTACCTTACCCACATCCTTCTTCACTCACCACCACTCTTCTTACTCATCTTCCATTACATTTTTCATATAATTTATTTCGTTTCATTATTTTCATTATTACTTTGGCGTCGCCCGAGTTTTGGGTGGCGGCCGATCCCTGCACCCAAACCCGCCCGCCTCCGTGTTCACTGTACACGCCTCTTCCGGCGCTACAACAGCCGACAAATGCCGTTTACTGCAGTGCCACACAACTCGCCTTAACTGCCGCATCGTACAGCTGTTGGGCAATGCGAGTAAACGAGGCCTGTTGCTTCGACTCACAAAGCTGGAGGACGCTGGCTGTATTGTTCATGCGGCGCGGCTTAACATCCGCCCCGGGCACGGTTTCTGCCAGCAACGTCCTCACGAGGCACCTCTTCCGGTACCATCAGCGACTGTGAGCTTGGCGTGCCCCAGCATCGCCAGCAAGTGGGAGATCTACGTGCTCCGTCCAACGTTCACCACCATCAGCGAGTGGGAACGCCAAGCAGACTGTCATCTCCTCAACACGAGAGAGTTGGCTTGCCCGCTGCCCAGCACCACCAGTGAGCGGGAGCTCTGCGAGATTCGTCCACCCTGCTGCATCACCTGCGAGCTGGAGCACAGCGCGTGGTCAGCTAATCCACTGGACTTCGTGTTCTTCTGGCTGCTCCATTGTACGCCCCGCCTGCGTGGTTCTGTACGCCCGTGTACGCCCTCAACGAGTGTTTACACGGGCGTGTTTGCATCCGCTACGTACGGGGAAGTGCTTGCTGACAGCGTGGAGCTTGGACAACGACACCTCGACTTGCTGCTCAGGGCAGCAGAGCCGCTGATTGGAGTCCACCCGAATCAGGGCCCCTTCATCCGCACCATCGTTGCAGCACGCGCTGATATAATAGGGCTACGACATGCACCATCTCTTCATCATCTGCACCTGCAACCCGCGCTCCTGAGGACGCTCTCTGTCCTCGGGCTTCTCCGAGGCCAACGTCGGAGACTGCATCGGCACCGTGGTTGCAGAGGTGGTAGGGGCCGCCGTTCACAGGTCGACCTCGAACCAGCCAACTCCTCTATTCCTTCGACGCCTCACCTGCACGGATCTTCACATCTACCTTCACACATCCGCCTCGGCCTGCTCAACGCACGCTCCATCACCAATAAATCAGCCCTGATTCACGACACCATCTCGGACCACCACATCGACCTTTTGCTCATCACTGAGACCTGGTGCAGGCAAGACTCCCCGCCAGCTATCTCTCTGGAAGTTGCGCCCCCAGGATACAAGGTTCTACATAAATCTCGCGCAACTAACCAGCGGGGTGGTGGCTTAGCGGTCGTTTACAATGCTCACTTGAAAATTAAAGAGCTCCATCTGCCAATGGCTCAGGCCACATTCGAGGTCCAGTTTGTATCCCTTACTACTAACGAGTGCTTTTCCATCATTTCCATCTATCGCCCTCCAGATGGCAGCATCAACACCTTCTTAAATGAGCTTTCGGAATTCCTATATCTGATTCCTAACCCATCTCACAGGCTCGTGCTTACAGGCGACTTCAATTGCCCCGGCAATACCCCAGCCTCCATCGATAGTCACCTTGAGTCAACTTTGGCCTGCCATAACCTGGTCATCACAAACTCAGGCCCCACCAGAGCTTCGTCAACAAACGTTGAGAGCATGCTCGACCTGGTTCTGGAACCTAACCAGCACCGACGCATCACTGCACTGGGAGTTTTCCAAACTGGTTACTCCGACCACCGCCTCATACTTTCTTCCCAAGCCAATCACCATCAAATTCACCCGCAACTTGCGTAATTTCAAGGGTATCGCATTTCCTGCTTTTCGTCACCTCCTTGCAAACTCGCTTTCAATGTTATCCCCATCATCGGATCCAACCGTCTGCGCTCTCCGATTCCAAAGAACACAGGATGAGATGTTACTATCCTTTGTGCAAGCACTTCCAAGAGTTCATGAACAGTGAGCCTGGTGAAATTTGGGGAGCGCATTGTCAGTAGTGACCCTTTGGTTCCGAGGGTGTTTCGGCCTTTCATACTATACACCCTCCCCAAAGGCGGCCAGCGACAGGGTGATCAATCCTACGCTTGCGTCCCATTCCCAATTAGTCATAGGAGTTGCCTTGTTGTTGATAGCCAACATCCCATGGGACTATGCATGGCAGGGGCGTCCTCCTCCCTGAGTCAAGCATTGTTGACTGCATACCTCCTGGCCCTCTCACTTTGGGGCCCAGCTGGGGTCTTTCCTCTTCATCCAGAGCCACTGACTGCTGCCTTCTGCCGCCTCCAACTAGAAGCTGACATGAGGGCAGCGCTGGACAAACTAGCTCCATTAAAATCACGAACCGCTAGACAGTCTTCCCACGACACTCACTGGCTCTCAAGAGATGCCATCATTCCTAAGTGAACCAGGAGGCGCCTTGAACGTATCTAATCCCGCAGTGGTCTACCTGCTGATCGACTTGCTTACAGAGTCGCCTGCAGGAAAACTAACAAACTGATCCTTGTCTCACGTTCCTCCCACATTGAGGAACGCATCAAAAAAGCAACCGGAAACCCGCGCATTCTATGGAAAACCCTCAAAGATCTTCTCGATCCTGGTAGCACCATGGTCCCTCACCTTAGCGATCCCCTTGCCTCACTGAAACTAGCTAACCTATTTTAATACTTACTTCAACAACAAGCTAATCGCCGTCGCAAACTCGTGCACGTCTACTGACACATTGCACCATTGTACCCCGCTCATGGTACCTAAAATTGTAAGCACTAACCCAGACACTCTTCTAACTATGCTCAAGCCTGTGTCTACAAAATACGTTTTCGCTTTAATTGAATCACTTCATTTGAAGTCATCTCCACTCGACGTGCTCCCAGGTTCCTTGTTCAAGCAATGTGCTCCGGAACTCGCCATCATGATCATGAACATCGCAAATGCCTCCTTCTCTTCGGGGTGTTTTCCGTCCAACCTCAAATCTGGCCTGGTTTCTCCCTTGTTAAAGAAACTAAATCTAGATCCGGATGACCCATCTAGTTATCGTCCCATCACTAACCTCTCGAACCTTTCTAAACTCCTTGAACGACTAGCCCTCGCCCAGCTACAACCACACGTCACCTCCTCCGCAAACTACTGCTGCTTCCAGTCAGCTTACCGTCAAAACTACTCCACAGAAACAGCACTCACTGGAGTGCTCGATGACATTTTAACGATCATTGATTCCGGCTCAACTGTTGCACTTGTAAGTCTGGACATTTCGTCAGCCTTCGACACCATCAACCATTCGCTCCTTACTTCCCTCCTGAAATCCGACTTCGGTATATGCGGCTCAGCACTCAAGTGGATAGCTTCGTACCTTTCTGACCGGCAATCTTCAGTCAGGGTGGGCATGTCCACATTGCCTGAAACAACAGCATTATGCGGGGTTCCCCAGGGCTCTGTTCTAGGTCCCCTGCTCTTCGCAGCATACACTTCCCCGATCGGCCGGCTCATTGCAAGCTTCGGTGTTAAGCACCACTTATATGCGGATGACACGATTCTATTCACCGCCATCGATTCTAGCAATGCATCTAGATTCGAGAGGCTCTCGGAATGTATCACCGCCGTGCAACAATGGTTCACTGCACACAACCTAGCCCTTAATCCAAAAAAGTCAGTGGCCATCATGTTAGGTACCAAGCAACGTCTCAATTCAGCAGCACTCCCCACACACATACACATCTTCAGTCACAGCATCAAGTTCACCGACCACTTCAGCTACCTCGGTGTCATCCTAGATTCAACTTTATCCTTCGACCGTCAAACCAACCATATCATCAGCTCATGTAACTTTCACCTGAAGGCTCTTAGACACATACGTCCTCTCATCTCTAATGAAATTGCCAACACTTTGGCATGTTGCATAGTTGGGTCTCGCCTTGACTATTGCAACTCCGTCCTTGTCCGGACCTCCGCTGGCAACCTAAAGAAGCTTCAAAGACTACAAAATAACCTAGCACGCGTCGTCATTGCCCACACTCATCCCCGCCTCGACTCACTAGCTCGTCTCCGCGCTCTCAACTGGCTCCCCATCGCCAGTAGGGTCACATACAAGACCGCCTGCCTCTGCCACAATGCCTTCATATCCGCCTGCCCGCCGTACCTCTCTTCATTATTGACAACTTGCAGCTCGGCACACGGCAGATGCCTGCGCAGCGCGACTCACGACCTCCTCTCGATACCAAGATCCAGGATGGTCATGTCTACGCGCCGCTTCTCGGTGGCAGCCCCAACAGTCTGGAACGATATCCCTCTGCACATTCGCAGCATCATCTCAATCGCCTCCTTCAAGAGACACTTAAAAACTCACCTCTACAATCATGCTTTTGAGCGACTCTGAGCTTGGCTCCGCGCCTCTGAGTTGCGGCCACTACGTCTGCAAATTTGCGCGCGTTACAAATTGTACTATTATTATTAGTCCCTGTTGAGGCTCTGAACATCACTGTCAGGGCATACCCTATGTTAAATAAGGCGAAGCAGAAGACTGAACTGTCTCTCATTTATGAGAGTCCAGAATTCAAGGGCTGCTGTGGTGCACTGGCGCTGTACCAGGTTTTGCTGAAGTACAACCTCCAGGATACTTTTTCAGAGACTGTTGCTCTGTTGAACATCCTCATAACCACTCCCATGACAACTGCTGAAGCTGAGAGGTGTTTCTCAACCTTAAAGAGAATCAAGACATTCCTGAGAAATGTAATGGGACAGGAACGTCTGAATACACTGGCTATGCTTTCCATGGAGAGGGAACTAGTCAGGAACATGCCTGCTTTCAATGAGAGAGTAATTGATCACTTTGCTACTTTGAAAGAGAGAAGAGCAAAATTTAAGTATAAGTAAGCAGTGTATTAAGCGAGTAATGTGATGTAAGCAGTGTAATAATAGTGAGTATAAAAACAAACAAGGAGATGTATTGTAAGAGTCACTTTATTTTTCATTAATATTAAAGAAGTGAAGTTGCCTTTACATGCTTAAGCTGTTAATTTATCCATTGCATGGGTGGACCTTATCCTTATCAATCATCCAAACATTTGCCTCCCCTGAGAGATTTTGCAGGAGCCACCACTGGTGTGTTTATAATATCATTTTATGTAGATATCCACATTTATTTAATATTTTTCTTCTGCAGGGCGTGATCTAACAATGGCTACAACATCCGAAAGAAGGAAATGCAGTAATGACCCAGATATCTTCTGCTACATCTGTGGCAGCTTCACTTTGCAGGATCAAAGGTGCAACATCAATACCTTAGTCAAGAAGGTTTATCTTGCCTACTTTAAAGTACGACTTGGAGACCAAGACAAAAATTGGGCTCCTCACAAAGTGTGTAAAACCTGTGTTGAAACTTTGCGATTATGGTCTAAAGGAAAGAATGCTAAGCTGAAGTTTGGTGTGCCAATGGGTTGAAGAGAACCTACACACCATTTGGATAACTGCTACTTCTGCCTTGTCAATGTAAAAGGTTTCAATAATAAAAACAAACAACACTTACAATACCCAGATATCCCATCTGCCAGACGACCAGTTGAGCACTGTGAGGAAAAGCCTGTGCCTGTATTTATTGAGCTACCAGAGATTGATGTTGAATCTCTCAGTTTACCTGCTTCTACAGATGATGATGATGCTGTGGTATATGTCGGGTTATGAAATTTTGATAAAAATTATAAAATAAAATCAAAATTATGCTAATGTATGTAATTGTATACATAAATTATGATAATCATAGATATCATCGTATTAATTTATGCGAATGATTGCGATTATGTTAATGTAGGCAGTTGTGATAATTAGGATTACCTTCGCTGCCCAGTGTCGTATTTATCAATCGGGATAAAGCAATTATCCTTGCTTAAACATTTATTGATTATCTTAGTGTGTTTATGTTATGTTAGGTCTCCAAATTCATCTCTCAACGCAGGATACAGTTCTTATAAATAAAAGTTATGCATGGACTTGGAAAGAAACACTCAAACACTTCTCATTTTAATTCTAAACAAAAATATGACACTCTAATATGTGAACTCTTATGCTCGGAATTATCCACGATACCATCCGGGAGATTTCTCTCATTGAGCAGCACACTTAACCATCAATGTTTTTTTTTCTTTGCAACCACACACATCATTAATTCCAACGCGTAACGAGCATATCCGGCGACAGGTAGAGTCTTTAAAACAAGAATGCAACAATATTCATATGAAGGGCAATAAAAGCACTAATTATACCCCAAAGGCGAAAGCATACTTCAATAGATTCGTGATGAGCATTTCAAGAGTTTAGTTTCCATCGACAAATCTATTGGTCGTATATGCGATTAAAAAGATATGAAAGAAAACAAAATAAAAAAAACTAAGGCGCTTATAAATGACTTATTCTAATCACGCGATGAGCCGCAATGCCTTCACGGCCAGCCGATGATTCATACTTTATAATTGGTCTTCTTATGATTGGCTAGGTTTGATTCCATTGTGTGGGTGTGTGAGATTGTCCCCTTGGTAAATTCTTGCCTGAGTAGCCGGCGTGTTTCGTGGATTTATGAGTGTGGAGGAGGGGATACGAACGGCTTCAAAAGACTGCTAAATCCCTCGTGTTCATCATCTGGGCTGAACATGCCGACGTAAAACAGAGGACAAGGACTCGTGAGCAGACACGAGGTACATACACAGAGAAGGCACACAGGGAAATATATTTTTGGGCAGGCCAGAGGGACAACCAGAGCAATACCCCACCAAGAGACACTGTGATGCCGCCGCCGCGAAGCCGCTCGGCGGGCGCCCCATCTACGACCTCGCCACCACCAAGCGACGGGGCCAACCTCACTTCCCCCTCACCACCCCCCACATAAACACACCCTCACACATTTCCCCCCCCCCCCCCATGGCCGGCCGGTTTTTACCCGAAAGCCCTCATAGGGATAATCTTCACGGTTTCCTGCGGCCAGGGAATTGGGCGGCCTCCCGCGATGCTGGTTCGCACCGCGGCGCTGTGACCAGGTTGAGATTGTATGGTCACGGCGAGGGCTGTCCAGCCACCACGGTTGAAACGCACCCCCCCCACACACACGTATCGACAAGGCCGACAGGGGGGCCACAGCCACGAACTAAGGGGAAGCCAGGGAGGGGGGGGGCAGCTGATTGGCGTGGCGGAGTGCTCGGGAACCGCCGGCGCGAAGCAGCCCACAGCGAGGCTTTGTTATGGACACCGCGGCTGATTGGCATAACAAAGGCACCCGCAAGCCGCCGCGGCTGGCGTGCGCCCATTGTTAGGGAAACATGGGAATGCGGCTTAACGGGCGTGGCGACCTGATTGGCCAAGAAGGCTCTCGAGTCGGCATCCCTTGATGTAGGGAGACGATAAAAGGGGGGCGCAGCCAGGTAGAGGCGCTCTTACTCCGAAAAGCCAGCGCTCGTGACGGCTTCGAGCTCGTCCGCCCAAACGTCCGTGAGACGCGTCGAGGTGAGCAGCGAGGAGACCAACGGAAAGCCAAGCGCATCAAACCGTGAGTAAAGAGGTAAAGCGTATCATAAGTAGAAAAATCGGGAACAGACCCTTGGGCGTTAGCGTAGGTCAGCCTTGTCGATCCACACTGATTTAACAGCAAATCGCAGGTAGCCGATAATACATCATTAATAACTAATCGTAACCTCGTGTGGTCTCGATGAGAAGTGTGAACGCGCGCGGGGCTGTGTGTGCGTACGCTCGCGGCATGTGTAATCAGTGCTCCACAGGTGTGCGATCGTAACGTGGGTATTCAGTGTTGAGACGAGTGCTGCGTGGGGCTGTGTAAAGAGGGAGTGTGAACGAGTGCGGGGCTGTGTGTGCGTACGCTCGCAGCGTGTGAGTGCTGTGCGGGGCTGCGTGAGGGGAGGCATTGCGTTTGATTGAAAGAGAGGCGACGCCGCGTTAACGGGCGTACGGGAGCCGGCGACGAGCCATGCCCTTCACGCAAACCCGAGGTGGGGGGACCCAAGGAGGGGAACCATCAGACGATAGTCCTTGCCCTGTGAGCGATGAGCCCAGCGGCAGCCGGGGCGGTTCGCACAGCAGCGAGGGGTCGGGGAGCGGCGGGACCCCTGCAATCGGGATACAGCCGGGAGTGATCTCGGGGGCCAGCGACCCCCACAACACACACAAATGCAGAGGCACACACAGAAAGATGCCTGAATGAATAACGTACAGGGACTTATATTGAGTGTAGCGGTGGGGGGAGGGGTGAAGAGAAAGCCACAAAACATGAGGGAGAACATGGTAAAACGACGACATAGTAAACAAGAACGAAGAAATAAGCAACACGTAGAGATACATACGCAGAGAAGAAAAAAAAACAAGGAAAGATGTTTTGGACAGAATTGTAAGGACAACCTCCCCGTAGAGGTAGAATAATCTAGGATTGAAGTTTTCGTGACTGCAGAGATTATACTCATTGTTTTTTTCGGTAAATTCACGTATGTAGAAATAAAATAAAATTTCAATAAATTTAATTAAAATAAATTACGACGTTTCGAACGCAACACAGGGGCTACATTGTTTCAGAGGGCCATTTCCAAGCTGTGCAGGAAGTGTGGAGGACGTGGCCTAATGGCGTCGACGTGTGAGGCACGGGGGTGCTACTGCTGTAAATCACTGGACCACGTAGTGGATGATTGCGGAAACCCAGAGCAGTATAACCTATGTGGGAGTAAGGGTCACCTGTGTAGTGATTGGAGCATCACTACACCCACAAGTGTGACGTCACTATGCCGGGAGCGTCACTACCACGTGGGTCTACACACACACATGACGTCATCCAGGCTGGAGGCGGGAATGACGTCAGGGCTGGTTCAGGACTCGGGAGGCCACGGGATGCTGTGAGGGCGTGGCACTCTGTGATCCCGTGGCACTCTCTGTGATCCCGGCTGGACATGTGACCGGATCCCAGTGGGGGGGGCACCTGGACAGCAGGGGGGGGGGCTTCGAGAGGGTTCTCGAATGGAGGCCGGGTGGGGCCGGGCACACCGAGCCCCATACAGTATGTTCGTAATACTATTGCATGTTCACCAGCTCACTCCTTGTTAAAACTGTTGTTTTGAAGGTCTGGCTCTCAGAATAACTCTCCCAAATAATCAACAGATATTGGTAGTGCGCTGTTAAAGACCACCTCGTGGGAAGGATGTTGAAGCTGTGTCTGCACTGAGAGAGCTTCTTGGGGGCCTCCCTAAAGGTGAAATAGTTTTAGTGGGTGATCCTAAATTGGAATTGGCTAAACCCACCGGCCGTGGCCACAAATTTTGCAGATTAATTTAACCTGTTTCAATTAATAAATGTCCCCACAAGACCCAAACTAAAAAATCCGGGACAGTCATCTCTACTTGACATCCTATTGACTAATGCCCCTCACAATTTCGCACTGATTGGTGTTCTGGGTAATAACCCTAGTGATCACTCCTTCATTTTTGGGGTGAGATCATCAGACAGACCCAAAGCCCTCCCTAAATTAGTTGAGAAGCACTCCATGAGACACTTCAGCACTCAGGCATTTACTAATGATGTGCTTCACTCGGATATTGACAAGGTCTGTGATATCCCCAACCTGACTACGGCTTGGGAGACCTTCAGTTACACGTTCCTCCAAATGCTTAACAAACATGCTCTGTTGGTTAGATTGAAAACTAAAGGCAACCCGCCCACCATGGTTTGGTACTTTGATTACTAAGCTCATGAAAACTAGGGACAAGGCTTACGCATGTGCTCAGAAAAGTAATTTGGTCAATGACTGGCTAGAATACAGGGTTTTAAGGAATAGATGTGTCAAAAAAATACGGCATGCAAAATATGCCTACTTTTCCTCCACTCTCCTGGAATCACATGGAAATGCCAGGATCTTCTAGAAAGCAACCAAATGTATCGAAAAGGCATCCAAAACAGACAATCTGCCGTTGAATTTAACCGAAATGGGGAATATTTTTCAGATCCCAAAAAAAGAGTTGACAATTTTAACCTTAATTTTTCCGAAGCTGGTAACCTTTTTGATAATGTATTAGGAGTCACCCCTGCTCATGAAAATTCCTACACCCCTGTCTGAACATTAAACGAATTTAGTTTCCAGCCAATCCACGAAGCAGATAGGATTCCCGTCTTTGCTCTGCTAACTGTTGGTAACCTAATATACAAACCTATAGCCCATATTTTCAACCTGTCCATCAAAGAAGCATCAGCACCTCTAGAATGGAAACATTCCTATGTTCGTCCACTTTACAAAAGGGGCCCTAAAGATGATCCAAATAAGTACCGACCTATCTCAATTTTGTCCTTGTTAATGAACATTTTTGAAAAATGATTGAACTACCAAATCAGCAGTTTCCTGTCCGACAACAATCTATTACATCTAAAATAATCTGGGTTCCGAAAAAAATACAGCACCACATCTGCTGCATTAGACTCTCTAAATCACATTAACATAGCCTTGATAATAAGCAGTACTGTGCCAGTCTTTTTCTTGACTTGTCCAAAGCTTTTGATACAGTCGACCACAACACCCTGCTTAGTAAACGAAGTTGCCTCTTTTTTCCGAAAACACAGTAAAATGGTTAAAAATTACCTCTTTTCTCGCACCCAAACTGTATTCACAGATGGTTGGAGGTCAAACAGTGTAAAGATAACAAAAGGGGTTCCACAGGGTTCCATCCTCGGCCCCCTTTTGTTCTCTCTATGTCAATGACTTGGGCACTGACCTCGATCATTCCAGGGTAAATCTTTTTGCAGATGACACGATTCTCATTACTGCTGGGCGCTCTCCAGATGACGTGATTGCTAAGCTCCAGGGTGATTTAACAAAGTACAACATGAGCTAGTTGCTCTTAAACTAGTCCTGAATACCTCCAAAACCAAAGTGCTATGCTTCTCTCACCAGGACTAAAGCAGGAAAGTTATTTTCCCACAATTACATTCCTTAAATAATTATCAAATAGAGCAAGTCAAGATCTATACGTATCTTGGGGTCATCCTGGATTCAAAATGGAATTTTGAAGATCACATTGATTATATTGGGAAAAAGACAAAAATAAAAATTGGTTTTCTGTATCGACACAAGCACTGCTTCCCCCAAGTACTGTACTGAAGAAGCTTGACTCAATTTATCACTCGGCCTTAAGATTTGCATTGAACTGCCCATATAGGACTCACCACTGTGATATCTACATTGGGTCAAACTTAACATATCTTAATGTTCGACGGCTTGTGCACCAGATCTTATTTATTCATGATGTACTTAGAAAAAAATCCACAGATTACCTGCTGGATCTTCTCTCTGTTTCAAAGAACAAATTTAACCCAAGATCTTCACTCATTTACCAGCTTCACATTCCTTATTGCCGTACAAATACTGGAGGAAGGTGCCTTTGCTATTGATGCCCTTAGGGTTTGGAATGCAATTGTCAATAAACTGCAACTTGGATCACTACGTGTGAGATCTTCACTCAAAACTGCTCTAGAGGAGTTGTACACCCCTAGCTGCCAATGCTATTCAGTGGCCTAAAATAAAATGTTTTGCTCCGGATGACTGCTGCAAAGTATGATCTTGTGTTTAGATTTAGTGTGCGAATCTTTAAAGGTGCCTTGATGTTGATACTCCAACTGATGCTCCTACTGTTGTGGAGCGACTCATGCAGTCAGCTATGGCTACAGGGTTTTGGTGGTACATGTTGTTTATGTTGTTTATTGTGAAATTTCGGTCACAGTTCCTATGATCACTGTTACATTACTTTTATGGCTTTATTTTGGTGATTTAGAAAACTATTTTGGTTGGCCATGTTTGTTTGTTGTAGTACGAAGTTAGAATGATGGCTTTAATCTAAGTTGACTTGTGGTTGTTTGCCATTTGACTTGTGTAGGGGAGTAGTGGGTGACGTCACGCTCACCCTAGGAGAGAGTGGCGTCGCAGAACGTGACATCAGGCGGACCTTGGGGGACGGTGACGTCATGTCCCCCGGGGGGTATTTAAAGGGGGACTTGGGACATAACCGGGGTTCGTCAGGGGTAGGAGTGGGGACTCGGGGTAGGTGATCCTCACACGAGGCTGGGGGAGGCTATTCCGCCCGACTGGCCGAGGTTGGGGTAGTCCCGGGCCGGGGCAGAGAGGAGAGCCGAGTTTGCCAAGGTTGTAGGATTCACAGTACCCTGTCCCCTGGAGAGTTATAGGCTAGGGTGGTTGGTTCGGCATTAGCCCTTAATAAACTCGGTGTGAGCCCCTAATAGAACCTGACGCTGCGGGGTCCTCGGCCATTGCGGGACAGGTGCAGGGGGTGGATGTACGGATCCTCGTGGATACAGGTGCGTCTGCCACTATGATTTCGGAGACCATTTATCGGCTGCTACCAAACAGCGTCGGCCCGCTGCGTCCGGTTCGCGGGGTTTGTGTGGCCGCGAACGGGGGCAGCCTGGATATTGTGGGTCACGTCGTCGCTTCCATCGCACTCGGCGAAGTTAAATTGGTGGGGCCCATTCTGGTCTCAAAGACCTTGGCGGTGCCGTGCCTTCTGGGGACAGATTCTTTGGCCAGGATGACCGTGAGGATCCTGGTCGACCAGGGGTGCGTGGAGATGCCATCAGGAGGGCGGTTGCATTTTCTGCAACCCCCCTCTGGGTTGCCACCCTTGGCCGCGAGTGTGCGGACCCTGACCACGATGTCCGTCACCGATCTACCCGGGTCTCAGGTCTTGCTATCCCCAGGCTGCTCAGTCCGTTGAAATTGGAGTCCCCGGGGACAGGTATCCTCCTGTCTCCCTCCAATTATTTCTCGAGGTCCGACGGGTTGGTGGGCGCCTTGATGGCCGTGTCGGCGGGCCGGGACCCCTTTTAACAAGTCCTAAATTTGGGGCCCTCGCCGGTCATTGTTCCGGTGGGTGCGGTGTTAGCGCACGCCATCCCGGGTCCTCCGGCCGGGAGGGGTTGTGGCGGGCGTGCTGCACAAAGGGAGGTCCGACGCATCGTAGATCAATGCGTTGTGCAACGAGAATGTCTCGTTGTCCTCCAAGGAGCGCCAGCGCCTCCGCGATCTCATCGTCAGGTTCACCGATGTGTTTAGCCAGGGTAAATTCGATCTCGGACGTACCACTCTCCTGGAACATCACATAGATAAGGGCAACTCGGCCCCTATTCGGCTAAATTCACACCGCTTTAGCCCGGCAGAAAAGGATCATATCCGCTCCGCAGTTGAGATGTTGGCGGCGGACATCATCTCTCCATCCACCAGCCCATGGGGTGCTCCCATTGTGCTGGTCAAGAAAAAGTACGGGAGTCTCCATTTCTGCGCCGACATCCGTAAATTGAACAAGATCTCGGTGGTTGATGCATATCCATTGCCTCGCATGGATGATTCCCTCGACGCTATCTTGGGTGCGTGGTGCTTTTCAACCCTAGCTTTGCTCTCGGGCTTCTGGCAGTTGGCACTTGATGAGGCCTCTACACCTAAGACCGCGTTCCGCACACCCCAGGGTGTGTTCCAATTCAATCGGCTTCCTATGGGTCTTCATTCGGCCCCGGCCACCTTCCAGCGTCTCATGGAGCTGGTCTTGGCAGGGCTGCAATGGGAATGTTGTCTAATCTACTTGGATGACGTCATTTGTCCGCGAAGGGGCTAAACCACCGAAGAGCGGCTCTACACAGCTGCGCTTGGCCCGCGACTGGAAAATGCTAGTTGACATTGGTCGGCAACTTGTGTTTCCTCCGGAGATCGCAACCACCACCCTAAGACCTGACATGGTGCTCTGGTCCCGTTCGCTCAAGAAGGTCTTCATTATTGAGCTCACAGTACCCTGGGAGGACTCAGTAGATGAGGCTTATGAGCGAAAACATCTGCGCTATGCCAATCTAGCTGCCGAACCATGGCATCATGGCTGGAACACAGAAGTCCGACCAGTGGAGGTGGGCTGCAGAGGTTTTGTGGCAACATCTACAACCAGACTGCTTAGAGACCTGGGAATTAAGGGCCAGAGCCAGCGTTCGGCAATCAGAGCTGTATCGGAGGTGGCAGAAGGCAGCAGTCAGTGGCTCTGGATGAAGAGGAAAAACCCCAGCTGGGCCCAGAAGTGAGAGGGCCAGGAGGTATGCGGTCAACAATGCTTGACTCAGGGAGGACGCCCCTACCATGCATAGTCCCATGGGATGTTGGCTATCAACTACAAGGCAACTCCTATGACTAATTGGGCATGGGACACAAGCGTAGGATTGATCACCCTGTCGCTGGCCGCCTTTGGGGAGGGTGTATAGTCTGAAAGGCCGAAACACCCTAGGAACCAAAGGTACACTACTGATGATGCGCTCCCCAAATTTCACCAGGCTCACTGTTCATGAACTCTTGGAACCGCTTGCACAAAGGATAGTAACATCTCATCCTGTGTTCTTGGAATCATGTCAACAAGGGCTGCCTCCATGTCTTGCTCATGACTTGTTTGAGGGTGTGGTTGATTATGACTTGTCACTTTGCTTACATTACTTGGTTACTAACAGAAAGTGGTTCACATATGCATTGCTGAACAATAGAATAAAGTCAATCTCCGGGGAGAGTGCCAATAAACCTGATGTGGTGCAGAGTAAAGGAGAGAAGCTCTGGGGTCATCCAGCTGAAAATTGGTGGCTGCTCAAGTTCATGCCTATTTTGCTTTGGGACAAAATCTCAGATGCTAATGATAAGGAATGGCAATTGTTATTGCTTCAGGGAAATAGTGAAATTCATTTGTGCTCCAAAAATAGCAGAATCACAGGTTGCATACACGAAGATAATTGTGGAAGAGTACATAGAACACAGATTTGTGATATTCCCAAACAAAAATCATAATCCAAAACACCATTATTTTCTGCATTATGCAGTCCCGACTCGGAAATATGGTCCACTAATTCGAACTTGGACTATGAGGTTTGAAAGTAAGCATGGCTACTTTAAAAGATGCATTCGTGTATCTAGAAACTTCAAAAACATTACCAAGTCACTAGCTGATAGACATCAACTGCTGCAGGCTTAGAGTAGTGGGAGGTTTTTTTTCATCCCCTGTGCAGATTACAGACTCCACCAAGTCCTATGCAGAGAGCACGAGAAGTCTGTGAAAGATGCTGTAGAGGACTACATGTTGTCTTCAGAGAATGCAGTAGTTACTTATAAGGTTACAGTACAAGGTACTTCATATGCAAATGGTTTGCTTGTTGTACTTGATTATGATGTGGGATATTTAAGGCTGGGGCAGATAGCATGCATCATAGTAAAAAATGAAAGTGAGATGCTTTTTGTTCTCCAAGAAAATATGGCTAACATTGTACCTGATCTTGGTGTGTATGAAGTTGAACACCTTAGCCAGAGTAAAGTCATTTGTAAACGCTCTTCTATGATTCATGACTACATGCCTCTTACATTTTAGCACAGAGGAGGGAAACCGCTTTTACCATTGAAGCACAAACATGTAAACGATGGAAAGAGCTGCTGAAGGTGGTACTGCCATCCCTCTGTGAAGACAATTGAAAGCCTACTACTACAAAGGCTGCATGAGATTGGGGTAGAGTGTATAGATGATTTGACCCTGCTAAAAATAGAAGACCTGGAGGGAATTGAGAGCAATTCAAGGATGAAAGCTGTTTCAAGCATTCATAGCAGGTATTTTGTAAGTATTTCAATGATAACAAGTAGCCTATACAATTGATTTCAATTTACCTTAATTTATTGCTGTATTTTCTAATAAAATGGTGATGATTTATTATATTGAAACTGTTAACTTCTTGGGTATAAACATTTGTTTAATGTTGTGTGTTGTATAGGTATGCAGTGTTTCCCGCAGAAATTTGCATAGGCAAGGCGGCCTGAAATGGAAAAGCCTTCTGGAATATATATTTGGTGGATGTGTATGTGGATGTTTTAGAAAAACATTGAATGTTTAGGGGGGGGGGGGGCGTATGTACACAGGAATTTCGTGTTTTTGATGCTGGTTTTGGTCACATGACCAGGAAGTTGCGAATTAAGATTCCCGCTTAACCACGTGGGCGTCGGCCATTACAGATAATTCAAGATGGTGGCACACATCGCGTCCCAGTGAAGCCAGCCGCAGTTGTCCATTGTGGGACTTTGAGAAGCATTGTCTGTAAGTTGTTTATGTTCTTATAATATTGGCAATGCTGTTGTAATGTTGGAATGACCGTTATAGTGATGTAAATGCCTGTATGGTGCTGTTAAGTTGTTGTGGTAAATACGAGGCCTAGTTAGCAACGAAGCCTGCAACTTTCCTTATTGTGGATGTTACTTGTGATTTAGTAGGTCGAGTAAGACTTGTGCCCAGGTGGCTATGTTGCGATCCTGAGAGCAAAGATGACAAAGTATCTCATCCACAGTTTAGTGTTATGTGTAATGCTGTACATTTGGGGTGCAGTGTGATGAATACACGATCTGCCTTTATGCAACGCAGCAGCTTGTGCTCTTGTGTAGTTGTTCAGTGGTAATGTAGGGGCCTGGTCCGTCCAAGATCTATTGTTATCTAAGACAATGTTCTGATGCTGTGGTGTTCATTGTGTTGGTGTTTCCGGGTTATAACAGATGCTGTATCTGTGTTTTCTCGCCAGTTTTACCTCGTTAAAACCAATAAATGACGTTTGGAGTCGGATGTTCACCCTGGCTCTGAGGGTTTATTGGACACAAGGTTATCTACTCAGCTAGCGGTGCAACGCAGCGCACAGCGAGGCCGAGACACCTGAGATGGCAACATCAGGAACCTGTATTGGGGACAGATGTGAAATTCCGTATTACAAAATGTCACCTGCTCTGATCCAAGCTTTAACTGATCAAAAAAGGCCAACTCCAATGCTTATAAAAGCCTGGAGTTTTACCTGCTAATGAAACAGGGCAGAGTCAGCTAGAGAAGCAAACAGTTGCAGACTGCATTTCGTGAAAAGCATCTCTCCGATACCAGTGTGAAGCAGCTAATGCGCGAGGCTTACTACAATCAACATTCATCAATTAATACACAAGCGAAATGTGTTTCTGCTTTAAAAGGAACCTGACCTTATTTATTTGAGGCATCCCACCTCTGAGCATTTTGAAACTGTGATTGGGATTCCAATTCAAACTAAATTGGCAGAGGAGCTTTCCCAAAAAGGACCAACGATCATAAAATTCATCCGACAAGCAAAAGCAGCCCATCCAGATCATCTGAGCACTGAAAATTATGACAACAGCAACACTGAATCACAACAATCACTGGGCCTGCCGCTTCTTTTGGCTACCTAATTGGGTGACAACCCTACAGAATTGGTCGTCCCAGAAGACGTTCATTTTATTGCTTTATTTAACTGATTGAATAATGTCTCAAGTAATAAAATACAATTACCTGTTCTAAATTGTTCTAAATTGTAGGCAAACACAAGATCCAGTTCCGATTCAGTCCAGTACACAAAATCCGTGATCTGATCCCATCCGTAAAATATGTCATTCCTGACTTAGTGTGTCTACAAACTGAGTTGCACCTGTGGCGATTGCTATATCAGGGAAACAAAACGACATGTTTCTGATCGCATTTGCGAGCACAAGTCAGATACAAAGCACGGTAGGATGAATTCTTCTGCCGTAGCTGATCAGTTTCAACACAGCGGGTTCTCATGATATTGTTTTCTCCGATACCAAAGTGCTCTGCAAGCCGCCTGGATACCACCAAAGAATTGTCTTTGAAGCCATCCAGATATACAAACATAGACAACTTCAACCGAGAGGGTGGTTTTAAATTAAGCAATCATTGGAAGGATGTCATCAACCAAGTCAAACTTGAGATGCCTTATAATTTTACAGCCATATCCATATTTCCAGTTTTTTACTCCCAGCCTGATACACCACCATTACTCGTCGTACCGGCACTGTACTCAGTCTCAAGCCTCCCCCTCCCCTGGCATCACAAAAGGAAAAAGATGGTTATATATCGGCTTAACTCATGATAATCTATCGGCTTAACTCAGGCTAATCCTCTGTCCAACCACCTGCGACGCCACACGGCCTGCCGCATGCTCCTCCCCCCCTAACACCCTATATAAAACACGTTGTCTCTGAAGAGCTCTCTTCATACGCTGCAGTAGTTTTGCTGGGGCGGTCATACCTGATGACGGATGCTTGTGTTGCTTCTGAGCTATCATGGTGCCGATGATGGCAGCGTCGACCGGTCAGTGCGCCCTGTTTTGTCTTGTTTTGTCTAGTTTTGCTTGATTACCTGTGCTGGTGATGGAGGCCTGCTGTTCAGTCACACCTGTGCTGGTGAGAGGGGTCTACTGTTCATCACACCTTTGCTGGTGAGAGGGGCCTGCTGTTCAGCACACGCGTGCGTGCTGGTGAGAGGGGCCTGCTGTTCAGCACACCCGTGCTGGTGAGAGAGGCCTGCTGTTCAGCACACCCGTGTTGGTGAGTGGGGCCTGCTGTTCAGCACACCGGTGCTGGTGAGAGGGGCCTGCTGTTCAGCACACCCGTGCTGGTGAGTGAGGCCTGCTGTTCAGCACACCCGTGCTGGTGAGAGGGGCCTGCTGCTCAGCACACCGGTGCTGGTGAGAGGGGCCTGCTGTTCAGCACACCCGTGCTGGTGAGTGAGGCCTGCCGTTCAGCACACCCGTGCTGGTGAGAGGGGCCTGCTGTTCAGCACACGCGTGCTGGTGAGTGAGGCCTGTCGTTCAGCACACCCGTGTTGGTGAGTGAGGCCTACTGTTAATCACACCGGTGCTGTTTAGAGGGGCCTGCTGTTCAGCACACCTGTGCTGGTGAGAGAGGCCTGCTGTTCAGCACACCCGTGCTGGTGAGAGGGGCCTGCTGTTCAGCACACCCGTGCTGGTGAGAGGGGCCTGCTGTTCAGCACACCCGTGCTGATGAGAGAGGCCTGCTGTTCAGCACACCCGTGCTGGTGAGAGGGGCCTGCTGTTCAGCACACCCGTGCTGGTGAGAGGGGCCTACTGTTCAGCACACCCGTGCTGGTGAGAGGGGCCTGCTGTTCAGCACACCTGTGCTGGTGAGAGAGGCCTGCTGTTCAGCACACCCGTGCTGGTGGGAGAGGCCTGCTGTTCAGCACACCCGTGCTGGTGAGAGGGGCCTGCTGTTCAGCACATCCATGCTCGTGAGAGAGGCCTGCTCTTCAGCACACCTGTGCTCGTGAGAGGGGCCTGCTGTTCAGCACACCCGTGCTGGTGAGAGGGGCCTGCTGTTCAGCACACCCGTGCTGGTGAGAGGGGCCTGCTGTTCAGCACACCCGTGCTGGTGAGAGGGGCCTGCTGTTCAGCACACCCGTGTTGGTGAGAGGGGCCTGCTGTTCAGCACACTCGTGCTGGTGAGAGGGGCCTGCTGTTCAGCACACACGTGTTGGTGAGAGGGGCCTGCTGTTCAGCACACCGGTGCTGGTGAGAGGGGCCTGCTGTTCAGCACACCCGTGTTGGTGAGTGAGGCCTACTGTTCAGCACACCCGTGCTGGTGAGTGAGGCCTGCTGTTCAGCACACCCGTGCTGGTGAGTGAGGCCTGCTGTTCAGCACACCCGTGTTGGTGAGTGAGGCCTACTGTTCAGCACACCGGTGCTGGTGAGAGGGGCCTGCTGTTCAGCACACCCGTGCTGGTGAGAGGGGCCTGCTGTTCAGCACACCCGTGCTGGTGAGAAGGGCCTGCTGTTCAGCACACCCGTGCTGGTGAGTGGGGCCTGCTGTTCAGCACACCCGTGCTGGTGAGAGGGGCCTGCTGTTCAGCACACCCGTGCCGGTGAGAGAGGCCTGCTGTTCAGCACACCCGTGCTGGTGAGTGGGGCCTGCTGTTCAGCACACCCGTGCTGGTGAGAGGGGCCTGCTGTTCAGCACACCCGTGCTGGTGAGAGGGGCCTGCTGTTCAGCACACCCGTGCTGGTGAGTGGGGCCTGCTGTTCAGCACACCCGTGCTGGTGAGAGGGGCCTGCTGTTCAGCACACCAGTGCTGGTGAGAGAGGCCTGCTGTTCAGCACACCTGTGCCGGTGAGAGAGGCTTCCTGTTCAGCACACCTGTGCTGGTGAGTGGGGCCTGCTGTTCAGCACACCCGTGCCGGTGAGAGAGGCCTGCTGTTCTGCACACCCGTGCTGGTGAGTGGGGCCTGCTGTTCAGCACACCCGTGCTGGTGAGAGAGGCCTGCTGTTCAGCACACCCGTGCTGGTGAGTGGGGCCTGCTGTTCAGCACACCCGTGCTGGTGAGAGGGGCCTGCTGTTCAGCACACCCGTGCTGGTGAGAGGGGCCTGCTGTTCAGCACACCCGTGCTGATGAGAGAGGCCTGCTGTTCAGCACACCCGTGCTGGTGAGAGGGGCCTGCTGTCAGCACACCCGTGCTGGTGAGAGGGGCCTGCTGTTCAGCACACCCGTGCTGGTGAGAGGGGCCCTACTGTTCAGCACACCCGTGCTGGTGAGAGGGGCCTGCTGTTCAGCACACCTGTGCTGGTGAGAGAGGCCTGCTGTTCAGCACACCCGTGCTGGTGGGAGAGGCCTGCTGTTCAGCACACCCGTGCTGGTGAGAGGGGCCTGCTGTTCAGCACATCCATGCTCGTGAGAGAGGCCTGCTCTTCAGCACACCTGTGCTCGTGAGAGGGGCCTGCTGTTCAGCACACCCGTGCTGGTGAGAGGGGCCTGCTGTTCAGCACACCCGTGCTGGTGAGAGGGGCCTGCTGTTCAGCACACCCGTGCTGGTGAGAGGGGCCTGCTGTTCAGCACACCCGTGTTGGTGAGAGGGGCCTGCTGTTCAGCACACCGGTGCTGGTGAGAGGGGCCTGCTGTTCAGCACACCCGTGCTGGTGAGAGGGGCCTGCTGTTCAGCACACACGTGTTGGTGAGAGGGGCCTGCTGTTCAGCACACCGGTGCTGGTGAGAGGGGCCTGCTGTTCAGCACACCCGTGTTGGTGAGTGAGGCCTACTGTTCAGCACACCCGTGCTGGTGAGTGAGGCCTGCTGTTCAGCACACCCGTGCTGGTGAGTGAGGCCTGCTGTTCAGCACACCCGTGTTGGTGAGTGAGGCCTACTGTTCAGCACACCGGTGCTGGTGAGAGGGGCCTGCTGTTCAGCACACCCGTGCTGGTGAGAGGGGCCTGCTGTTCAGCACACCCGTGCTGGTGAGAAGGGCCTGCTGTTCAGCACACCCGTGCTGGTGAGTGGGGCCTGCTGTTCAGCACACCCGTGCTGGTGAGAGGGGCCTGCTGTTCAGCACACCCGTGCCGGTGAGAGAGGCCTGCTGTTCAGCACACCCGTGCTGGTGAGTGGGGCCTGCTGTTCAGCACACCTGTGCTGGTGAGAGGGGCCTGTTGTTCAGCACACCCGTGCTGGTGAGAGGGGCCTGCTGTTCAGCACACCCGTGCTGGTGAGTGGGGCCTGCTGTTCAGCACACCCGTGCTGGTGAGAGGGGCCTGCTGTTCAGCACACCAGTGCTGGTGAGAGAGGCCTGCTGTTCAGCACACCTGTGCCGGTGAGAGAGGCTTCCTGTTCAGCACACCTGTGCTGGTGAGTGGGGCCTGCTGTTCAGCACACCCGTGCCGGTGAGAGAGGCCTGCTGTTCTGCACACCCGTGCTGGTGAGTGGGGCCTGCTGTTCAGCACACCTGTGCTGGTGAGAGAGGCCTGCTGTTCAGCACACCCGTGCTGGTGAGTGGGGCCTGCTGTTCAGCACACCTGTGCTGGAACATGTTCAGAAAGGCAGCCACCTACAACAACACCGTAGACCTCCAGGAGTACACGGAGACCGTCACTTCCTACATGAGGAAGTGCATGGAGGATGTCACGGTCACCAGAACCATCTCCATTCGGGCCAACCAGAAGCCATGGCTGACAGGGGAAGTCCACAGGCTCCTGAGGGCTCGGAGCGCCGCCTTCAAAGCTGGCGAGGAGATGGGCCTGAAGACAGCCAGGGCCAACCTGTCGCGAGGCATCAGATTGGCCAAGAGGCAGTACTCCAGGAGGATCGCCGACCGCTTCAATGACAGCAGACACACCAGGAACCTGTGGCGAGGGATGCAGACCATCACGGACTATAAACCCTCTCCGCAGACCTGTGACAGCTCCACCTCTCTGCTGAACCAGCTGAAGGACTTCTTCGCTCGCTTTGAGGCAGACAACAGCACCCCAGCACAGAAGACTCCACCACCTCCCGGTGATCAGGTGCTGACGCTTTCCCCAGATAGCGTGAGGAGATCTCTCAAAAGGACGAACCCAAGGAAAGCCCAGGGCCCTGACAACATTCCGGGTCGTGTCCTGAGAGACTGTGCGGAGGAGCTCACAGATGTCTTCACCGACATCTTTAACACCTCGCTGAGACAGGCTGTTGTACCCACGTGCCTCAAAGCTACCACCATCATCCCGGTTCCGAAGAAGTCATCTCCCTCCTGCCACAATGACTACCGCCCGGTCGCACTCACTCCCATCCTTATGAAGTGCTTCGAGCGGCTAGTCCTACAACACATCAAGTCTGTCCTTCCCCCCGCCCTGGACCCTTTCCAGTTTGCGTATCGGTCTAACCGCTCAACCGATGACGCCATCTCCGCTACCCTCCACTCAGCTCTCACCCATCTGGAGACTAAAGACTCCTACATCAGAATGCTGTTCATCGACTTTATCTCAGCATTCAACACAATCATTCCCCAGCAGCTCATCCACAAACTAGACCACCTGGGGCTCAACACCTCCCTGTGCA
The DNA here is from genome assembly GCF_015708825.2 of Lethenteron reissneri. Classification (NCBI taxonomy): domain Eukaryota; kingdom Metazoa; phylum Chordata; class Hyperoartia; order Petromyzontiformes; family Petromyzontidae; genus Lethenteron; species Lethenteron reissneri. The sequence continues at coordinate 1,949,911 of NW_026891376.1, forward strand.
ACTGGCTATTGGACTTCCTGATAGGGAGACCACAGGCAGTTCGTGTTGGCAGCAACACCTCCAGCACCATCACACTGAACACAGGGGTCCCCCAAGGATGTGTGCTGAGTCCCCTCCTCTTCACTTTGCTGACCCACGACTGCACACCATCATTCAGCTCCAACCTCTTCATTAAGTTTTCGGATGACACAACTGTGGTGGGTGCCATCAAAAACGGTGATGAGACAAACTACAGGAGTGAGGTGAGCAGGCTGGCCACGTGGTGCAAGGACAACAATCTCCAACTGAATGTTGAGAAGACGAAGGAGATTGTCGTGGACTTCAGGAGAGTGCACACCCAGCATACTCCGCTAACCATCAACGGTGCTGCAGTGGAGAGGGTGAGATGCACCAAGTTCCTGGGTGTGCACATCTCTGAAGACCTGTCGCGGAGTCACAACACTGCATCACTGGCCAAAAAAGCCCAACAGCGCCTGTATTTTCTCCGCAAACTGAGAAGAGCAGGAGCCACGCCCCCCATCATGCACACCTTCTACAGAGGCACCGTTGAGAGCATCTTGACGAGCTGCATCACCGTGTGGTACGGCACCTGCACCGTGTCCTGCCGCAAGACTCTGCAGCGCATAGTGAGAGCAGCTGAGAGGATCATTGGTGTCTCTCTCCCCCCTCTTCTGGACATTTATAACACCCGCATCACCAGCAAAGCAATCAAGATTGCAGGTGATCCCACCCACCCATCTCACAGCCTCTTCAGCCTGCTGCCGTCAGGGAGGAGACTGCGGAGTCTTCCAGCCAGGACCAGCAGGCTCAAAGACAGTTTCTTTCACCAGGCTGTCAGGAGACTCAACTCCCTCCCTGCTCTACCATCACTCCCCCCCTCTGCCCACCCACCCCCCTTTGCCCCCTGACCCCTTCCCCCACACATACATTCACTCGTACATCCTGATCTCTGGACTGCACATTACACTACATCGCACTACCACACTGGTTTAAATATCTTATTTCTTTAAATACTTTATTTAAATAATATTTTACATTTTAAAAATTCTTGACTGTTGTTTATTTTAAGTTTATTACATTTTTGATTATTTATCTTGTGTTGATCGCCGATTGTTTATTGTTAATTTATGTCTGTTAATTGTGATTAATTTTTAATTGCTTGGTTGCATCGTGGGACCAAGAGAGAGGACTGTAATTTCATCTGTGTTGGATGTCATGCATGTAACACACTTGACAATAAAGTGACTTTAAGACTTTTAAGAGTGGGGCCTGCTGTTCAGCACACCCGTGCTGGTGAGAGGGGCCTGCTGTTCAGCACACCCGTGCTGGTGAGAGGGGCCTGCTGTTCAGCACACCCGTGCTGGTGAGTGAGGCCTGCTGTTCAGCACACGTGTGCTGGTGAGAGGGGCCTGCTGTTCAGCACACCCATGCTGGTCAGAGGGGCCTGCTGTTCAGCACACCCGTGCTAGTGAGAAGATGGCGCTGATGATGGCAGCCTCAGCCAGTCGGTGCGCCCTGTTTTGTCTTGTTTTGTCTGTTAATTCAGTGTTCTGCCAAGATTTTCCGAGTTCTCTAACAAGAGACGAACTTCTAAACATCAGGGAAACAACTCCTGTGGATTTATTTCCCACTTTTCTGCTTCCAGCGGCAAAATTAGTGGGCATTCTAGTCAAAGCCGCGCTAGGCTTTACTCAAGCAGCGAAACGCCGCCGAAGGGGTAAACGGTTGGAGGCTCTAGTACGGCTACGCAGACGCGGGATCCGAACAGTGCTTCTGAGCTTTTTCCTCTCCAACGTACGTTCACTGTGCAACAAAATGGACGAACTTCAGCTACTGATGGTGAAAAACAGAGACTTTATTTCATCTTCTATTTTGTGCTTCACGGAGACATGGCTGTGTGATTTGATCCCGGACACTGCATTACAACTGGCAGGCTTCCAACTCGTAAGATCGGATCGGGACATAGCACTCTCCGGCAAGAAGAAAGACGGTGATATTTGTTTTTACATTAATAGTGGCTGGTGTGTAGATGTCACAGTGATTCTGCAACATTGTTCTCCGCTCCTTGAATCATTTTTTTATAAACTGTAAACCTTTCTACTCGCCTCGCGAGTTCGCGTCGCTCATTATGGTCGGAGTTTATTTGCCGCCGGGTCCTCAGGTTAAAGAGGCCCAACACGCATGCTCGCCGACCAGATTCTGAGTGTGGAGCGAGCAAATCCAGATTCGCTGGTTATCGTACTTGGCGACTTTAACAAGGGTAATCTCAGCCACGAACTCCCCAAATACAAACAATTCATTAAATGCCCTACCAGAGAAGGGAACACTCTGGATCACTGTTCCACTACAGTCAGTAGAACCTACCACGCCGTCCCCAGAGCAGCACTGGGACACTTTGACCATGCCATGGTCCACCTAATTCCTGCATACAGGCAGAAACTAAAGCTCTGTAAACCTGCTGTGAGGACATCTAAACAGTGGACCAGTGAGGCTATAGAGGATTTGCGGGCGTGCTTGGACTGTACTGACTGGGATATGTTCACGACTGCTACCAATAGTCTGGATGAACTCACAGAGGCTGTGACGTCGTACATAAGCTTCTGTGAGGACTGCTGTATTCCAACACGCACCAGGGTGAACTTCAATAACAACAAGCCCTGGTTCTAAGCAAAGCTCAGAAGGTTGAGGTTGGAGAAGGAGGAAGCGTTTAGGAGTGGAGATAGAGACAGATTCAAGGAGTCGAAGAACAGGTTTAGCAAGGCGGTGAGAGAGGCTAAACGACTGTACTCAGACTAAAACACGAGTTCTCTGCTAACGACTCTGCTTCTGTCTGGAGAGGGCTCAGGCAGATCACCAACTACAAGCCCAGAGCCCCCCATACCACTAACGACTCCCGCCTGGCCAACGACCTGAACGAGTTCTACTGCAGATTTGAAAGACATTTGGACTGTCCTGAACTACCCCTTCCCACCCAAGAGGCCCCCATCCCGCCCCCCACTACAGAGACGACTATCTCAATTCAGGAGGGAGAAGTTAAGACTTTCAAGAGGCAGAACCCACACAAAGCAGCTGGGCCAGACTCTGTCTCTCCAGCCACGCTCAGGCACTGCGCGGACCAGCTGTCTCCGGTGTTCACCAACATCTTTAACACCTCCATGGAGACATGCCATGTACCAGCCTGTCTCAAGTCCTCCATCATCATCCCTGTGCCCAAAAAGCCAAGGCCAACAGGACTAAATTATTACAGACCCATCGCCCTTGTGATGCCGCCGCCGCGAAGCCGTTCGGCAGGCACCAAATCCCCGACCTCGCCACCACCAAGCAACGGAGCCGACCCCGCGTCCCCCTCACCTCACCTCACATGAACACACCCGCACTCATTTCCCCCCCCCCCCCATAGAGCTCCGAGGGGAGGTCGCCTGGCCGACCGGTTTTTATCCGAGAGACCCTTATCGGGATTAATTCTCACGGTTTCCGGCGATCAGGGAATTGGATGACCTCCCCCGTGCTACGTGGCACCGCGCGGCGGCCGGCCTTAATATGGTGTGGTCGCGGCGTGGGGCATTCGGCCACCGCGGTTGAGGCGCATTTCCCCCCACACACACCCCCACGAGTCGACGGGGCAAGCAGGGGAGGCACGGGACAGCATGAATAGCGGGATCACAGGGGCTGTTGCGCATAGTCATGGAGGGTTGGGATAATTGCGCTTGAGTGCGCAGGCCCCATTGTTAGGGAGGGTAAGGGGTTAATTAGGATGTACGCCGCCAACGTCGCTCACTGATTAGCATATCAACAGCGCCCGGAACCGCCGTGCGCGGGCTCGGGGTGCGCGAGCCCATTGTTCAGCGCAGCATCCCCTTTGAGGTAGGGAGGATAAATAGAGGGGCGCAGAGGGGAAATCGCTCTCTTACTCCAGCGCCAGGCGACCAGACGCAGCTCGAGCCAGCGACCCGGACGTCCGTGCGACGCACCGAGGCACGCGGTTAGCACAAGGATCAGCGGACCGCCGTGGACACTTAACAGTGAGTAAGAAGGTGAATTAGAATCATAGCCGATAAATAGGGAATAGGTGCCGGTTTAGTGGAATAGGCCAGCCTCGTCGACTCACTGATTCTAACATTAGTTACCAGGTAATAAATCATTAATAGCGAAGCGTGGTCTCGCGTGATCTTGTCGTGCAGTGTGAGCGTGTGGGAACGCGTGTGGTACTGTGTGTGCGTAAGCTCGCGGCGTGCGTAATCGGCGTACCCCAGGTGCGCGATCGTAACGTAAGCGGCCAGCAGGCGGCGAGCGCTGCGCAGAGCGGCGCAAGAGTGGGTATCGCGTGTGGAGCTGTATGCGTGTGTGCGCGCACGTTCACTACGTGTATAATACAGGTGCGCGATCCTAACGTGAGTGGTCTGTATTGAGTGAGTGCCGCGCAGAGCTGTGTGTGGGGGTGCACGTACGTAATTAACCATGCCTATTACGCGGACCCGCGGGGGAGGGGAATCCTCGAGCGACGGCTCTCACCCCATGGGTGAAGAACCCAACAGCGGTTCGCCTAGTAGCGAGGGGGCGAGTAATGAGGTTAATAATGAGGTTAACCCGGCCGTTAGCGGTACAGAGGGAGGGATCTCTGGGGCCAGCGACCCTGACAAATTGGGTCGGAAGCGGTACAGACCCCCCGCGTTACCTCACGCTAAAATAAGACTAATATTTACCGGCCGGGGGGCCCCTTCGTAGAAGGCATTCACCCGCAAATCTCTTAGGGGCCAAGGAAATTAATGGGTGGACGGACGCGCAGGCAGTACGTCAACTTAATATGAATCTTGATGGGCGGGCAGCCGATTTTGTAGAAGCGTTACCCGCGAGCGCACAGACACAGCTAGAGGAGCTGATGCGCCGACTCGATCAGCGTTTTGGCACGCGTGACGAGGAGGAAGCAAAATCTGCCTTAGAGGCGCGCCGTCGCCAACCTGGCGAAGATCTACGTGATTACGCCGAGGATGTGCGCGAGTTAACAAAGATCGCACGCCCGGGGTACACAACTGATGTTATTGAGGAACTGGCCGCCGAGAAAATCCAGCGGTACCTGTCTCGCACGGCGTGGTGGCAGCCAGACATGAGCTGCCCACGCCTTCCCTTTAACGCCCTTGTCGAGCGCGCACGTAAGTGTGAAAGAATTCACAGCGAACGCGCGCAGCTCCGGGGGCTGGGACGAGAGCGCGCCATTGCGAGCCTGCTCTCGGAAGACGAGGAGGAGGAACAGGACGCGCGAGGACGGTAAGGGGCCGGGAAGAGAGCCCTCCAGTGTCCCGCGAGACAACCTCGGGATGGGTTGCCGGTATAAACGGGATAAAGGATGTCTCCGGCCAGGTAACCCAGGTACGCGAGGACGCAAATAGAAATATGAAGACCCTCCAGTCTGAGATGGTGAACTACGCTCGACAGTAGGGGGCTAGCCGGAGGGGTGTCCCAATTAGAGTCCGAGTTGGGACAACTGCGTACTGGGGGAGGGAGAGGGAGCGGACAGGGGACCCGCTACGACCCCCCCCCCCTCCCCGGGCATGTTATTGTGCGATCGCCGAGGGCATCTAGTGAGGGACTGTCCTCAGGTTCGCCCGAGCTATACAAGAGCTAAGGTCAAACACTAAGGCCCCCCCTAGAGAGGGACCACCGGGGGGCGAAATCGACGTAGCCCCGACACAAACAAGCTGTGAGAATAATGGCGAGCGAGTGATCTCCACACAGGTTCCAGCAACAACGCCCACAGGAAACGGTGACTCCTGGCGACTGGCTGCGGGAGCTGGTGGCGGGGATCACGGGGGCCACGTCGCTGGTGGAAGGGGAGGTAACGGAGTGCGTACCCGAATCCTGCTAGACACGGGGGCGGTGGCCTCGCTCGTGAGCGCAGCGCACTGCAGCGCGATCGGGGTCGACGTGCGTCACCTGCAGGCACCGGACCGTGCGCTGCACACGGCGAGCGGAGCCGGAATGGGGCGGCTGGGGAGAGCCACCCTAGAGGTCCGCATAGGCAGTCAGGTGTGCACCCAGGAGTTCTACGTGTCGAGTGCGTTGTGTCACGAGTGTATCGCAGGTACCGACCTCTTAGAACGGCTGGGACTCAACGTGCAACCCCGCCAGCGATGCGCCACCATGGGAGAGCAACGGCGAGCGGATACCGTTCTTGGGACGAGAACCGACGCGCCCCCGCTTCGCACCTGTGGCCGCTATCCTGGCGACGGCAGTCACCATCGGCCCGCTCACCGAGATGCTGGTGCCGGTGGCAACATCCCCCACCGACCCCGCGCTACGACCATCAGGAGAGGTAATGCTAACTCCTCACCCGGAGTTGGCAAAACGGTATGGGATAGTGGGATCCGCCACGTTGGTAAACGCAGATGGGGACCGATTGTTTATGCGGATGTTTAACCCCCACAATACCCCAGCGATACTGCGACGGCGCACCCCGATAGCCACCGTACACCCCCTGCACGCACGCCACTCTAACGACTCGGTGTTCGCACTCTGGGCTGAACCTGGCCTGGCGAGTCGGCCCGACTCCCCGAGCCGAGGTCGTTCCCCTGCTCGACGCGTTACATGTACCATGGGCGGATTTACCTAAGGGAGAGGGCGATCGGCTGCGCGAGTTACTGCGGGAGTATGCCGACGTATTCAGTGAACACGACTCGGACGTGGGTCGGACCGATCTTGTTAAGCACCAAATTGACACCGGTGCAGCCCGACCCATCAAACTCCCTGCGTACCGAGTGGGCGCACCCGAACGCGCCCAAATCAAAGAGGCAGTTGGGGACATGCTTCGCGATAACATAATTCAGCCCTCGGCGAGCCCCTGGTCAGCCCCAGTGGTACTAGTAACGAAAAAGGATGGGTCAACCCGGTTCTGCGTCGATTACCGTAAACTAAATGCAGTCACTGCTCGGCGATGCCTTCCCCATACCCCGCATCGACGACACCTTCGACAGCTCGCACAGGAGCGCGGTATTTTTCCACCCTCGATCTCGCGTCCGGTTACTGGCAGGTGGAGATGACGGAGGAGGATCGGCCGAAAACAGCATTCACCACCCCGATGGGGCCTAGTTCGAGTTTCGAGTACTTGCCGTTCGGACTCACCTAACGCGCCCGCGACGTTCCAGCGGCTGATGGAGTTGGTGATGCGGGGCTTGCAAGTGGGAACAGTGCCTGATTTACTTGGACGATGTGATAGTGTTCAGTAGATCTTTGTCTGAGCATTGGTCCAGGCTTCGAGAGGTGTTCCAGCGACTGCGAGCGGCTCATCTCAAGCTCAAGCCACGTAAGTGTTACATCGCACAACGCGAGGTGGGGTACCTCGGGCATCGCATCAGCGAGGCAGGCGTGCACACCGATCCGGAGAAGGTACGCGCCGTAGTGGAGTGGCCACGGCCAAGGAATCTGACGGAGATCAGATCATTTTTGGGGCTTGCCACCTATTATCGTCGATTTGTAAAGGGATTCAGCGAGATTGCACGCCCTCTCACCCAACTCACCTCCCCTAAGCACCCCTACCAGTGGACGGGGGCCTGCCAGATGGCCTTCACCACTCTCAAAGATCACCTCACCCACGCCCCCACCCTCGCTTTCCCCGATTTTACCACCGATTTTATTTTGGACACCGACGCCTGCAGCAGCGGGCTGGGCGCGGTGTTGTCACAGGTACAGGATGGGACGGAACGAGTCATCGCGTACGCCAGCCGGACCTTGAGTGGGGCCGAGCTGAACTATTGCGTGACCCGCCAAGAGTTGTACGCCGTGATTTTCGCATGCAAACAGTTCCGGCCGTATTTGTACGGCAGGAGATGTCGCGTCCGCACTGACCATTATGCTCTGCAGTTTCTTCTTACATTCAAGGAGCCGCGGGGGCAGATGGCCCGGTGGTTGGCGCAGTTGCAGGAGTACAACCTGCAAATCGAGTATCGGGCTGGCCGGACGCATGCAAACGCAGACGCCTTGTCGAGGCGACCCACGGTGTACGCCGAGACGCGGGCGGAGGAGGCCTGCCCGTGTTTCACGGGGGGACGCTGCCGGCAGGCAACGGACCCCCGAGAGGCCGCGGCCACTGACCCCCCCCCAGCGAGAGAGAGTGCAGTGTGCGCCACAGAGACCCTCACAGGTGGCACTGAGGATCCCGTCGACCGCCCGGCAAGCGCGGGACCCGCGGCTCGGGACCCGATCGGACGGATCCAGGAGGACATCGGCTGCGCCTTCCCGGGCCTAAACGACGAGCAGCTGAGACAGACCCAGCAGCGAGATCCGGATCTGGCGGCAGTGGAGGCGGCACTGCGGGAGGAAAAGAGCGCCCTACCAGGACCCTGGAGCGGTTTGTATGCCCGGTTGTGTGTGCAGAACGGAGTGGTACGGGAGTTAACCGAGGCCGGCCAGCCGGGGTGCATCTGTGTTCCTGCCCAGGTGCGACCCCAGCTGCTATGGCTGGTGCATGACCACCCACTCGGGGGCCACGATGGGGAACGACGTACTCGAGAGACCCTGCGTCGCCAGTATCTCTGGCCCAAATTGGCACAAGACGTGGCGGCCTGGGTACAGGGCTGCCGCGCCTGTCAGCAGTGCGGGCCGAAACCGGCACGATACCAGGTACCCCTAAGGCCGTTCCGCGTCAGCCGCACGAATCAGCTGGTCGGGATCGACCTACAGGGGCCATTCCCGCGATCCCATCGAGGCAACCGATATATCCTAGTCGCAGTAGAGTATTTCACCCGCTACCCCCGTGGCAGTGGCCATCCCTAATAAAACGGCCTTGGTGGTGGCCCGGGCATTTGTGGAACACTACGTACTTAAGCACGGGATCCCAGAACGAGTCCTCACCGACCAGGGTAGCGAGTTCGAGGCCGAGTTGTTCCAGGCACTGTGCCGAGAGTTCGGAATCCAGAAGGACCGAACCACAGCGTACCACCCCCAGGCGAACGGTATGGTGGAGCGCATGAATCAGACCTTAGCGGGGAAACTCAAACGTATGGCGGCCGCAAATCAACGGGATTGGGATGAACACCTCCCCTACGCCCTTTTGCCTACGCCACCACCGTACACACGTCGACGGGACAAACCCCGTTTTTAATGATGTTCGGCCGTGAGTCTCGTTTACCCGCAGATCTGCTATTCGGCGTCCCTTCCCCCCAGCCGGAGGAGGGAAGCCGCCCCGTGGAACACCTGTTGGAGACCCTACGAGAAGCCCGAGGCCGAGCATACCCGCAAGGGGAAGCCGCGCATCGGCGGCAGGAACAGGGCACCCGACCCCACATGGAACCCCCCTTATTCCTGACAGGCGCTAAGGTGTGGCTACACACCCCTCGCGTCGGGGCCGGGCAGGTGGGGAAACTGACGACCTACTGGCGGGGACCCTGGACCGTGGTGCGACAGATCTCCCCCTGGACGGTACTAATTGATGGCGGGGAGAGGGGTCGAGAGACGGTGGTCAATGTCCGCCGCTTAAAACCGTGGAAAGCGGCCCCGGCGAGAGAGAACCCCGTCACCCGAAGGCCCCGAAATCCCGGAGTACCCACACCCCTCGTGTTGGGGGGCCTCGCACACTACATGGGCCCCGCCGGGCCCCCGAGACGCCCCGATCCAGTCCGGAGACGGCGCGGACGACGGCCGCTAAACCCTTCCGCGGCTGAGTTTGTGCCCCAGCCCACAGGTGCCGGAGGACGGGGAGAGCTGCTGGAGTGGAGGAGGAGACCGCCGCAGGAGCTTACAGAGGACGGACCACACGCCCCCGAGGCCAGCCACCAGGTCCGGACGGACTCCCCGGACCCCCGCACGTTTCCTCGTGGGGCTGGGCGGCCCCAAGCGAGGTGCTCCAGTCAACTCCGGGGACAGGGACGCACCTCGGGGGGCCTATGTGAAATGCCCGCCGGCCCGGCGAAAGCCCGTTCGGCAGGCACCAAATCCCGGACCTCGCCACCACCAAGCAACGTGAGCCGACCCCGCCAGTCCCCCTCAACCTCACCTCACATGAAAACACACCCGCACTAATTTCCCCGCCCCCCCCATAGAGGGCTCCGAGGGGAGGTCGCCTGGCCGACCGGTTTTTATCCGAGAGACCCTTATCGGGATTAATTCTCACGGTTTCCGGCGATCAGGGAAATTGGATGACCTCCCCGTGCTACGTGGGCACCGCGGCGCTGCGGCCGGCCCCTAATATGGTGTGGTCCCGCGGCGTGGGGCATTCGGACCACCGCGGTTGAGGCCGCATTTCCCCCCACCCACACACCCCACGAGTCGACGGGGCAAGCAGGGGAGGCACGGGACAGCATGAATAGCGGGATCACAGGGGCTGTTGCGCATAGTCATGGAGGGTTGGGATAATTGCGCTTGAGTGCGCAGGCCCCATTGTTAGGGAGGGTAAGGGGTTAATTAGGATGTACGCCGCCAACGTCGCTCACTGATTAGCATATCAACAGCGCCCGGAACCGCCGTGCGCGGGCTCGGGGTGCGCGAGCCCATTGTTCAGCGCAGCATCCCCTTTGAGGTAGGGAGGATAAATAGAGGGGCGCAGAGGGGAAATCGCTCTCTTACTCCAGCGCCAGGCGACCAGACGCAGCTCGAGCCAGCGACCCGGACGTCCGTGCGACGCACCGAGGCACGCGGTTAGCACAAGGATCAGCGGACCGCCGTGGACACTTAACAGTGAGTAAGAAGGTGAATTAGAATCATAGCCGATAAATAGGGAATAGGTGCCGGTTTAGTGGAATAGGCCAGCCTCGTCGACTCACTGATTC
>NW_026891376.1:1961167-2006167 GCF_015708825.2 Lethenteron reissneri
TTGGGATGATGGTGGTGGTGGTGAGTCGGTGTTTGGGATGGTGGTGGTGGTGGTGATGAGTCGGTGTTTGGGATGATGGTGGTGGTGGTGGTGAGTCGGTGTTTGGGATGGTGGTCTGGTGGTGGTGAGTCGGTATTTTGGGGTGGGTGGTGGTGGTTGATGAGTCTGTGGTTTGATGGTGGGTGGTGGTGGTGAGGGGGGGTTCCCGGGGGGGTGTTTTTGGGATGATGGTGACACTTGATCATGGTGTTGTTGGTGGTGGTGATGGTGGTGGTGATGATGTTGGTTGGTGGTGGTGATGGTGGTGATGGTGGTGATGGTGGTGATGGGGGTGATGAGATGACCAGTCATCTTGGTCATCTCAGTCAGTCGACCCATGGCACCTGGGTCTGCCCCGTGACCTCCTGCCAGTGGGCGTTCGACACTTCACGTGGCCTCAAGGTGCACATGGCCTGGCACAAGCGTCGTGGTTACGTCACCGCCACTTAGTGGCGAATGGCGGTTGTGTTGTTGTGGTGGGTGGTGATGGTGGTGGTGGTGGTGATGGTGGTGATGGTGGTGGTGGTGATGGTGATGATGGTGGTGGTGATGGTGGTGGTGATGGTGGTGGTGATGGTGGTGGTGGTGATGGTGGTGGTGATCGTGGTGATGGTGGTGGTGGTGATGGTGGTGGTGGTGGTGGTGATGGTGGTGATGGTGGTGGTGATAGTGGTGGTGATGGTGGTGATGGTGGTGGTGATGGTGGTGATGGTGATGGTGGTGGTGGTGATGGTGGTGGTGATGATGATGGTGGTGGTGGTGATGGTGGTGGTGGTGGTGATGGTGGTGATGATGGTGATGATGGTGATGATGGTGGTGATGGTGGTGATGGTGGTGATGGTGGTGGTGACATTGCAGGTGAGTGGCCCTCACTGGGGCTCATTGGGCCCTCTCAGCGCCCCGTTCCCCGCCAGCCCCGGGAGGTCCACGTGGTCCCGGATGACCATGAGGTCCCCGACGGAGTAGTCCGGGTTGATGGCGCCCGCCGCGTTCGTGACGATCAGAATCCTCACGCCCAGCAGGTGGAACACGCGCACGGGGAACACCACCTGGGGGAGCGACACGGGGGGACAGGTGGGAGACACGGAGAGACAGGGAGACACAGGGAGACACGGGGAGGCACGGGGAGACACAGGGAGACACGGGGAGACAGGGAGACACGGGGAGACACGGGGAACACCACCTGGGGGAGCGACACGGGGGGACAGGTGGGAGACAGGGAGACACAGGGAGACAGGGAGACACGGGGAGACACGGGGAGACACGAGGAGACACGGGGAGGCACGGGGAGACACGGGGAGACACAGGGAGACACGGGGAGACAGGGAGACAGGGAGACACGGGGAGACACGGGGAGACACGGGGAGACACAGGGAGACACGGGGAGACACAGACACTGGGAGACACAGAGAGACACATGGAGACCGGTGGGAGACACAGGGAGACACGGGGAGACAGGGCGACACACAGAGACACAGCGAGACACGGGGAGACAGGGAGACACACAGAGACACATGGAGACCGGTGGGAGACACTGGGAGACACGGGGAGGCACGGGGAGACACAGGGAGACACGGGGAGACAGGGAGACACGGGGAGACACGGGGAACACCACCTGGGGGAGCGACACGGGGGGACAGGTGGGAGACAGGGAGACACAGGGAGACAGGGAGACACGGGGAGACACGGGGAGACACGAGGAGACACGGGGAGGCACGGGGAGACACGGGGAGACACAGGGAGACACGGGGAGACAGGGAGACAGGGAGACACGGGGAGACACGGGGAGACACGGGGAGACACAGGGAGACACGGGGAGACACAGACACTGGGAGACACAGAGAGACACATGGAGACCGGTGGGAGACACAGGGAGACACGGGGAGACAGGGCGACACACAGAGACACAGCGAGACACGGGGAGACAGGGAGACACACAGAGACACATGGAGACCGGTGGGAGACACTGGGAGACACGGGGAGACACGGGGAGACACGGGGAGACGGGGAGGCACGGGGAGACACTGGGAGACACTGGGAGACACAGGGAGACACAGTGAGACACAGGGAGACCGCTAGGAGACACGGGAAGACACGGGGAGACACGGGGAGACACTGGGAGACTGGTGGGAGACACAGGGAGACACTGGGAGACACAGGGAGACACGGGGAGACGGGGAGACACGGGGAGACACAGGGAGACACGGGGAGACACGGGGAGACACGGGGAGACAGTGAGACATGGAGGGACAGGGAGACCGGTGGGAGACACAGGGAGACACAGGGAGACACAGGGAGACACTGGGAGACACAGGGAGACACAGGGAGACACGGGGAGACCGGTGGGAGACACAGGGAGACACTGGGAGACACAGGGAGACACTGGGAGACACAGGGAGACACGGGGAGACGGGGAGACACGGGGAGACACAGGGAGACACAGGGAGACACGGGGAGACGGGGAGACACAGGTAGATACGGGGAGACGGGGAGACACGGGGAGACAGGGTGACACGGGGAGACAGGGAGAGACAGGGAGACACGGGGAGACACGGGGAGACACTGGGAGACCGGTGGGAGACACAGGGAGACACGGGGAGACACGGAGAGACAGGGAGACACAGGGAGACACGGGGAGACCGGTGGGAGACACAGGGAGACACAGGGAGACACAGTGAGACACGGGGAGACACAGGGAGACACGGGGAGACACTGTGAGACACAGAGAGACACAGGGAGACACAGGGAGACACTGGGAGACACAGGGAGACACAGGGAGACACGGGGAGACCGGTGGGAGACACAGGGAGACACAGGGAGACACGGGGAGACACTGGGAGACACGGGGAGACCGGTGGGAGACACAGGGAGACACGGGGAGACACGGGGAGACAGGGAGACACGGGGAGACAGGGAGACACGGGGAGACACTGGGAGACACTGGGAGACACGGGGAGACCGGTGGGAGACACGGGAAGACACTGGGAGACACGGGGAGACAGGGAGACACGGGGAGACACAGGGAGACACAGGGAGACACAGTGAGACACGGGGAGACACTGTGAGACACGGGGAGACACTGTGAGACACGGGGAGACACAGGGAGACACAGTGAGACACAGAGAGACACAGGGAGACACAGGGAGACACTGGGAGACACAGGGAGACACAGGGAGACACGGGGAGACCGGTGGGAGACACAGGGAGACACAGGGAGACACGGGGAGACACTGGGAGACACGGGGAGACCGGTGGGAGACACAGGGAGACACGGGGAGACACGGAGAGACACAGGGAGACACGGGGAGACACGGGGAGACAGGGAGACACGGGGAGACAGGGAGACACGGGGAGACACTGGGAGACACTGGGAGACACGGGGAGACAGGGAGACACGGGGAGACACTGGGAGACACGGGGAGACCGGTGGGAGACACGGGAAGACACTGGGAGACACGGGGAGACAGGGAGACACGGGGAGACACAGGGAGACACAGGGAGACACGGGGAGACACGGGGAGACCGGTGGGAGACACGGGAAGACACTGGGAGACACGGGGAGACACGGAGAGACACGGGGAGACACAGAGAGACACGGGGAGACCGGTGGGAGAGACAGGGAGACACGGGGAGACACAGAGAGACACAGGGAGACACGGGGAGACACGGGGAGAGACACGGGGAGACACAGGGAGACACTGGGAGACACGGGGAGACAGGGAGACACGTGTGTTCCCCCCCCCCCCCGTGCGTCCCCACGTGCCGTCCCCCCCCCCCCCCGTGTCCCCCCCCCCGTGGCCCCCCCCCCCCCCGTGTCCCCCACGTGCATCTAACCTTCCAGGGAGGGTGACCCTCGTACGAGTGGAGGCGGCCCTGCGTGCACACGGTGGGCTGCCCGCCCAGGCGCCCGAACACCAGGCGGCCCGCGTGGCCAGCCACTGCACGCGGACACGGTGGTGGTGGGACACGGGGGTGGGACACGGTGGTGGTGGGACACGGGGGTGGGACACGGGGGTGGGACACGGCGCTAACTTCCAACAGAGGATTCATCTTCTTGGTTCTTTCGCTAAAGTCACGTAGAATGGAAATAATAAAATAATAAAAATAAAGCATAATAAAATAATTCTCACGACGTTTCGGCCACAACGCAAGCAGCCGTCCTCAGGTGGAGAACAGGTCTGTCGTTAAGACAGAGTCTGAATGACACACCCCAGGCTTGGAGCTTCTATTTAAAATGGGTTGGAGGGGGGGAGAGCGCCTTGACACAAGAATTTGCATATCAAGAGGAATCTCTCATAAATATGCCAAATTCCTCTTGATATGCAAATGTTTTTGTCAAGGCGTGGTTAAATATACGCTCCAAGCTTGGTGGTGTTTCATTCTTCACCTGAGGACGGCTGATTGCGTTGTGGCCGAAACGTCGTGATAATTATTTTATTATGTTGTATTTTTATTATTTTATTATTTCCCTTCTACGTGACTTTACCGAAAGACCCAAAGAAGATAAACGTAAAATAAAAAATCTACGACGTTTCGATCACAACACAAGCGTGACTTTAGCGAAAGACCCAAAGAATACGGAAAAAGCCAATTTCTTGTCTTCCGTCGCGGTGCGTAACGCTGTTCACGATGACTGCACCGGTGCTGCTGGGGAAGTTTGGGATGTCGGCGAAGTCGAAGGCCACCGGCTCCTGCAGCCTGTCCGCGATGCCGCCGAGTCCCGAGCCGCAGATGATGGCGACGCGCGGCGGCGCGGGGGCGCGAGCCCGCAGCCACAGCGAGCTCGCCTCCAACGCGAGCATCGCCGCGCTGGCACGAGAAACAACGACAACAGCAGCAGCAACAAAGACAAAGATGCCCCGTATAGCCTCAACAGGCTGTCGGGGCAAGTCCTGTTAGCAAACATCTATGAAGGCCTTTTTCGATTTAAAGCTTTCGTGACTGCAGGGATTCATCTTCTTGGTTCTTTCGGTAAAGTCACCACGTAGAAGGGAAATAATAAAATAATAAAAATCAAACATAAAATAATAAAAATAAAAAAGAATAAAATAATTCTCACAGTGAGAATTCTCACTGTGAGACTTTACCGGAAGAACCAAGAAGATCTATGAAGGCCGTTCACGGTTCACGAGGGGGCAAAGGTGACCAGCATCACACCAGGGACACATTTGAGGCTGAGTCGACATAGGTGGGGCCCACGACCGGTTCAGATTATCGTCGCTGGTGTTGGCCCATCACCACCATCACATTCACAACCAGCAACACCATCACCACCACCATCATATTCACAACCAGCAACACCATCACCACCACCATCACATTCACAACCAGCAACACCATCACCACCACCATCACATTCACAAACAGCAACACCATCACCACCATCACATTCCCCACCCACCAACACCTTCACCAGCATCGCTGCCACCACCATTGCCACCACACAAACGGATTTCACAAACCCGTCATTGCATGGCGGTGCGACGTTCCCAAAACACGCGCATTCGTGATGACAGCAGAAGCGCCGTGCCAGCCCTTGGGTCAACCGCAGCCTGCAGGGCTGCATTTAGGCCTAAACTAAGGAAGATTCAGCTTAGGGCAATTGGTTCTTCTTCACCTGGGGTGTGAGATGCCCTCTCTGGGGGTGCGAGATGCCCTTTCATGGGGCTGCAAGACATGGGCAGATTTTTTTCAGACGCTAAATCATCGAAAATGAAGCATGGGGGCATGCAAGTAACGACTTTGTTTGATCAAACCCCTGTGTTTCTATTAACATTGTAAAAAATGTTATATACCGAATGAGAATTAAAAGGGTACAAGGCTGCAGTAGAGATGAAGAACCACTGGCTGAGAGGGCCTCGCATTATCGGGCACCACGGTGCCAAGATGTCATCTCGCACGCCTGGTATGCAGGAGGTCGTGGGTTGCAATCCTGACGCCTGCTGCTGCTGTATGTTTGGAATTTGCCTCTCTCTCTCCCCGTGGTCACGTGGGATTTTTCATTCCAGGTCCTCCGGGTTTCCCCCTCCAACATTCAGAACGAGCCTCACGCGTTCAAGAGGATGTGCGGCTGCTCGACATGTCCACGTGATGCGAAGCCACTTGCGTTGAGCTCTCATTTGTGATGGCCACGTGGCTTGTGACAAACAGAGCTGCGTAGCTAATTGGTGTCACCATACCTGGTTACAAACACATTCGTGCGGAGGGAGCTGGTAGGAACGTTGGGTTGCTCGGTCAATGGCCTGCAGGGTCAACGGCGGCGTGGTGTATTCCGCAAATATGCCCGACTGTGAGGGCGGGCACAAGCCGGCGTGAGTAGGTTAAACGTTGAGTTTTATAAGGGCACCACGGGGTGATAAGCCCCTCCCCACCCAGCCCCTCCCCCCAGCCAGCCCCACCCTCCCCACCCAGCACCCTCCCCACCCTCCCCTCTCCACCCAGCCCCACCCCTCCCACCCCCCACCCAGCCCCACCCTCCCCACCCAGCCCCTCCCCACCCTCCCCACCCAGCCCCTCCCCACCCACCCCTCTCCACCCAGCCCCACCCCTCCCATTTCTGGATGCACGATGGACGGACGGACACAATAATCCCCTGTGGGCTGGTGGAACCAGGTGGTTCCTACCAGTAACAATAGTTTATAGTTTTATACATGGGCGGAGTAAGGTCGGGGGAGGGGGGCACGGGTGGGCAATGCCCCCATTTCCCCCAAACTGGACACCTTTATTGATTTATTTTCAGTAGTTAAGAATTTAGATTACAAGTACATTCATTACGTGCACCCGCGATTCCTAATGTGAGGGACAAAGCGAACTCCTGGCCACCCCAAAACATTAAAGTAACGCTCTGCCACGATGACTTCACAGTTTATTTACGGTGAGGCGGCAACGGGTTCAGGATCTGGTGGACTGACTGGATCTCAAGCGCCCGTCAATTGCTTGAAGTGCAATTGCAGAAGTCACTTTAGCAAATTGTCTGAATCTTTCCGACAGACCTGTTCTTCACCTGAGGACGGCTGCTTGCGTTGTGGCCGAAACGTCGTGAGAATTGTATTTTAATATGTTTTATTTTTATTATTTTATTATTTCCCTTCTACGTGACTTCACCGAAAGAACCAAGAAGATGAATCCCTGCAGTCACGAAAGCTTTAAATCGACACCAACTCATTGTTTGTTCCGAGGCTCTCAGCTCTCGGCTTCCATGTTGCCAGGGTGTCGGCCTCAGTAGGTCCCGTGCCCCGGGGGGGGGGGGCATCACGAGTGGTTGTTTTATGCCCATTCGACAAATTCTCCAATTTTTTTTACTTTTTTACCACAAATCCTGCGGCAAATGCTAACTTTGCCCCGTGACGGAATAGTGGCGGGGGCTCTGTTGGCAATGACCCCCCCCCGCCCTGCCCCCCGGCGTTTTCTTGCAGAGCGTGAAAAATCCTCGCGTTTGAGAGAAAGCATGATGACTCCCACCGCCCACAGTATTCCACGTCAGGGAAAGTGGAGGCTCACCGCACAGCCTTCGCCGGGGAGGGTTCGGAGAGCCCTTGCCAGGGATGCAAGGATGAGTGGTGGGCACGGGTTGCTGATGAGATGCAATTCCCCTCCATTACAAATCACTCTTTGATTCCCTCCAAAAATTGTACTTGCAGCGCCACAAAACCCTCTCTCCATCCTCAGGGGAATTAATTGGTGATCCGATCTCTGCACAGTTCTGCAGGTTTGCTGAGGCCTTGGGGGATGGGGGGGTATCTAAGCCCAGAAAACATCATGGGGCAATGCTGAGGTGAATCCTGCCGGGGCTTGCTGTGACTGAAATATTGGAGGAAGTAGCCACCCCTGTGATGGCTGGCTGAGGTGCCATCTGTTGATGCAGTTGAAGGCGGCATCCAGAGTCCGAAACCAGGAAACAGAACTGGGCAGTAATGATCTTCCAAGCGAACTGCTGAGGGAGGGTGGCGTTTTTCTGTAGACTGCCGTATCTCACAACTGTCTGGACCATGGGATGGGTTCTGCAGGATGGGAAGGGTGCCCTGGTGGTCCCCGTTAAAGAAAATAATGACCGTACCCATTGCAGGATTATTCATCATCGCCAGGCTCTCTCAGGATCAGTTTGTGGTTCCAGGCCGGGAGAGTCCAGCAGAGATGGCGGATTATCTGCAAGGCTGCCACATTATTTAACATCTTCTGTGACCACGTAGTTCAAGAACCTTTCCATGGCTGTAACCAGGGGGATCGATGCCCTGGCGGAGTCAATGGTCATGTATGGTGACGATCTGGTAATTGTTGCTTACTCTGAGGAGTGCTGACCCAATGCACTTGTTTAATCGCCTTGCTAGGAGCGTTTGTCGCACGCCATTCAAGCCAAACATCTTGATTCTCAGAGTGGGAATTCAGCCGAATCAGGTGGGAACCCACATCTCACCGGTGCCTACTGAGTAACTTTACACGGCTGTGATGGACCCACTGAGAGAGACAGAGAGACGCTAAGCCATGGAACCCAGGTCTCGGCAGTATTGATTTAGTGTGTCTGAAACAGCCATTATGAGCCCACTAAGACATCCAGAGATGGAATCCAAGTCTCAACAGGACTGATTTAGTGTGTCTAACACGGCCATCATGAACCCACCGAGAGAGAGAGAGACACCCAGAGATGGAACCAGGTCTCGGCAGTACTGATTTAGTGTTTCTGACATATTATGAACCCACTGAGAGAGAGACACCGAGAGATGAAACCCAGGTCTCAACAATACAGAGTTAGTGTGTCTGACACGGCCATTATGAACCCACCGAGAGAGAGACACCCAGAGATGGAACCAGGTCTCAACAGGACTGAGTTAGTGTGTCTGACACGGCCATTATGAACCCACGGAGACACCCAGAGATGGAACCAGGTCTCAACAGGACTGAGTTAGTGTGTCTGACACCGCCATTATGAACCCACTGAGAGAGAAACACCCAGAGATGGAACCGAGGTCTCAACAATACCGATTTAGTGTTGTCTGACACGGCCATTATGAACCCACCGAGAGAGAGACATCCAGAGATGGAACCAGGTTACAACAATACCGATTTAGTGTGTCTGACACAGCCATCATGAACCCACCGAGAGAGAGAAACACCCAGAGATGGAACCAGGTCTCAAAAATACCGATTTAGTGTTTCTGACACGGCCATTATGAACCTATTGAGAGAGACACCCAGAGATGGAACCAGGTCTCAACAATACAGAGTTAGTGTGTCTGACACGGCCATTATGAACCTATTGAGAGAGAGAGAGACACTCAGAGATGGAACCAGGTCTCAACAATACCGTTTTAGTGTGTCTGACACGGCCATCATGAACCCACCGAGACACCCAGAGATGGAACCTAGGTCTCAACAGGACTGAGTTAGTGTGTCTGACACTGCCATTATGAACCCACCGAGAGAGACACCCAGAGATGGAACCAGGTCTCAGCGGTTATCAAGCCCCTCCAATACATCCGACGGCCTCCGAGAGGCGCTCTGCACGTCGCGTTACCTGCACTCGGGCTCGAAGCGCGTCATGGCCCTTGAGACGAAGCCGGCGGAGTTCTCACTGCTCCACTCTGACACAGCGGCGGCGGTGGCGGTGGCAGCGAGCACGGGAGGTTGATGCACAGAGGGATAAAAAGCCGGTGGGGGGGGGGGGGTCGGGGCACGGGCTTCGCTCCGATTGGTCCAAACGCAGCCGTCCCCCCTCAACAAAGCAGTGGTGGGGGTCGATTGGGGGGCAGCAGGGCGAGGGGGGGTCTGAGGGGTTCCTCAGCACAAATAGAATTCTTCTTGGTTCTTTCGGTAAAGTCACGTAGAAGGGAAATAATTAAATAATAACAATAAAACATAATAAAATAATTCTCACGACGTTTCGGCCACAATGCAAGCAGCCGTCCTCAGGTGGAGAACAGGTCTGTCTTCTCGACAGACCTGTGGCCGAAACGTCGTGAGAATTATATTTTATTATGTTTTATTTTTATTATTTTATTAATTCCCTTCTACGTTACTTTACCGAATGAACCAAGAAGATGAATCCCTGCAGTCACTAAAGCTTTCCATCGAAACAAACATAATTGTTGGCACGCCTAAGGCAAAGACCCCCATGATGCAGGATCGCCTTCGCTGAGTGTCAGGGCGAGCGCTGTGGGTGAAGGGCAACACCGATGAAGGCCGTGGGCAGCAACCCCGCCAAGGCCGCCTTTGTCTCCCCAGTGGCGATGTACGTGGCCAGTCGCGCTAACCGCGCCAGGTTCACATTTGAGGCTGAGCCGACCTAGGGGGAGGGCCATGGCAGGTTCGGACAATCACCGATCGGTGTTGGCCGTGAGCGGGAATTGAACTCGGGTCGCCGGGTTTGGAGGGCAGCGCGCTAACCGCTGCACCACCGCTCCCCACATGAATGGGACAAAGATCCCCCGTGTAGCCTGAACAGACTGTTGGGGCAAGTGCTGTTAGCGAGCACCTATGAAGGCCGGCACGGCACACGAGGGGGTGGGTGGCCAGCACCACGCCCGGTCGCCTTTGTCTCCCCAGTGGCGATGTTTATACACCGCACCAGGTACTCATTTGAGGCTGAGTCGACTTAGGGGAGGCCCAGGACCGGTTCAGATAATCGTCACTGGTGTTGGCCGTGAGCGAGAATCACGCTCGCCGGGTTCGCAGCGCAGCGTAGCGCTAACCACTACACCACCACTCCCCATGTGTTGAGACCCCCCCCCACACACACACAGACACACACAGACACACACACACACAGACACACACAGACACACACACAGACACACACACACACACACAGATGTGATGCCGCCGCCACGAAGTCGTTCGGCAGGCGCCCAAATCCCCGACCTCGCCACCACCAAGCAACGGAGCCAACCCCGCGTCCCCCTCACCTCACCTCACACGAACACACCCGCACGCATTTCCCCCCCCCCCCCCCCCATAGAGCTCCGAGGGGAGGTCACCTGGCCGACCGGTTTTTATCCGAGAAACCCTTATCGGGGTTAACTCTCACGGTTTCCGGCGATCAGGGAATTGGACGACCTCCCCCGTGCTACGTTGCGCCGCGGCGCTGCGACCAGCCTTAATATGGTGTGGTCGCGGCATGGGGCATTCGGCCACCGCGGTTGAGGCGCATTTCCCCCCACACACACCCCCACGGGTCGACGGGGCAAGCAGGGGAGGGACGGGACAGCATGAATAGCGGGACCGCAGGAGCTGTTGCGTATAGTCATGGAGGGTTGGGAACATTACGCTTGAGCGCGCAGGCCCCATTGTTAGGAAGGGTAAGGGAGTAATTAGGATGTACGCCGCCAACGCCGCACACTGATTAGCATATCAAAAGCGCCCGGAACCGCCGTGCGCGGGCTCGAGGTGCACGAGCCCATTGTTCAGCGCAGCATCCCTTTGAGGTAGGGAGGATAAATAGAGGGGCGCAGAGGGGAAATCGCTCTCTTCTCTCCAGGCCAGCGGACCAGCAGCAGCTCCAGCCAGCGACCCGAACGTCCGTGGGACGCATCGAGGTGCGCTGTTAGCGCAGAGAGCAGCGAACCTCCGCGGGCACCAAACAGTGAGTGGGGAGGTGAAGTAGGATAATAGCCGATAAATAGGGAATAGGTACAGGTTTGGGTGGAATAGGCCAGCCTCGTCGACTCACTGATTCAACATCAATTCGCAGGTAGCATATAATAAATCATTAATAGCGAAGCGTGGTCTCGCGTGATCTTGTCGTGCAGTGTGAGCGTGTGGGTGCGCGGGTGTACGCAGTGATCCTGTAGTGCTGCGGCTCGCCTCGGGGGAGCGCTGCGCAGCGCGGTGCGAGAGTGGGTGTCGCGTATGCTCACTCCGCGTGTGATACAGGTGCGCGATCGTAACTTGAGTAGTCCGTGTGGAGTTGGAGTGCACGAAGCGGTGTGTGTGTGTGTGTGCGTACGTTCGTTACGTGTCGGAGACGGATGCGCATTGGTAACGTGCCGCACAGGGCTATACTGCGAGCACGGCGTTTGATTGATGATGATGTGCGCACGTATGCTCACAGCGTGGGAGCGCGGCGCGAGGCTGTAACAGTAGGGACGTCGCGTTCGAATGCCGGCGAAACCGTAGCGGGTAATAGGGAGGTGGGGTAACGTATACGGAATAGGGGATGAAGGCGGGAGGGACCCCGGGGGCCAACGGCCCCCACACAGACAACAACAACCGCCATTCGCCACTAAGTGGCGGTGACGTCACCACGACGCTTGTGCCAGGCCAAGTGCACCTTGAGGCCACGTGAAGTGTCGAACGCCCGCTGGCAGGAGGTCACGGGGCAGACCCAGGTGCCACGGGTCGACTGACCGAGATGACCGAGATGACTGGCTGATGCACCACCTGTGCCCCCTACTGTACCAACTTGCTGTGCTTTAGCCCCCCGGCGCTCCGCTCGTTGTTGTGAGCGTCGCTCCTCCGCCCTCCGTTGTTGTTGGAGGGCGACTGCCTCCAACTGCCCAGTAGCGTCCTTCACGAGCTTCCTCCACAGAGGCCGATCTTGACACCGCTGGTACCAGTCATCGGCAAGTCCACTCAGCTCCACGTCCTCCTGTACCACATCACTCCATCTCTTCTCTAGCCCGTGCCGCGCCCGTTTAGCCCCCTCGATCCGGCCGAACAAAAGCTGTTTAGGCATGCGGTGGCTGGGCATGCAGGCTACATGACCCAGCCAACGCAGCCTTGCCTGCCGGAGGAGCTCACCGATGGGACTTTGCCCAGATCTTTCAAGGATTTGTGAGCTCCTCACACAATCCAGCCTGGTTAAACCCAGGATGGATCGTAGGCAGGCCAGCCTAAATGTTTCTAACCGGCGAAGATGCTCCATTAGGGGGGTCCACGTTTCGCAAGCGTAGAGAAGGGAGGGAATGACCGTGGCCGAGAAGACCTGAAGCTTCGTGCGGAGCGACAGACCAGGTAACTTCCACACAGCGTTACGCAACCGATGAAAAGATATTGCCGCTCGACTGATTCGGAGTGAGACCTCTGCTGATAAACTGGAGCCGGTCATAAGCACACTGCCCAGGTATGGGAAACTCTCCACTCTCTCCACAACTGCCCCATCACCGATTGGGAGTTGTGGGGGTGGAGTGTCCGAAGGTACAAAATACCCAGGCAGGTGCTTAGTTTTGGTGGGGCTGATGGTAAGGCCCCACCTCTTAGTGGCACGCTCCAGTCTCAGCAGCAGCGTCTCCAACTCCTCTTCTGAATGAGCAGCTATTACCAAATCATCGGCATACATAACGTGGTTGACCAATAGGGAGCCATCCCTTGATCGCACCCGGGCGTCGATCAGCCTCCCATTATATCTGTACCAAATGGAAATTCCCCCGGTACAGCTATTGAAGGCTTCACGAACTACGCAGTCGAAATAGATGTTAAATAATGTGTTAGCCAGAGGACATCCCTGTCGCACCCCAAGGTGTCCTTGAAGTTGATTGGTCCACACCCGAGACAGCGTTTCTTAGAGCCTAGTCTCACATGGTGTTGGACCAGATGACGCCAAAAGGCGCACAACTCAAAGACAATGCACCATCAGAGTATGAGAGCTCGGGGTAAAGCATTTACACCATTGGAACCTCATTTACCAGCAGCAAAATATGATGATTGTTTTTTTAACCCTTTTATCTGGCAAAAAAAAGTGTCAGTTTAGTTGCCAGATGAAAGGGTAAAAAAACAATTATCACGTCGCGATTTAATTTATTTTATTACCTCCGTGGACTTAACCGAAAGAACCAAAGAGGATGGATCCCTGCAGTCACTAAAACTTCAAATCGAGATTGGATCTAAAGCACCAACTCATTTTCTTGGTTCTTTCAGTAAAAGTCACGTAGAAGGGAAATAATAAAATAATACAAATAAAACATAATAAAATACAATTCTCACGACGTTTCGGCCACAACGTAAGCAGCCGTCCTCAGGTGAAGAACAGGGCTGTCGGAAAGACAGCATCTTTGAAATTGTCGGAAAGACAGCGTCTTTCTGACAGACCTGTTCTTCACCTGAGGACGGCTGCTTGCGTTGTGGCCGAAACGTCGTGAGAATTGTATTTTATTATGTTTAATTTTTATTATTTTATTATTTCCCTTCTACGTGACTTTACCGAAAGAACCAAGAAGATGAATCCCTGCAGTCACGAAAGCTTTAAATCGACATCAACTCATTGTTTGTTCTGAGGCTCTCGGCTTCCATTTTGTCAGGGTGTTGGCTTCAGTGTTTCCCGTGCCCCGGGGGGGGGGGGGCATCACGAGTGGTTGTTTTATGCCCATTCGACAAATTCTCCAAAAAAAATTCTTTTTTACCACAAATCCTGCGGCAAATGCTATCTTTGCACCGTGACGGAATGGTCGCGGGGGCTCTGTTGGCAATGACCCCCCGCTGCCCCCCGGCGTTTTCTTGCAGAGCGTGAAAAATCCTCGCGTTTGAGAGAAAGCATGATGACTCCCACCGCCCACAGTATTCCACGTCAGGGAAAGTGGAGGCTCACCGCACAGTTCTTCGCCGGGGAGGGTTGGGAGAGCCCTCGCCAGGGCTGCAAGGATGAGTGGTGGGCACGGGTTGCTGAGGAGATGCAATTCCCCTCGATTACAAATCACTCTGTGATTCTTCTTCTTGGTTCTTTCGGTAAAGTCATCACGTAGAAGGGAAATAATAAAATAATAAAAATAAAACATAATAACATAAAATTCTCACGACGTTTCGGCCACAACGCAAGCAGCCGTCCTCAGGTGAAGAACAGGGCTGTCGGAAAGACAGCGCTCCAATGAACACTGCTAAGCTTGGCAGCGTATTTTAAGCTGGGTGGGAGGAGAAGAGCGCCTTGATAAAGGAGGTTTCAATATCAACAGAATAATTTAGCATTGAATAAGCTGTGTTATCGTCTTGGTTCTTTCGGTAAAGTCAGAGAGACGCTGTCTTTCTGACAGACCTGTTCTTCACCTGAGGACGGCTGCTTGCGTTGTGGCCGAAACGTCGTGGGAATTATTTTATTATGTTTTATTATTATTATTGTATTATTTCCATTCTACGTGACTTTACCGAAAGAATCAAGAAGATGAATCCCTGTAGTCACGAAAGCTTTAAATCGAAATTTAAGCTGTGTTAATGTGAGAGAATTAGCAAGATGTTAAAGTCAGAAATTAGCATGTAACTGGGAGATTAGCATGATGTTAATGTGAGGAATTAGCATGTAACTGGTCACAGAAGTGGCTATGTTCAAGTTAGAGTTTACATATCAACAGAAATTCACTCTGTAATTTCCTCAAAAAATTGTACTTGCAGCGCCACGAAACCCTCTCTCCGTCCTCAGGGGAAATAATTGGTGATCCGATCTCTGCGCAGTTCTGCAGGTTTGCTGAGGCCTTGGGGGATGGGGGGGGGGGGGTTCCTAAGCCCAGAAAACATCATGGGGCAATGCTGAGATTGAATTCTGCCGGGGCTTGCTGTGACTGGAATATTGGAGGAAGTTCAAGTTCAAGTTCATGTATTAGGTGTAGCCCTGTGAGCCATTCGGCTCTTGAATCGGGTGCAACCGCAACAAACAAAAAACAAAAACATGAACAAGAATACATCT
The DNA here is from genome assembly GCF_015708825.2 of Lethenteron reissneri. Taxonomy (NCBI): domain Eukaryota; kingdom Metazoa; phylum Chordata; class Hyperoartia; order Petromyzontiformes; family Petromyzontidae; genus Lethenteron; species Lethenteron reissneri. The sequence continues at coordinate 1,976,808 of NW_026891376.1, forward strand.
TAAAGTGAATATGTGACTAAGTGCAAACAGAAAATCCAAGAAAAGACAGCAACATATTGCATAAAAATCACCGCACACCAACGCTGTGTGCAAATATCCCAGTGGGATGCAAGTCAAACAACAACAACAACCACAAGACAACTTAAATTAAGGCCATCAGTCTAACTCTGTACTACAACAAACAAACATGGCCAAACCAAAAAACTTTTCGAAAATCACCAAAATAAAGCCATGAAAGCAATGAAACTGTGGTCATAGGAACTGTGACCGAATTTTCACAATAAACGACATAACAACATGTACTACCAAACTCTGCAGCCATAGCTGGCTGCATGAGTCACTCCACAAAAGTAGGAGCATCAGTCGGAGTATCAACATTTTTCAATGCACCTTTAAGATCAGCACACTAAATCAAAACACAGATCATACTTTGTCACCCCTTGTGATGGATGGCTGAGGTGCCATCTGTTGATGCAGTTGAAGGCGGCATCCAGAGTCCGAAACCAGGAAACAGAACTGGGCAGTAATGATCTTCCAAGCGAACTGCTGAGGGAGGGTGGCGTGTTTCTGTAGACTGCCGTATCTCACAACTGTCTGGACCATGGGATGGGTTCTGCAGGATGGGAAGGGTGCCCTGGTGGTCCCCGTTAAATAAAAGAATGACCGTACCCATTGCAATAACTACTGGGGCATCTTCCTCAGTGATGCGGGGAGAGGTCCTTGCGAGGATTATTCATCATCACCAGGCTCGCTCAGGATCAGTTTGTGGTTCCAGGCCGGGAGAGACCAGCAGAGATGCCATATTATCTGCAAGGCTGCCACATTATTTAACATCTTCTGTGACCACGTAGTTTGAGAACCTTTCCATGGCTGTAACCAGAGGGATATCCATCTGGTGCAGGTGCAATGGGAGGCTGATCGATGCCCTGGCGGAGTCAATGGTGACGATCTGGTAATTGTTGCTTACTCTGAGGAGTGCTGACCCAATGCACTTGTTTAATTCGCCCTGCTAGGAGCGTTTGATGCACGCCATTCAAGCCAAACATCTTGATTCTCAGAGTGGGAATTCAGCCGAATCAGGTGAGAACCGACGTCTCGTCGGTGCCTGCTGAGTAACTTTACACGGCTGTGATGGACCCACTGAGAGAGACAGAGAGACGCTAAACCATGGAACCAGGTCTCGGCAGAGCTGAGTTAGTGTGTCTGACACAGCCATTATGAACCCACTGAGAGAGAGAGACACCCAGAGATGGAACCAGGTCTCAACAATACCGATTTAGTGTGTCTGTCACGGCCATTATGAACCCACTGAGAGAGACAGAGAGACGCTGAGCCATGGAACCAGGTCTCGGCAGTACTGATTTAGTGTTTCCAACACAGCCATCATGAACCCACTGAGACACCCAGAGATGGAACCAGGTCTCAACAGTACAGAGTTAGTGTGTCTGACACGGCCATTATGAACCCACTGAGAGAGAGACATCCAGAGATGGAACCCAGGTCTCAACAGGACAGATTTAGTGTGTCTGACACCGCCAATATGAACCCACGGAGACACCCAGAGATGGAACCAGGTCTCAACAGTACATAGTTAGTGTCTCTGACACGGCCATCATGAACCCACGGAGACACCCAGACATGGTACCAGGTCTCAGCGGTTATCAAGCCCCTCGAATCCATCCGACGGCCTCCGAGCGGCGCTCTGCGCGTCGCGTTACCTGCACTCGGGTTCGAAACGCGTCATGGCCCTTGAGACGAAGCCGGCGGAATTCTCACTCCTCCGCTCTGACACAGCGGCAGTGGCGGTGGCGGTGACAGCGAGCACGGGGGGATGATGCACAGAGGGATAAAGAGCCGGTGGGGGGGGGGGGGGGGTCGGGGCAGGGGCTGTGCTTCGATTGGTCCAAACGCAGCCGTCCCCCCTCACCAAAGTAGTGGTGGGGGTCGATTGGGGGGCAGCAGGGCGAGGGGGGGGGTCTGAGGGGTTCCTCAGCACAAATAGAATTCTTCTTGGTTCTTTCGGTAAAGTCATCACGTAGAAGGGAAATAATAAAATAATAAAAATAAAACACAATAAAATAATTCTCACGACGTTTCGGCCACAACGCAAGCAGCCGTCCTCAGGTGGAGAACAGGTCTGTCTTTTCGACAGACCTGTGGCCGAAACGTCGTGAGAATTATATTTTATTATGTTTTATTTTTATTATTTTATTATTTCCATTCTACGTGACTTTACCGAAAGAACCAACAAGATGAATCCCTGCAGTCACGAAAGCTTTAAATCGAAACAAACACAATTGTTGGCACGCCGAAGACAAAGACCCCCATGATGCAGGATCAACTTCGCTGAGTGTCGGGGCGAGCGCTGTGGGGGAAGGGCAACACCGATGAAGGCCGTGGAGGTGCCGCGGGTAGCAACCCCGCCAAGGCCGCCTTTGTCTCCCCAGTGGCGATGAACGTGGCCAGCCAGGTTCTCATTTGAGGCTGAGCCGACCTAGGGGGAGGGCCATGGCCAGTTCGGACAATCACCCATCGATGTTGGCCGTGAGCGGGAATTGAACTCGGGTCGCCGGGTTCGGAGCGCAGCGCGCTGACCGCTGCACCACCGCTCCCCCACATGAATGGGACAGACAAAGATCCCCCGTGTAGCCTGAACAGACTGTTGGGGCAAGTGCTGTTAGCGGTCACGAGGGGGTGGGTGGCCAGCACCACGCCTGGCCGCCTTTGTCTCCCTAGTGACGGTGTTTACACATCGCACCAGGTACTCAATTGAGGCTGAGTCGACCTAGGAGAGTTCCAGGACCGGTTCAGATATTCGTCACTGGGTGTTGGCCTTGAGCGAGAATCACGCTCGCCGGGTTCGCAGCGCAGCGTAGCGCTAACCACTATACCACCACTCCCCATGTGTTGGGACCCCACCCCCCACACACAGACACACAGACACAAACACACACACACAGACACACACAGACACACACACACAGACACACACAGACACACACAGATACACACACACAGACACACACACACAGATACACAGACACACACAGACACACACAGACACACACACACAGACACACACACAGACACACACAGACACACACACACAGGCACACACAGAGACACACACACACAGAGACACACACACAGAAACAGACACACAGACACACACACACAGAAACAGACACACAGACACACACAGACAGACACACAGACACACACAGAGACACAGACACATAGACACACACACACGAGCTGCCAGTGGGATGACAGGAGAGATGCAGTCGAGGGGCAGGTGGTACAGCAGGTAATATGAGTAACCCTCCAAAAGGTGATGCACGCTTCGAATCCTGCCACATAAATGGCCGCCATTTACGTGATTTTTTTTGTTATTTTTTTTCTTTTATTTAGATTTTTTACACGCTTTTATTTATTGTTGTATCATCAAAAAAGAAATGTTGTAACTCAATTTTTACACACTTCCCAATGTGCTATCGACTGCATGCAAACTTCGTATAGGTATGTCATACTGAGGACAACACGATATTCTATCATAAAACAATCCAAAACATTATTTAAAAACTTTTTACACGCTTTTATTTAACTTACTGTGTGTGTTGTCGCATCCAAAAATCTTGTAACTCAATTTCAACCTCGCTAACAGCACTTGCTCCTACAGTCTGCTGAAGGCTACATGGGGGATCTTTGTCTTTGTTGTGTCTCAGCCTGTGCAGTGACCTGCTTCCAGGAGCCGAAATTATAATAAACATTGGGGGGGGGGGGGGGCATATTTGAATATTGGGGGGGGGGGCATCCCCCCTAATATTCAAATATGCTCAAAATGCTCCCCACAGATATATTGCTATAAAACCGATTTCTGTTTAAATGATTGTGGTTATGGTTGTACTTTATGAATCCCTAATCTCTGCCATTACACAGACAATGAAACAAGAAAAGGTAAAAAAGTAAAAACAGAGCCATGTAATACAATAACACTATTAGACATTATTGGTAAAAAATAAAAAAAAAGTCCATCCCACGTGTTACTGAACTTTTTTAATATTTTAGCCAAGAAATTCGTTTTCAAATTTAGATTTTTTTCTGGGGGAGGGGACCCCAGACCCCCTGAAAGATTTGCCCCCCCCCAATGTTGACTCCACGGCTTCGGCTTCTCCCTCACTACGCAGTTGACCTCTGGCCGAGGTCACCGCCACTCAGCGGCGGCTGCTGCTTGTGAACAGTTCACCTGCGGGGAGCGGTGGCGCAGCGGTTAGCTCAGCGCGCTCAGATCCCCTCTCACCGTCGGCGATCGACCGAACCGGTCTCTGGGTCCTCCCATAGGTCGACTCAGCCCAAAAAAAAATAAGCACCTCGTGCGGTGTGCCAGCATCGCCACTGGGGAGACAAAGGCGGCCGGGCGTGGTGCTGGCCACCCCAGTCGATACGTGGGCGCGGTGGAGAGCACACTGAGGACTGTCGGCCAGTCAGTCATCCCGGGCAGTCAACCCGTGGCACCCGGGTCCGTCTCGGCGACCTCCCGTCAAGCGAGAAGCCTCCGACGCTTCGCGTGGCCTTCACAGCGCACCTGGCCTGGGCACAGGTGACGCGGTGACGTCCGCTGCCATGTCGGCGGTGAATGTCGTCTGTTTTGCAGAGGTCGCAAACGGGTTTTGATTCCTTACCCGTACCCGTACCCGGCCGCACCAGGGTCGCAAACGGCTACCCGTACCCGGCCAGGTACGGGTAGCCGGGTATCGGGTAGAGTACGGGTATCGGGTACCCGGTTGCGACCTCTGCTGTTTTGGTGGCGCCTTGAAGCCCCCAGCGCCCCGTCGCGTTCCTAATCGCCGCGGCGGGTCCCGTGCTGAGCACGGATTCGTGATTTCACGCTCTCTCCGTTATGGGAGCTCGAAAATAGTTGCCATGCGCAATGGATTCGTCTCGACGCCCCCGGTAACCACGAGCCTCGTGCGCGACTCAACAGCAGCCCCGGACCACGGGTCTGTGGGTTTAACCAGCAGGCTGGATTGTGTGAGGAGCTCACAAATCCTTGAAAGATCTGGACAAAGTCCCATCAGTGAGCTCCTCCGGCAGGCAAGGCTGCGTTGGCTGGGTCATGTAGCCCGCATGCCCAGCCACCGCATGCCTGAACAGTTTTTGTTCGGCCGGATCGAGGGGGCTAAACGGGCGCGGCACGGGCTAGAGAAGAGATGGAGCGATGTGGTACAGGAGGACGTGGAGCTGAGTGGACTTGCCGATGACTGGTACCAGCGGTGTCAAGATCGGCCTCAGTGGAGGAGGCTCGTGAAGGACGCTACTGGGCAGTTGGAGGCAGTCGCCCTCCAGCAACAACGGAGGGCGGAGGAGCGACGCTCACAACAACGAGCGGAGCGCCGGGTGGCTAAAGCACAGCAAGTTGGCACAGTAGGGGGCACAGGTGGTGCATCAGCCAGTCATCTCAGTCATCTCAGTCAGTCGACCCGTGGCACCTGCTGGGTCTGCCCCGTGACCTCCTGCAAGCGCGCGTTCGACACTTCACGTGGCCTCAAGGTGCACCTAGCCTGGCACAAGCGTCGTGGTGACGTCACCGCCACTTAGTGTTGTGTGTGTAGGGAGCGGTAGTGTAGCAGTTAACACGCTGTGCTACGAACCTGGCGACCCGGGTTAGATTCCCGTTCACGGCCAACACCACCAGTGACGATTATCTGAGCCCGTCCTGGGCCTCCCCTAGGTCTACTCAGCCTCAAATGAGTACCTGGTCTGCAGTGTGTAAACATCGCCACTGGGGAGACAAAGGCGGCCGGGCCTGGTGCTGGCCACCCACCCCCTCGTGTGCCGTGCCTGCCTTCATAAGTGCTCGCTCACAGCACTTGTCCCACCAGTCTGTTAAGGCTACACGGGGGATCTTTGTCTGTGTTGTGGGGACACAGCGTGAGCGTTGGGACGTGACGTACACGGCAACTGGCATGGGCAACGAATGTCTCGGGTCTGACCGTCTGACCACGGGCCTTCGCTTCGCTGCTGCGCCCAGGACTCTGGGCACGAGATTCCGACCGCGTGGCATCTGTGCGCTGGACGCGGCTTCAACGCCGCCACGCACATCCCACAATGCACCTGAGGCATCGTCCGCGTGGCCGTAGTCAGACAACGGAGAGGCGAGCATATCGGCCAGTATCCTTTTTTTGTACGAAGATTTCCCTCCCCAAATTTTGATGTGAAGCTTTTCGTGACTGCAGGGATTCATACTCTTAGGTCTTTCGGTAAAGTCACGTAGAAGGGAAATAATAAAATAATAAAAATATAAAACAATACAATTCTCACGACGTTTCGACTGCAACACAAGCAATCATCATCAGCTGTGTGAAATCCACAGCAAGCAACATTTTTTTTCTTCTTCAAATCTTCTTGCCGTAGATTTCACACCTGACGATGATTGCTTGTGTTGCAGTCGAAACGTCGTGAGGATTTTATTGTTTTGTATTTTTATTATTTTATTATTTCCCTTCTACGTGACTTTACCGAAAGAACCAAGAAGATTTCTCTCCCCACCTTCATCTGAATGTAATCGATCTTTGGCCATTTTCCCCCTTGGTGGAATGTCGTCACCCGATTGTGTTGCGTGTGTGGCCATGAGTCGGCCTTTAAAACCTTCAGAGCGACCGTCAAGTGGAAGAATCAGGAGTGTGATCAGAAGCGTTCTGATAGCTACAGGCTTCTTAGCGCTGAATGTAAGCGAATCATCAAGTGATACTCCAGTTTCATTGTGTATGGGTGTTAATCGGCACTCCACATACTAATCTAGGATTGAAGCTTTCGCGAGTGTAGAAATTATCCTCATTAGTTTTTTCGGTAAAGTCACGTACGTAGAAATAAAATAATAAATAAAATTAAAATAAATTAAATAAAATTAAATAAAAATTACTAAAATAATAAATAACATTAAAATAAAAAAATGTAAATAGATAAAATAATAAATACAATTTAAATAAATTAAATACAATTAAATTAAATTAAATCACGACGTTTCTAAAGCAACACAAGCGCTCATCATCCGGTGTGAATGGGGTGAAGCGTGCTCTGTGTGTGGTGTCCCCCCGTGTGCTCTGTGTGTGGTGTCCCCCCGTGTGTTCTGTGTGTGGTGTCCCCCCGTGTGTTCTGTGTGTGGTGTCCCCCGTGTGCTCTGTGTGTGGTGTCCCCCCGTGTGTTCTGTGTGTGGTGTCTCCCCGTGTGTTCTGTGTGTGGTGTCCCCCGTGTGCTCTGTGTGTGGTGTCCCCCCGTGTGCTCTGTGTGTGGTGTCCCCCCGTGTGTTCTGTGAGTGGTGTCCCCCGTGTGCTCTGTGTGTGGTGTCCCCCCGTGTGCTCTGTGTGTGGTGTCCCCCCGTGTGTTCTGTGTGTGGTGTCCCCCCGTGTGTTCTGTGTGTGGTGTCCCCCGTGTGCTCTGTGTGTGGTGTCCCCCGTGTGCTCTGTGTGTGGTGTCCCCCCGTGTGTTCTGTGTGTGGTGTCCCCCGTGTGCTCTGTGTGTGGTGTCCCCCCGTGTGCTCTGTGTGTGGTGTCCCCCGTGTGCTCTGTGTGTGGTGTCCCCCGTGTGTTCTGTGTGTGGTGTCCCCCCGTGTGTTCTGTGTGTGGTGTCCCCCGTGTGCTCTGTGTGTGGTGTCCCCCCGTGTGTTCTGTGTGTGGTGTCCCCCGTGTGCTCTGTGTGTGGTGTCCCCCCGTGTGTTCTGTGTGTGGTGTCCCCCGTGTGCTCTGTGTGTGGTGTCCCCCCGTGTGTTCTGTGTGTGGTGTCCCCCGTGTGCTCTGTGTGTGGTGTCCCCCCGTGTGTTCTGTGTGTGGTGTCCCCCGTGTGCTCTGTGTGTGGTGTCCCCCCGTGTGTTCTGTGTGTGGTGTCCCCCGTGTGCTCTGTGTGTGGTGTCCCCCCGTGTGTTCTGTGTGTGGTGTCCCCCGTGTGCTCTGTGTGTGGTGTCGGTGTCCCCCCGTGTGTTCTGTGTGTGGTGTCCCCCGTGTGCTCTGTGTGTGGTGTCCCCCCGTGTGTTCTGTGTGTGGTGTCCCCCCGTGTGTTCTGTGTGTGGTGTCCCCCGTGTGCTCTGTGTGTGGTGTCCCCCCCGTGTGTTCTGTGTGTGGTGTCCCCCCGTGTGTTCTGTGTGTGGTGTCCCCCGTGTGCTCTGTGTGTGGTGTCCCCCGTGTGCTCTGTGTGTGGTGTCCCCCCGTGTGTTCTGTGTGTGGTGTCCCCCCGTGTGTTCTGTGTGTGGTGTCCCCCCGTGTGCTCTGTGTGTGGTGTCCCCCCGTGTGCTCTGTGTGTGGTGTCCCCCCGTGTGCTCTGTGTGTGGTGTCCCCCCCGTGTGTTCTGTGTGTGGTGTCCCCCCGTGTGCTCTGTGTGTGGTGTCCCCCCGTGTGCTCTGTGTGTGGTGTCCCCCGTGTGTTCTGTGTGTGGTGTCCCCCGTGTGTTCTGTGTGTGGTGTCCCCCCGTGTGTTCTGTGTGTGGTGTCCCCCCGTGTGCTCTGTGTGTGGTGTCCCCCCGTGTGCTCTGTGTGTGGTGTCCCCCCGTGTGTTCTGTGTGTGGTGTCCCCCGTGTGCTCTGTGTGTGGTGTCCCCCCGTGTGTTCTGTGTGTGGTGTCCCCCCGTGTGCTCTGTGTGTGGTGTCCCCCCGTGTGCTCTGTGTGTGGTGTCCCCCCGTGTGTTCTGTGTGTGGTGTCCCCCCGTGTGCTCTGTGTGTGGTGTCCCCCCGTGTGCTCTGTGTGTGGTGTCCCCCGTGTGTTCTGTGTGTGGTGTCCCCCGTGTGCTCTGTGTGTGGTGTCCCCCGTGTGCTCTGTGTGTGGTGTCCCCCGTGTGCTCTGTGTGTGGTGTCCCCCGTGTGTTCTGTGTGTGGTGTCCCCCCGTGTGTTCTGTGTGTGGTGTCCCCCGTGTGTTCTGTGTGTGGTGTCCCCCCGTGTGCTCTGTGTGTGGTGTCCCCCCGTGTGCTCTGTGTGGTGTCCCCCGTGTGTTCTGTGAGTGGTGTCCCCCCGTGTGTTCTGTGTGTGGTGTCCCCCCGTGTGTTCTGTGAGTGGTGTCCCCCCGTGTGCTCTGTGTGTGGTGTCCCCCCGTGTGCTCTGTGTGTGGTGTCCCCCCGTGTGTTCTGTGAGTGGTGTCCCCCCGTGTGTTCTCTCGCTGTGTTTCACCCCATTCCCACGTGATGATAAGCGCTTGTGTTGCGTTAGAAACGTCGTGATTTATTTTAATTTATTCAAATGTTATTTAAATTTTATTTCTAACATACGTGACTTTCGATTTAAAGTTTTCGTGACTACAGGGATTCATCTTCTTGGTTCTTTCGGTAAAGTCACGTAGAAGGGAATTATAAAATAATAAAAAGAAAACATAATAAAATAATATAATACAATAAAACTATATAATATAATAAAAAAATATAATAAAATAATATATTATTTTATTATGTAGAATTTTTTATTATTTTATTATTTCCCTTCTACGTGACTTTACCGAAAGAACCAAGAAGATACGTGACTTTACCGAAAAAACCATCGAGCACTCCCCCCCCATACTGCTAGCTGGTAGCGCTCTCCCTTTTCGTCACCAGGGGGCGGAAACGCATCTCACGCCACTGCGAGTGGCCATGGCCCACAGGGGCCAATGACAAGCCCTGGGGAGCGGATCATGGGACACATGCCCCGGGACCCCGGGAGGGGGGACCGGGGGATGACGTCACCTCCCAGAAAGTTCTAGAAGGGAGGCGGGGACCGGGGGGTGACGTCACCTCCCAGAAAGTTCTAGAAGGGAGGCGGGGACCGGGGGTGACGTCACCTCCCAGAAAGTTCTAGAAGGGAGGCGGGAACCGGGGGGTGACGTCACCTCCCAGAAAGTTCTAGAAGGGAGGTGGGGACCGGGGGGTGACGTCACCTCCCAGAAAGTTCTAGAAGGGAGGCGGGGACCGGGGGTGACGTCACCTCCCAGAAAGTTCTAGAAGGGAGGCGGGGACCGGGGGTGACGTCACCTCCCAGAAAGTTCTAGAAGGGAGGCAGGAACCGGGGGGTGACGTCACCTCCCAGAAAGTTCTAGAAGGGAGGTGGGGACCGGAGGGTGACGTCACCTCCCAGAAAGTTCTAGAAGGGAGGCGGGGACCGGGGGTGACGTCACCTCCCTAAAAGTTCTAGAAGGGAGGCGGGGACCGGGGGTGACGTCACCTCCCAGAAAGTTCTAGAAGGGAGGCGGGGACCGGGGGTGACGTCACCTCCCAGAAAGTTCTAGAAAGGAGGCGGGGACTGGGGGTGACGTCACCTCCCAGAAAGTTCTAGAAGGGAGGCGGGGACCAAGGGTGACGTCACCTCCCAGAAAGTTCTAGAAGGGAGGCGGGGACCGGGGGATGACGTCACCTCCCAGAAAGTTCTAGAAGGGAGGCGGGGACCGGGGGGTGACGTCACCTCCCAGAAAGTTCTAGAAGGGAGGCGAGGACCGAGGGTGACGTCACCTCCCAGAAAGTTCTAGAAGGGAGGCGGGGACCGGGGGATGACGTCACCTCCCAGAAAGTTCTAGAAGGGAGGCGGGGGACCGGGGGGTGACGTCACCTCCCAGAAAGTTCTAGAAGGGAGGCGGGGACCGGGGGTGACGTCACCTCCCAGAAAGTTCTAGAAGGGAGGCGGGGGACCGGGGGTGACGTCACCTCCCAGAAAGTTCTAGAAGGGAGGCGGGGACCGGGGGGTGACGTCACCTCCCAGAAAGTTCTAGAAGGGAGGCGGGGACCGGGGGATGACGTCACCTCCCAGAAAGTTCTAGAAGGGAGGCGGGGGACCGGGGGGTGACGTCACCTCCCAGAAAGTTCTAGAAGGGAGGCGGGGGACCGGGGGGTGACGTCACCTCCCAGAAAGTTCTAGAAGGGAGGCGGGGACCGGGGGTGACGTCACCTCCCAGAAAGTTCTAGAAGGGAGGCGGGGACCGGGGGGTGACGTCACCTCCCAGAAAGTTCTAGAAGGGAGGCGGGGATCGGGGGTGACGTCACCTCCCAGAAAGTTCTAGAAGGGAGGCGGGGACCGGGGGTGACGTCACCTCCCAGAAAGTTCTAGAAGGGAGGCGGGGACCGGGGGGTGACGTCACCTCCCAGAAAGTTCTAGAAGGGAGGCGGGGACCGGGGGATGACGTCACCTCCCAGAAAGTTCTAGAAGGGAGGCGGGGGACCGGGGGGTGACGTCACCTCCCAGAAAGTTCTAGAAGGGAGGCGGGGGACCGGGGGGTGACGTCACCTCCCAGAAAGTTCTAGAAGGGAGGCGGGGACCGGGGGTGACGTCACCTCCCAGAAAGTTCTAGAAGGGAGGCGGGGACCGGGGGGTGACGTCACCTCCCAGAAAGTTCTAGAAGGGAGGCGGGGATCGGGGGTGACGTCACCTCCCAGAAAGTTCTAGAAGGGAGGCGGAGCCTGGGGGGTGACGTCACCTCCCAGAAAGTTCTAGAAGGGAGGCGAGGACCGAGGGTGACGTCACCTCCCAGAAAGTTCTAGAAGGGAGGCGGGGACCGGGGGATGACGTCACCTCCTAGAAAGTTCTAGAAGGGAGGCGGGGGAACGGGGGGTGACGTCACCTCCCAGAAAGTACTAGAAGGGAGGCGGGGACCGGGGGTGACGTCACCTCCCAGAAAGTTCTAGAAGGGAGGCAGGGGACCGGGGGTGACATCACCTACCAGAAAGTTCTAGAAGGGAGGCGGGAGGCGGGGACCGGGGGGTGACGTCACCTCCCAGAAAGTTCTAGAAGGGAGGCGGGGACCGGGGGATGACGTCACCTCCCAGAAAGTTCTAGAAGGGAGGCGGGGGACCGGGGGGTGACGTCACCTCCCAGAAAGTTCTAGAAGGGAGGCGGGGACCGGGGGGTGACGTCACCTCCCAGAAAGTTCTAGAAGGGAGGCGGGGATCCGGGGTGACGTCACCTCCCAGAAAGTTCTAGAAGGGAGGCGGGGACCGGGGGTGACGTCACCTCCCAGAAAGTTCTAGAAGGGAGGCGGGGACCGGGGGGTGACGTCATCTCCCAGAAAGTTCTAGAAGGGAGGCGGGGACCGGGGGATGACGTCACCTCCCAGAAAGTTCTAGAAGGGAGGCGGGGGACCGGGGGGAGACGTCACCTCCCAGAAAGTTCTAGAAGGGAGGCGGGGGACCGGGGGTGACGTCACCTCCCAGAAAGTTCTAGAAGGGAGGCGGGGACCGGGGGTGACGTCACCTCCCAGAAAGTTCTAGAAGGGAGGCGGGGACCGGGGGGTGACGTCACCTCCCAGAAAGTTCTAGAAGGGAGGCGGGGATCGGAGGTGACGTCACCTCCCAGAAAGTTCTAGAAGGGAGGCGGAGCCTGGGGGGTGACGTCACCTCCCAGAAAGTTCTAGAAGGGAGGCGAGGACCGAGGCAGGGTTGCGATTTCCGCATGGAAAATGCGGAAGGAGGGTTCAAATTTTCCCGCATTTTTGCTAAAGTCAACCGCAAACGGTGGAAAGACTACTCCTATGACCGCGCGCTTTTAACAACACGTTAATGCGTTCTATTGGAAAGGATACATGCAAGGCCCAGCATCACGTAGGGCTTTGAGTTACTGATTGGAATGAATATATGATTTCCGCATTTCCGCACAAGAACCACATACTTAATTCAAATGCGGAGCCGTGATTACGAGCACATGTACATGATGTATCCTTTCCAATAGAACGCATTAACGTGTTGTTAAAAGCGCGCGGTCATAGGAGTAGTCTTTCCACCGTTTGCGGTTGACTTTAGCAAAAATGCGGGAAAATTTGAACCCTCCTTCCGCATTTTCCATGCGGAAATCGCAACCCTGGACCGAGGGTGACGTCACCTCCCAGAAAGTTCTAGAAGGGAGGCGGGGACCGGGGGATGACGTCACCTCCCAGAAAGTTCTAGAAGGGAGGCGGGGGACCGGGGGGTGACGTCACCTCCCAGAAAGTTCTAGAAGGGAGGCGGGGACCGGGGGTGACGTCACCTCCCAGAAAGTTCTAGAAGGGAGGCAGGGGACCGGGGGTGACATCACCTCCCAGAAAGTTCTAGAAGGGAGGCGGGAGGCGGGGACCGGGGGGTGACGTCACCTCCCAGAAAGTTCTAGAAGGGAGGCGGGGACCGGGGGATGACGTCACCTCCCAGAAAGTTCTAGAAGGGAGGCGGGGGACCGGGGGGTGACGTCACCTCCCAGAAAGTTCTAGAAGGGAGGCGGGAACCTGGGGTGACGTCACCTCCCAGAAAGTTCTAGAAGGGAGGCAGGGGACCGGGGGTGACATCACCTCCCAGAAAGTTCTAGAAGGGAGGCGGGGACCGGAAGGTGACGTCACCTCCCAGAAAGTTCTAGAAGGGAGGCGGGGACCGGGGGATGACGTCACCTCCCAGAAAGTTCTAGAAGGGAGGCGGGGACCGGGGGATGACGTCACCTCCCAGAAAGTTCTAGAAGGGAGGCGGGGGACCGGGGGGTGACGTCACCTCCCAGAAAGTTCTAGAAGGGAGGCGGGGGACCGGGAGGTGACGTCACCTCCCAGAAAGTTCTAGAAGGGAGGCGGGGACCGGGGGTGACGTCACCTCCCAGAAAGTTCTAGAAGGGAGGCGGGGGACCGGGGGGTGACGTCACCTCCCAGAAAGTTCTAGAAGGGAGGCGGGGACCGGGGGTGACGTCACCTCCCAGAAAGTTCTAGAAGGGAGGCGGGGACCGGGGGGTGACGTCACCTCCCAGAAAGTTCTAGAAGGGAGGCGGGGATCGGGGGTGACGTCACCTCCCAGAAAGTTCTAGAAGGGAGGCGGGGACCGGGGGTGACGTCACCTCCCAGAAAGTTCTAGAAGGGAGGCGGGGACCGGGGGGTGACGTCACCTCCCAGAAAGTTCTAGAAGGGAGGCGGGGACCGGGGGATGACGTCACCTACCAGAAAGTTCTAGAAGGGAGGCGGGGGACCGGGGGGTGACGTCACCTCCCAGAAAGTTCTAGAAGAGAGGCGGGAGGCGGGGACCGGGGGTGACGTCACCTCCCAGAAAGTTCTAGAAGGGAGGCAGGGGACCGGGGGTGACATCACCTCCCAGAAAGTTCTAGAAGGGAGGCGGGAGGCGGGGACCGGGGGGTGACGTCACCTCCCAGAAAGTTCTAGAAGGGAGGCGGGGACCGGGGGATGACGTCACCTCCCAGAAAGTTCTAGAAGGGAGGCGGGGGACCGGGGGGTGACGTCACCTCCCAGAAAGTTCTATTAGGGAGGCGGGGACCGGGGGGTGACGTCACCTCCCAGAAAGTTCTAGAAAGGAGGCGGGGATCGGGGGTGACGTCACCTCCCAGAAAGTTCTAGAAGGGAGGCGGGGACCGGGGGTGACGTCACCTCCCAGAAAGTTCTAGAAGGGAGGCAGGGGACCGGGGGTGACATCACCTCCCAGAAAGTTCTAGAAGGGAGGCGGGGACCGGAAGGTGACGTCACCTCCCAGAAAGTTCTAGAAGGGAGGCGGGGACCGGGGGATGACGTCACCTCCCAGAAAGTTCTAGAAGGGAGGCGGGGACCGGGGGATGACGTCACCTCCCAGAAAGTTCTAGAAGGGAGGCGGGGGACCAGGGGGTGACGTCACCTCCCAGAAAGTTCTAGAAGGAAGGCGGGGGACCGGGAGGTGACGTCACCTCCCAGAAAGTTCTAGAAGGGAGGCGGGGACCGGGGGTGACGTCACCTCCCAGAAAGTTCTAGAAGGGAGGCGGGGGGACCGGGGGGTGACGTCACCTCCCAGAAAGTTCTAGAAGGGAGGCGGGGACCGGGGGTGACGTCACCTCCCAGAAAGTTCTAGAAGGGAGGCGGGGACCGGGGGGTGACGTCACCTCCCAGAAAGTTCTAGAAGGGAGGCGGGGATCGGGGGTGACGTCACCTCCCAGAAAGTTCTAGAAGGGAGGCGGGACCGGGGGTGACGTCACCTCCCAGAAAGTTCTAGAAGGGAGGCGGGGACCGGGGGGTGACGTCACCTCCCAGAAAGTTCTAGAAGGGAGGCGGGGACCGGGGAATGACGTCACCTACCAGAAAGTTCTAGAAGGGAGGGGGGACCGGGGGGGTGACGTCACCTCCCAGAAAGTTCTAGAAGAGAGGCGGGAGGCGGGGGACCGGGGGGTGACGTCACCTCCCAGAAAGTTCTAGAAGGGAGGCAGGGGACCGGGGGTGACATCACCTCCCAGAAAGTTCTAGAAGGGAAGCGGGAGGCGGGGACCGGGGGGTGACGTCACCTCCCAGAAAGTTCTAGAAGGGAGGCGGGGACCGGGGGATGACGTCACCTCCCAGAAAGTTCTAGAAGGGAGGCGGGGGACCGGGGGGTGACGTCACCTCCCAGAAAGTTCTAGAAAGGAGGCGGGGACCGGGGGGTGACGTCACCTCCCAGAAAGTTCTAGAAAGGAGGCGGGGATCGGGGGTGACGTCACCTCCCAGAAAGTTCTAGAAGGGAGGCGGGGACCGGGGGTGACGTCACCTCCCAGAAAGTTCTAGAAGGGAGGCGGGGACCGGGGGGTGACGTCACCTCCCAGAAAGTTCTAGAAGGGAGGCGGGGGACCGGGGGGTGACGTCACCTCCCAGAAAGTTCTAGAAGGGAGGCGGGGACCCGGGGGTGACGTCACCTCCCAGAAAGTTCTAGAAGGGAGGCGGGGGACCGGGGGGGTGACGTCACCTCCCAGAAAGTTCTAGAAGGGAGGCGGGGATCGGAGGTGACGTCACCTCCCAGAAAGTTCTAGAAGGGAGGCGGAGCCTGGGGGGTGACGTCACCTCCCAGAAAGTTCTAGAAGGGAGGCGAGGACCCGAGGGTGACGTCACCTCCCAGAAAGTTCTAGAAGGGAGGCGGGGGGACCGGGGGGTGACGTCACCTCCCAGAAAGTTCTAGAAGGGAGGCGGGGACCGGGGGTGACGTCACCTCCCAGAAAGTTCTAGAAGGGAGGCAGGGGGACCGGGTGGTGACATCACCTCCCAGAAAGTTCTAGAAGGGAGGGCGGGGACCGGGGGGTGACGTCACCTCCAGAAAGTTCTAGAAGGGAGGGGGGACGGGTGGATGAGTCACTCCCAGAAAGTTCTAGAAGGGAGGCGGGGACCGGGGGGTGACGTCACCCAGAAAGTTCTAGAAGGGAGGCGGGGACCGGGGGTGACGTCACCTCCCAGAAAGTCTAGAAGGGAGGCAGGGGACGGGGGTGACATCACCTCCCAGAAAGTTCTCGAAGGAGGGCGGGGACCGGAAGGTGACGTCACTCCAGAAGAGTTCTAGAAGGGAGGATGGGGACCGGGGGTGACGTCACCTCCCAGAAAGTTCTAGAAGGGAGGCGGGGACCGGGGTGACGTCACCTCCCAGAAAGTTCTAGAAGGGAGGCGGGGACCGGGGGTGACGTCACCTCCCAGAAAGTTCTAGAAGGGAGGCGGGGACCGGGGGGTGACGTCACCTCCCAGAAAGTTCTAGAAGGGAGGCGGGGACCGGGGGTGACGTCACCTCCCAGAAAGTTCTAGAAGGGAAGGCGGGGGACCGGGGGGTGACGTCACCTCCCAGAAAGTTCTAGAAGGGAGGCGGGGACCGGGGGGTGACGTCACCTCCCAGAAAGTTCTAGAAGGGAGGCGGGGACCGGGGGGTGACGTCACCCTCCCAGAAAAGTTCTAGAAGGGAGGCGGGGACCGGGGGATGACGTCACCTCCCAGAAAGTTCTAGAAGGGAGGCGGGGGACCGGGGGGTGACGTCACCTCCCAGAAAGTTCTAGAAGGGAGGCGGGGACCGGGGGGTGACGTCACCTCCCAGAAAGTTCTAGAAGGGAGGCGGGGACCGGGGGTGACGTCACCTCCCAGAAAGTTCTAGAAGGGAGGCGGGACCCGGGGTGACGTCACCTCCCAGAAAGTTCTAGAAGGGAGGCGGGGGACCGGGGGATGACGTCACCTCCCAGAAAGTTCTAGAGGGAGGCGGGGGACCGGGGGTGACGTCACCTCCAGAAAAGTTCTAGAAGGGAGGCGGGGACCGGGGGTGACGTCACCTCCCAGAAAGTTCTAGAAGGGAGGCAGGGGACCGGGGTTGACATCACCTCCCAGAAAGTTCTAGAAGGGAGGCGGGAGGCGGGGACCGGGGGTGACGTCACCTCCCAGAAAGTTCTAGAAGGGAGGCGGGGGACCGGGGGATGACGTCACCTCCCAGAAAGTTCTAGGAAGGGAGGCGGGGGGACGGGGGTGACGTCACCTCCCAGAAAGTTCTAGAAGGGAGGCGGGGACCGGGGGGTGACGTCACCTCCCAGAAAGTTCTAGAAGGGAGGCAGGGGACCGGGGGGGTGACATTCACCTCCCAGAAAGTTCTAGAAGGGAGGCGGGGACGGGGTGACGTCACCTCCCAGAAAGTTCTAGAAGGAGGCGGGGGACCGGGGGATGACGTCACCTCCCAGAAAGTTCTAGAAGGAGGCGGGGACCGGGGGATGACGTCACCTCCCAGAAAGTTCTAGAAGGGAGGCGGGGACCGGGGGAGGTGACGTCACCTCCCAGAAAGTTCTAGAAGGGAGGCGGGGACCGGGGGGTGACGTCACCTCCCAGAAAGTTCTAGAAGGGAGGCGGGGGGGACCGGGGGTGACGTCACCTCCCAGAAAGTTCTAGAAGGGAGGCGGGGACCGGGGGTGACGTCACCTCCCAGAAAGTTCTAGAAGGGAGGCGGGGACCGGGGGTGACGTCACCTCCCAAAAAGTTCTAGAAAGGAGGCGGGGACCGGGGCGGAGCAAGCCACGGACCGGTACAGAAGCCGGACCTCTCAAGGGTCCGGCTCAGTCACCTCCAAGCCGATAGACCGAAGACCTGGGCTGAGGTTAGGACCCTGAACCCCAAGCTCATCCGTTTCATTGCTTTCATGGCTTTATTTTGAAAAGTTTTTCGGTTTAACCATGTTTGTTTGTTGTAGTACAGAGTTAGACTGATGGCCTTAATCTAAGTTGTCTTGTGGTTGTTTGACGTGCATCCTGAGGTGTGGACTCGAGTCATGTGACTTGGACTCGAGTCAGACTCGAGTCATGAATTTGATGACTTCAGACTCGACTTGGACTTGCATAACAATGACTTTGTCCCACCTCTGAGGTGTGGACTCGAGTCATGTGACTTGGACTCGAGTCAGACTCGAGTCATGAATTTGATGACTTCAGACTCGACTTGGACTTGCATAACAATGACTTTGTCCCACCTCTGCGTGCATCCCACTGGGATTTTTGCACACAGCGTTGGTGTACGGTGATTTTTTTTATGCAATGTTTTGCTGTCTTTTCTTGTATTTCTGTTTGCACTCAGTCACATATTCACGTTAAGATGTTTTTTGTTCATGTTTTTGTTTGTTGCGGTTGCACCCGATTCAAGAGCCGAATGGCTCACAGGGCTATATACCTAATATATGAACTTGAACTTGAAGGGCCGGAGCTAAGTGAGGCCGGTGGTCAGGACCCGAAGCCCCCGGCACGGTCGGCTCAGCGTAGCCTCCTCCCCAAGCGCCCAGGCGGAGGGCGGAAGGTAAACGGGGTTCAATCTCGAGTCAAAGTTCTCGTGACTGCAGGGATCCGTACTCTTTGGTGCTTTCGGTAAAATCCACGTGGGTAGATAAATAACAAGTGGCCATCTAGGTAAGAGAGGCGGGGAGGAGCTTCTTGTTAAAGCAGCCCCCTTTTGCCCACTTCAGCAAGGACAAGGGCTTAAAATGACTTTTACACTTTAACATTTTATCTACAAAATTACACCTTGCCATATTTACAACAACGTTACCCTATTTGTATTTTTGTATTTTAGGATTGTATATTATGGCTAGTTTACATTTTATATTGTATACTTATTCAAAATTTGACATACTTTACCCCCTGAGTATTAGTTAGACTATTGTAATTTTAGTATAGTTAGACTGTATACCACTTATTTACGTTTTAAGATTCGTACATGTTGAATGTATGCACCTTCCTGCCATAGTAAATTCCTTGTCTGTGCAAACTTTCATGGCCAATGAAACCCTTTCTGATTCTGGTTTCTTGCTGTGGTTGTCCCAGCTGATGACGGACTGCTTGTGTTGCGCCCGAAACGTCGTGATTTATTTGATATTTTATACCCACGTGGACTTTACCCAAGGAGTTTGTTAACGGGTTCACCAGTGCTCGGGCCCGTTACCTCGCCAGGTAGCGGGTAAAGGGGCCGCTCTACCCCGTTGTGTTAGGGACACCGTACAAGAGCCAAATAAACATCGCGTTGCCTCGCAACAAGTTGTCCGTCAATGTCTACCCAGCACAACTGCATGCCTACACAGGGTGGTTTACTGTGGGCAGCCAATAATGTGTGTTGCGAGTTTTGTACCCGAAAAAGGGCCGAATGTGTACGTGTAATGTTGTAGGTTGCATTCTATTATCAAGCCTGCAGGGACCACACATCATGCTCGTGGTAGAATACGTGAAACGAACATTGTTTTATGATGCACACATTACTCGTCGGTTCTTTCGGTAGAGTTACGTAGAAAGATAACATAATGAATTAAATAATAGCACACGACGTTTCGATTGCAACACCAGCAATCATCAGGTACAAATGAAATAGAAAACAAACCTAGTAAATAATATTATTAAAAATATATATTATAAAAAAGGTGTCAGTTTTGTTGCCAGATAAAAGGGTAAAAAAACAATTATCATATTTTGCTACTGGCAAATGAGGTTCCAATGGTGCAAACCTAGTAAAGTTATAAATATAACGCAATACAACACACAGAGTCGGCTAACATAACAGTCAATAACACCTCACCTGGTTGATTAATGTTCCTACAAAGATTGCTAAATTTGAGAGAAAGACAGAACACAGACACGGAGACACACAGACAGACACACAAGCAGAGAGAGATAACACAGAGACACACACAGAGAGAGACACACAACATAGACACACAGAGAGAGACACACAACATAGACACACAGACACACAGAGAGAGAGACACACAACACAGACACACAGACACACAGAGAGAGACAAAACGAAACATGGGTTCCTTCTCCCTGTTTAATGTTGATATTCATGGCTCACAGACTGTTGCTGCTGCTGCTGCAGACGACGAATCCATCCTGAGCATCAGTCCCTGAGGCCCAGGTCTCGTTCCATACACACACACAAACTCCACACTGGGCTCACACCGACGGATATCAGCTTCATGTAATACTGGTTGATCACAACTCAGTTTAAACTGGTGTCACAGTTTAATTTATAATTTAAACCCATAAAACACGTACATCATAGGTCTCACGTTAAACTGGCTCACGGCTTTCTCAGAGTGAGCCGATCTAACACGGTGAGCCGGTCTAACACGACTCTCAGTGTGAGCCGGTCTAACACGGTGAGCCGGTCTAACACGGTGAGCCGGTCTAACACGGTGAGCCGGTCTAACACGGTGAGCCGGTCTAACACGGTGAGCCGGTCTAACACGGTGAGCCGGTCTAACACGGTGAGCCGGTCTAACACGGCCCTCAGTTTTCTTGGTTCTTTCGGTAAAGTCAGGTAGAATGGAAATAATAAAAGAATAAAAATAAAACATTATAAAATAATTCTCACGACGTTTCGGCCACAACAGCTGAAGAACAGGTCTGTCGAGAAGACAGCGTCTGAAGACTCTGTCTTCAACCAAGAAGATGAATCCCTGCAGTCACGAAAGCTTTAAATCGAAATTGAACGGCCCTCAGTGTCGTCTGGTTTACGACGGCCCAAGGGAGGCGAGCAGGCCCTGGGCAGGCATGGACGAGATCTCCTCGATGAGCGGCCGCTTCACCACGCCCCGGCACGACGCGCCACGCTCCCCAGCGACCCCAGGGGCCCTGCCGGCCCCGATGGCTGCTGGGCTTTGCCAGGGGAACAGCACCTCCTGTGAGAAGGCAGCGGCAAGCAGAGGTTAAGTGGTAAAAAATTAACCCGTAAAAACAAAGTTTTTCACTATAAATCCTTTACATGCGTGGCGGCCAGAGTCCTCTCGTCCTCTGGCTTGAGATGGCTGCCACCTATGGGTCAGATGATTGCCTGCCACCATTAAGCAATTGGTAATTAAAAATAATTTTTCTCCTAAAAAGTGAAAAATTTTGGAAAAAAGTTTTCGCGAAAATTAATTGTCACGCACAACGAGTCTGTGTGCAAAATTTTAGCTCAATTGGATCACGGGAAGTGGGTTAAAAACGGCCGAAATATTTGCACGGCCGTAAGCGCGCAAGCAAGCACGCAAGTGAACTTAATATAAAGGATTTAAAAATCACCCTCGGCACAAAGCGGAGCGTACCGGGTTACGTGTTTTCTTGGCAAACGGGAGAAGTTGAACCCTTCATAAATCAATCTTAAACGGAACACGAAGACCAAGACCCCCTGTGTGGCCTTCACCATTGGCGAACGGACAGAGATACACAGAGATACGTAGAGTGAGGGAAAAAAGTATTTGATCCCCTGCTCATTTTGTACGTTTGCCCACTGACAAAGAAATGATCAGTCTATAATTTTAATGGTAGGTTTATTTGAACAGTGAGAGACAGAATAACAACAACAAAATCCAGAAAAACGTATGTCAAAAATGTTATAAATTGATTTCCATTTTTAAATAAGTATTTGACCCCCTCTCAATCAGAAAGATTAGGAGCACACTCTTAAAGAGTGTGCTCCTAATCTCAGTCTGTATAAAAGACCTACCATTAAAATTATAGACTGATCATTTCTTCGTCAGTGGGCAAACGTACAAAATCAGCAGGGGATCAAATACTTTTTTCCCTCGCTGTATAATTCTGCTTTGGACTTTGCCAGAGAGAGCTGGCTGACTGGATGTGACGCCAGCCTCACGATCTGGAAGAGGATTGCAAGGCACGATGTTTCCCAGGATCTCTCTCGAATCTACGACCACCGGCGTGCTTGCTCTAGGAGCACCGCTGTTGTCCCAGGGACAGAGGTCGCAAACGGGTTTTGATTCCTTACCCGTACCCGGCCGCACCAGGGTCGCAAACGGGTACCCGGCCGTACCCGTACCCGGCCGTACCCGTACCCGGCCCGTACCCGGCCGGGTACGGGTAGGGTACGGGTATCGGGTACCTGATTGCGACCTCTGGGATGAAGCCATGTTGCAGGCGCGGGTGGGTTGATTCTCGGAACTTGAATTGTGAGAAGAGACAAGACGTTGGGAAATGAGTGACAAACGGTGACTCACCAGTGACTCACGGCCTACCCGTACCCGGCCGCACCAGGGTCGCAAACAGGTACCCGTACCTGTACCCGGCCGGGTACGGGTAGCCGGGTATCGGGTAGGGTACGGGTATCGGGTACCCGGTTGCGACCTCTGACGTACATACACACACACAACGAGGCTGAGATTGTGGGAGCTGAAAAGTGAAGGAGTGAGCGGTCGTGGCTCACCCCGGGGTGCTGAGAGGCCGGGTCCCACAGTTCCTCACCACAGACCGGCGCCTCCTCCAGGTCGGGCAAGTCCTGTGCGCACAACAAAGGGCAAAGATCCCCCGTGTAGCCTTTAACAGACTGCAGGGGCAAGTGCTGTTGGCGAGTAGCACCTACGAAGGCCGCCACGGCACACGAGGGGGTGGGTGGCTAGCACCACGCCCGGTCACCGCCAGTGGCGATATTTACACACCGCGTAAATTGAGGCTGAGTCGACCTAGGGGAGGCTCAAGACCGGTTCAGAAAATCCTCACCGGTGTTGGCCGTGAGCGGGAATCGAACTCGGGCCACCGGGTTCGTAGCGCAGTGTAGCGCTAGTAACTACACTACTCCTTTGGGCACAAACAACAACAACAACAAGCGCCTTTCACCACTAAGTGGTGGTGACGTCACCACGGTGCTTCTCTCACCTCACTCACCTCACTCATCTCACCTCACTCACCTCACTCACCTCACACTCATCACTCTCACCTCACTACCTCACTCACACTCTTCTCACTCACGTCAAGGCTGATGTTTCTGCTGGTGTCGTCCCGCGCTGCCACCTCCTCCACCTCCTGCACGCGGCTGCTGCTCCTGCCGCTACTGCTGCTGCTGCTGCCGCCCGGCCTCACCGCACCTCCCGGCCCAGTCCCATCGGGACGGCGGTCCAACTGTGGCTCACCAACCTCACCACCCTCACCACCCTCACCGCTCTCACCACCCTCACCGCCCTCACCGCTCTCACCACCCTCACCGCCCTCACCACCATCAACACCCTCACCACCCTCACCACCATCAACACCCTCACCACCCTCACCACCATCAACACCCTCATGACCCTCACCGCCCTCACCACCCTCACCACCCTCACCACCCTCACCGCCCTCACCGCCTTCACCGCCCTCATCACCGCCCCCACCGCAGGCGCCGCCACCGCCGGTCTGCTTGCCACTGGCCCCTGGAGGGTGAAGGGAGGGCAGTGACGTCAGCCTCACCACCCTCACCACCCTCACCACCCACGCCGACCGGCACAGACCGTGCTGGGCTCGCTGGTGAGCTGCGTGTTGTGGAAGCCGGGAGTGTGGTGGTGGTGGTGGTGGCGGTGGTGGTGTTGGTGTTGTTGTTGTTGAAGCTGAGAGTGTGGTGGTGGTGGTGATGGTGGTGGCGGTGGTGGCGGTGGTGGTGGTGGCGGTGGTGATGGTGGTGGTGGTGATGGTGTTGGTGTTGTTGTTGTTGAAGCGAGGTTCGCCACCTGTGGTGGAGGAGCTGTCACCGTCGGCCCGGACTCTCCGCCCCGAGCGCCGCTGCCCCAGCGCCGCGGTGGCCTCCTGCAGGCGCCGGCGCTCCCGCGTCTCCCACGCGGCGCGCTCCGCACGCTCCGCCGCCCGGCCCCCCCCGTGCCCAGGCCTCGGCACACGCCCTGAGACGGGGCGGGGGGGGGGTGATGGGCACCGTTCAATAACGAAGACGAAGGCTCCCTGCGTGGCCTTGACGAACCGTTGCTGTCACGGCGAGAAGCGGCGCTCGTGAAGGCTGGAACGAGGGGGGTGACACCACTGGTGGCGGGCATCGGCAAGTCCAGCCAGCTCCACGTCCCTCCTGTGCCGCATCAGCTCTGTCTCTGCTCCAGCCCGTGCCGCTCACTCGCCCACTCACCCACCCACTCACTCACCCACTCACTCACCCACCCACCCACTCACTCACCCACTCACCCACCCACTCACTCACCCACCCACTCATTCACACACTCACTCACTCACCCACCCAATCACTCACTCACTCACTCACCCACTCACTCACTCACTCACCCACCCACCCACACACTCACCCACTCACCTACCCACACACTTACCCACTCACCCACTCACTCACTCACACACTCACCCACTCGCTTACTCACACACTCGCTTACTCACACACTTACCCACTCACTCACACACCCACTCACTCACACACTTGTCTCGGGTGTGGACCAATCAACTTCAAGGACAGTGCATGTCATTATCATCATCAGAGTTGTTTCTTTGTGTTTGCATTTTGACTGCTTGTGTTGTGGTTATTGCAAACATGATGCCTTGATTTTTATTTTACTTTTATTAATTTTAATTTTAATTTTTCACCTACGTGACTTTACCGAAAAAACCTAAGAATATTGTATAAAGGTGTCAGTTTTTGTACCAGTTGAAAGGGTAAAAACCTACTACTATATTTTGCCACTGGTAAAGGAGATGCCTCAGAGTGGTTTTCACGACGTTTCACTGCTTGTGTTTTAAGCCTCGAGGGGAAGGGTGTTAAGTCTGGCTCCGTCCAAAAGGAGTTTTCTCTTTCCAGGAGGCGTCACGGATGAGTCGTTGTTGGCTCTAGATTTGAGGCTTTCGTGACTGCAAGGATTCATACTCTTTGTGTTTTTTTCAGTGAAGTCACCATGACCACACGTCAGCGTTCATCTTGCACATTTCTAATTTGCCCCACCCGGCAGCATAACAAAAGGCTGCTTAATCTTAGCTTCCTTATCTACTTACGCCCCCTGCATCACAAAGCTTCAGTTTGAACTCCATGCGTTGCCTCACAGCGCCCTCCCTGTTCCTCACATCGTTGCCTCCCAGTCCACAGCCCACACACTCACCATGACCCCCCCCCTCCCTCCATCCCCCGTGACTATGTAACTCCTCGTCACAACCATCTCTTAGACATTCTAGATTTGAAGCTTTCGTGACTGCAAGGATTCATATTCTTAGGTTTTTTCGGTAAAGTCACGTAGGTAAAAAATTAAAAAAGTTAAAAATAATTTTATTTTATTAATTTTAATTTTTTACCTACGTGACTTTACCGAAAAAACCTAAGAAAATCTCTTAGACACCCTGAAGAGGTTGTGCTTTCGCTGCGTCGTCCTCACCTGAAGAAGGACGCTTGTGGTTGTTGTTGTTGTTTGACTTGCATCCCACTGGGATGTTTGCACACAGCGTTGGTGTACGGTGCTTGTTCTGCAATATTTTGCTGTCTTTTCTTGGATTTTCTGTTTGCACTTAGTCACATAGTCACTTTAAGATGTTTTCTTGTTCATGTTTTTGTTTTTTTGTTTGTTGCGGTTGCACCCGATTCAAGAGCCGAATGGCTCACAGGGCTATACATAATACATGAAACTTTAAACTAAAATTGAACTTGAAACTTGTGTTGCGCCCAAAACGTCGTGATTTAATTTAGTTGTTTTCATTTTTCAATTTAAAGCTTTCGTGACTGCAGGGATTCATCTTCTTGGTTCTTTCGGTAAAGTCACGTAGAAGGGAAATAATAAAATATTAAAAATAAACATAATACAATAATTCTCACGACGTTTCGGCCACAACGCAAGCAGCCGTCCTCAGGTGGAGAACAGGTCTGTCCATTCAGACGCTGTCTTTCCGACAGACCTGTTCTTCACCTGAGGACGGCTGCTTGCGTTGTGGCCGAAACGTCGTGAGAATTGTATTTTATTATGTTT
Organism: Lethenteron reissneri; assembly: GCF_015708825.2. Taxonomy (NCBI): domain Eukaryota; kingdom Metazoa; phylum Chordata; class Hyperoartia; order Petromyzontiformes; family Petromyzontidae; genus Lethenteron; species Lethenteron reissneri. The sequence continues at coordinate 2,002,665 of NW_026891376.1, forward strand.
TATTTTTATTATTTTATTACTTCCCTTCTACGTGACTTTACCGAAAGAACCAAGAAGTTAGTTGTTTTCACTTATTTGATTAGATTTTTTTACCGACGTGACTTCACCGAAAAAAAAAAACAAAGAGTATGGATCGTTGATAATTGGTTTGTTACCCTTCTATCTGGCAACAAAACTGACACCTTTTTTACAAGGAGTCATGTTTGCATAGACCACAATACCTTTTGGCGTCATCTGGTCCAACACCATGTGAGACTAGGCTCTAAGGAAAGCTGTCTCGGGTGTGGACCAATCAACTTCAAGGACAGTGCATACATTATCAGAGTTATGTTTTTTGTTTGCATTATGACCGCAGGTATTGTGGTCTATGTAAACATGACTCCTTGTAAAAAAGGTGTCAGTTTTGTTGCCAGATAGAAGGGTAACAAACCAATTATCATATTTTTACTGACAAATGAGGTTCCAATGGTGTAAATGCTTACCCCGAGCTCTCATACTCTGATGGTGCATTGTCTTTGAGTTGTGCGCCTTTTGGCGTCATCTGGTCCAACCCATGTGATCCTAGGCTCTAAGGAAAGCTGTCTCGGGTGTGGACCAATCAACTTCAAGGACAGTGCATACATTATCAGAGTAATGTTTTTTGTTTGCATTACGGCTGCAGGTATTGTGGTCTATGCAAACATGACTCCTTGTAAAAAAGGTGTCAGTTTTGTTGCCAGATAAAAGGGTAAAAAAACAATTATCATATTTTTTACTGGCAAATGAGGTTCCAATGGAGTATGGATCGTTGTTGGCTGCTGTTGTTGTTGCTGTTGTTGTTGTTGTGTTGATCCTGCGCGTGTGGCGGACGTCACGGGCCTCACCTGTCCTTGGGGAACACGGGGCGGTCGTCCAGGAAGGTGAGGTGGGGCAGGCGCACGGTCAGCGTGCGGCGGTAGTCGGGGATGTCCCGCACCACCGCGTTCCCCGTCAGGGTCAGCACGCGCTGCGGGCACAACCACGCGGGGTAACCATGGGGGGTAACCATGGGGGGTAACCATGGGGGGTAACCACGGGGTAACCGCGGGGGGGTAACCACGGGGGGTAACCGCGGGGGGTAACCATGGGGTAACCGCGGGGGGTAACCGTGGGGGGTAACCACGGGGGGTAACCACGGGGGGTAACCACGGGGTAACCACGGGGGGTAACCACGGGGTAACCACGCGGGGTAACCACGGGGGGTAACCGCGGGGTAACCGCGGGGTAACCACGGGGTAACCGCGGGGGGTAACCACGGGGTAACCGCGGGGGGTAATCACGGGGTAACCACGGGGTAACCGCAGGGGGTAACCGCGGGGGGTAACCGCGGGGGGTAACCGCGGGGGGTAACCACGGGGTAACCACGGGGTAACCGCGGGGGGTAACCGCGGGGTAACCGCGGGGTAACCACGGGGTAACCGCGGGGGGTAACCACGGGGTAACCGCGGGGTAACCGCGGGGGGTAACCACGGGGGGTAACCGCGGGGGGTAACCACGGGGGGTAACCGCGGGCAAGCACAGGCGATAGCACAAGGCCGTGAGCTACCACATTCCAATGTCCACCCCCCATGCGCCCACGTCTCCGTGTCCACGCATCTCCATGTCCTGTGCCCACCGCATCTCTGTTGCCCATTTTGTCCCCGTGTCTCCGTGTGTCCGTGTCCCAGTGTCTGTGTCCCCGTATCTCCACGTCCCCGTGTCCCCGTGACTTGTCCCCGTGTCTCTGCGTGTCCGTGTCCCAGTGTCTGCCTCCCCATATCTCCGTGTCATGGTATCCCCGTGTCTCTATGATTTGCCCCCGTGTCTCTGTGTCTCCGTGTCCCAGTGTCTGTGTCCCCGTATCTCCACGTCCCCGTGTCCCCGTGACTTGTCCCTGTGTCTCTGTGTGTCCGTGTCCCAGTGTCTGCCTCCCCATATCTCCGTGTCATGGTATCCCCGTGTCTCTATGATTTGCCCCCGTGTCTCTGTGTCTCAATGTCCTAGTGTCTGCTTCCCCGTATCTCCAAGTTCCCCTGTCCCCGTATGTCCCCGTGTCTCTGTGTCCCTGTGTCTCTGTGTCTGTGTCGAGCCCCCGTGTCTCTGTGTCCCAGCATTTCTTTATCCCCGTGTCTCTGTGTCTCCGTGTGTCTCTGTGTGTCCATGTGTCCCTGCGTCTCTTGTGTGTCCCAGTGTCCCCATGTGTCCCCACGTCTCTGCGTCCCTGTGTCTCTGTGTCTGTGTCGAGCCCCCGTGTCTCTGTGTCCCAGCATTTCTTCATCCCCACGTCTCTGTGTCTCTGTGTGAACCCGTGTGTCCCTGTGTCCCCACGTTTCTGTGTCTTCATGTGTCCCCACGTCTCTGCGTCCCTGTGTCTCTGTGTCAATGTCGAGCCCCCGTGTCTCTGTGTCCCAGCGTTTCTTTATCCCCGTGTCGCTGTGTCCCAGTGTCTCTGTGTCCCAGTGTCTCTGTGTCCCAGTGTCTCTGTGTCTTTGTCGAGCCCCCCTGTCTCTGTGTCCCAGCGTTTCTTTATCCCCGTGTCTCTGTGTCCCAGTGTCTCTGCGTCCCTGTGTCTCTGTGTCTTTGTCGAGCCCCCGTGTCTCTGTGTCTCAGCGTTTCTTTATCCCCGTGTCTCTGTGTCCCAGTGTCTCTGTGTCCCAGTGTCTCTGTGTCTTTGTCGAGCCCCCCTGTCTCTGTGTCTCAGCGTTTCTTTATCCCCACGTTGCTGTGTCTTCGTGTTTCCCCGTGTCCCAGTGTCCCCGTGTCCCCATGTGTCCCCACGTCTCTGTGTCCCTGTGTCTCTGTGTTCGCGTGTCCCCATGTGTCTGTGTCCCCACGTCTCTGTGTCCCTGGGTCTCTGTATCTGTGTCGAGCCCCCGTGTCTCTGTGTCCCAGCGTTTCTTTATCCCCGTGTCTCTGTGCTTCCGTGTGTCTCTGTGTGTCCATGTGTCCCTGGGTCTCTGTGTTCCCGTGTCCCCATGTGTCCCGACGTCTCCGTGTCCCTGTGTCTCTGTGTCTTTGTCGAGCCCCCGTGTCTCTGTGTCCCAGCGTTTCTTTATCCCCGTGTCGCTGTGCCTCCGTGTGTCTCTGTGTGTCCCCACGTCCCTGTGTCTCTGTGTCCCCGTGTCCCCATGCGTTCCCACGTCTCCGTGTCCCCGCGTGTCCCCGCTTCTCTGTCCGTGTCTCACCAGGCTGGGCATGGCTGCGAGGATGTCGACGAGCTGCGGGTCGCGGATGAGGTTGTGCGAGAGGTCGAGGACACTGAGGCGGGGGCACGAGGCCAGGGCCCTGATGGAGTCCAGCGACTCCAGGTGGTTGTGGGACACCTGGAGGGTGGTGAGCGCCGGCAGGGACGCTACCACACACAGAGAGAGAGACGGAAACATACACACGCAGCAGTTATACACACAGAGACACACACACGCAGCAGTTATACACACAGAGACACACACAGATACACACACAGAGACACACACAGATACAACAACAACAACAACCGCCATTCGCCA
>NW_026891376.1:2013667-2015383 GCF_015708825.2 Lethenteron reissneri
ATGTTGCTGATGGTGATGTTACTGCTGATGATGTTGTTACTGCTGATGATGATGTTACTGCTGATGATGATGTTACTGCTGATGATGATGTTGCTGCTGCTGATGCTGTTGCTGCTGATGATGATGTTGCTGCTGGTGATGTTGCTGCTGATGGTGATGTTGCTGATGATGATGTTGCTGATGGTGATGTTACTGCTGATGGTGTTGTTACTGCTGATAGTGATGTTGCTAATGATGGTGTTGATGGTGACGCTGATGATGATGTTACTGCTGATGGTGATGTTACTGATGATGATGTTGCTGATGATGATGTTACTGCTGATGGTGATGTTGCTGATGTTGTTACTGCTGATGGTGATGTTGCTGATGATGATGTTGCTGATGATGATGTACTGATGATGGTGAAGTTACTGATGATGGTGATGTTACTGATGATGATACTGCTGATGATGATGTTACTGCTGATGTTGCTGATGATGACGCTGATGGTGGCCGCAGCGAACCCGACACTCACCTGCACCGTCTCGCCCCTAGGTCCGCTCCGACGTAAATCTCACTCGCGAACAGCGCGACGCGGGCCAGGTGAGATAGAAAGACAGAGAGAGACACAGAGAGACACAGAGAGAGACAGAGAGAGACAAAGGCGGCCGTGTAGCGCCTGATCCCCCCGCTGACGACTGCGCCGCGACCAGTGGAGCCGCAGGCTGCGCGCGTGTCTAGGCCTCAACGGGGACGCGGTCTCCATGGCGACGAGCAAACTCGATCCGGGAATCGAGGGCGTCTGATTCGATCCGGGCGGTCGATTCCGCTTGGACTTCGTTGCGCCTGAGGCACTTCGATTGTAGAACGCACATCGAATCTCGGAATCGATTCCATGAGCAAACGTATAGGGTTTTATCTGTTCTAGATTTGAAGTTTTCGTGATTGCAAGGGTCCCCAGAGTCTTTGATTTTATCGGTAAAGTCACGTAGGTGAAAAAGAAATAAATAAAATAAAAATAAATTAAATTAAAATAAATTAAATAAAATGTAATGAAATAAATTTAATCACTTTAAATAAAAAATAATTCTTTAATTAAATCACTTGAAATCAATTTTTATTTATTTTTTTTTACCGACGTGACTTTACCGAAAAAAACCAAAGAGTCAGGTTCTATCCGCTGCTGCACTGTGCGGGCAATCATTGTCGTTATTTTTATTTTATTTTACTTTTATTAATTTTTATTAATATTTTTTACCTACGTGACTTAACCGAAAAAATCTAAGAATATGAATCCTTGCCGTCACGAAAGCTTCAAATCTAGAATTAATCATTGTTCTCATGGGGAATCATCGATTTTGTTCCGTGAACGAGGAGGGAACATTCTAGATTTGAAGTTTTCGCGACTGCAAGGATTCATGATTTAGTATCGATTTATACTTAAAACTTTTATCTGCATTGTATTATGATTGTTATTGATTTTTTTGCACTTTCTCTACGCAGCATGGACTGGTTGTGCTTTTTCTGTAGGATTTTATTGTTTACGGACGTGATGGTCTGATTTGTGTACAATGAATTTTCGGTGTATCTTGTAATTTTAATGTTTGTTGCGGTCGAACCCAAATCAAGAGCCGAATGGCTCACAGGATAAATGCTAATAAATGAAACTGAAAACAAATTTAAAATTAAAAAACATACTCTTTGGTTTTTTCGGTAAAAAAGAAAGAAAATTTAAAT
>NW_026891376.1:2023200-2051716 GCF_015708825.2 Lethenteron reissneri
GGGCAGGAGGATGAGCGTGGGGTCCCTGCTGGGTCCGCTGCTCGCTCCCAGAGACCCACGAGGAGCAACAGGGGGGGCACGCACACAGGCGCCACTCTGCAGGTAAGTGGGGGGGGGGGGGGGTGAGTTGGGTTGGATGGAGAGGGTTGCGTGGGTTGGTGGGTGGGGTTGGGTTCGGTTGGCTTGGGTTGGGTTGGTGGGGGGTGGGTTAGTTTGGGGGGGGTGGGTGGGTTGAGTGGGGTGGAGTGGGTTGGGTGGAGTTGGTAGCTGGCGGTGTTTGTGAAGAACTGAATGAATGGTGCTGTTGAGAGAAGCGTTGGGTAGGTGCCCACCGTGTGAATTGCTCTGACAAGGCCGGAAGATGAACGCCTGGATTAGTCAACGTGCACAAGGCAGAGGCACCAATGATGTGTTCATGCGTGTGGACCCTGAACTTCTTTCAGCACCGTGCCTAGCCAACGACGCTAATCGAACTGAACACAAAAACTCTTTAAAAGAAGTGACATTTTTAAAAAATCTACATTTACGAGTGCTCAGCTCGAAGTGGCTTCAAAATGACGGAAGGAAGAGGGCTCCAGACGGCCGCGGGAGCGCATCTGAGAAGCGCGCGATCCGGTGTCGGTCTTTGTTCGAGAGCCCGCCAAGAGCCGCTGCGGTTGACGAGAGCACGATGGAGATGATTGAAGGGATGGAGATGATTGAAGGGATGGAGATGATTGAAGGGGTGGAGATGATTGAAGGGATGGAGATGATTGAAGGGGTGGAGATGATCGAAGGGTGGAGATGATCGAAGGGTGGAGATGATCGAAGGGTGGAGATGATTGAAGGGTGGAGATGATTGAAGGGATGGAGATGATCGAAGGGATGGAGATGATCGAAGGGTGGAGATGATCGAAGGGATGGAGATGATCGAAGGGATGGAGATGATCGAAGGGTGGAGATGATCGAAGGGATGGAGATGATCGAAGGGATGGAGATGATCGAAGGGATGGAGATGATCGAAGGGTGGAGATGATCGAAGGGATGGAGATGATCGAAGGGATGGAGATGATCGAAGGGATGGAGATGATCGAAGGGTGGAGATGATCGAAGGGATGGAGATGATCGAAGGGATGGAGATGATCGAAGGGTGGAGATGATCGAAGGGATGGAGATGATCGAAGGGATGGAGATGATCGAAGGGATGGAGATGATCGAAGGGATGGAGATGATTGAAGGGTTGGAGATGATCGAAGGGATGGAGATGATCGAAGGGATGGAGATGATTGAAGGGTTGGAGATGATCGAAGGGATGGAGATGATTGAAGGGGTGGAGATGATTGAAGGGGTGGAGATGATTGAAGGGGTGGAGATGATTGAAGGGGTGGAGATGATTGAAGGGATGGAGATGATTGAAGGGGTGGAGATGATTGAAGGGGTGGAGATGATTGAAGGGGTGGAGATGATTGAAGGGGTGGAGATGATTGAAGGGGTGGAGATGATTGAAGGGGTGGAGATGATTGAAGGGGTGGAGATGATTGAAGGGGTGGAGATGATTGAAGGGGTGGAGATGATTGAAGGGGTGGAGATGATTGAAGGGGTGGAGATGATCGAAGGGGTGGAGATGATCGAAGGGGTGGAGATGATTGAAGGGATGGAGATGATTGAAGGGATGGAGATGATTGAAGGGTGGAGATGATCGAAGGGGTGGAGATGATTGAAGGGGTGGAGATGATTGAAGGGTGGAGATGATTGAAGGGGTGGAGATGATTGAAGGGGTGGAGATGATTGAAGGGTGGAGATGATTGAAGGGGTGGAGATGATTGAAGGGATGGAGATGATTGAAGGGATGGAGATGATTGAAGGGGTGGAGATGATTGAAGGGGTGGAGATGATTGAAGGGGTGGAGATGATCGAAGGGTGGAGATGATCGAAGGGTGGAGATGATCGAAGGGATGGAGATGATTGAAGGGTGGAGATGATTGAAGGGTGGAGATGATCGAAGGGTGGAGATGATCGAAGGGTGGAGATGATTGAAGGGTGGAGATGATCGAAGGATGGAGATGATTGAAGGGATGGAGATGATTGAAGGGTGGAGATGATTGAAGGGTGGAGATGATCGAAGGATGGAGATGATCGAAGGGTGGAGATGATTGAAGGGTGGAGATGATCGAAGGGTGGAGATGATCGAAGGGTGGAGATGATTGAAGGGTGGAGATGATCGAAGGGTGGAGATGATTGAAGGGATGGAGATGATTGAAGGGTGGAGATGATCGAAGGATGGAGATGATCGAAGGGTGGAGATGATTGAAGGGGTGGAGATGATTGAAGGGGTGGAGATGATTGAAGGGTGGAGATGATCGAAGGGTGGAGATGATCGAAGGGTGGAGATGATTGAAGGGTGGAGATGATCGAAGGGTGGAGATGATTGAAGGGTGGAGATGATCGAAGGGTGGAGATGATTGAAGGGTGGAGATGATCGAAGGGTGAAGGTGGGAGATGATTGAAGGGTGGAGATGATCGAAGGGATGGAGATGATTGAAGGGTGGAGATGATTGAAGGGGTGGAGATGATCGAAGGGTGGAGATGATCGAAGGGTGGAGATGATCGAAGGGATGGAGATGATTGAAGGGTGGAGATGATCGAAGGGTGGAGATGATCGAAGGGTGGAGATGATTGAAGGGGTGGAGATGATCGAAGGGTGGAGATGATCGAAGGGTGGAGATGATTGAAGGGATGGAGATGATTGAAGGGTGGAGATGATTGAAGGGTGGAGATGATTGAAGGGGTGGAGATGATTGAAGGGGTGGAGATGATCGAAGGGTGGAGATGATCGAAGGGTGGAGATGATTGAAGGGATGGAGATGATTGAAGGGTGGAGATGATCGAAGGGTGGAGATGATTGAAGGGGTGGAGATGATTGAAGGGGTGGAGATGATCGAAGGGTGGAGATGATCGAAGGGTGGAGATGATTGAAGGGGTGGAGATGATCGAAGGGTGGAGATGATCGAAGGGTGGAGATGATTGAAGGGGTGGAGATGATCGAAGGGTGGAGATGATTGAAGGGTGGAGATGATTGAAGGGTGGAGATGATTGAAGGGGTGGAGATGATCGAAGGGTGGAGATGATCGAAGGGTGGAGATGATTGAAGGGTGGAGATGATTGAAGGGGTGGAGATGATCGAAGGGTGGAGATGATCGAAGGGTGGAGATGATTGAAGGGATGGAGATGATGAAGGTGGAGATGATCGAAGGGTGGAGATGATTGAAGGGGTGGAGATGATTGAAGGGGTGGAGATGATCGAAGGGGTGGAGATGATTGAAGGGGTGGAGATGATTGAAGGGTGGAGATGATCGAAGGGTGGAGATGATCGAAGGGTGGAGATGATTGAAGGGTGGAGATGATCGAAGGGTGGAGATGATTGAAGGGTGGAGATGATTGAAGGGTGGAGATGATTGAAGGGTGGAGATGATCGAAGGGTGGAGATGATTGAAGGGTGGAGATGATCGAAGGGTGGAGATGATTGAAGGGTGGAGATGATTGAAGGGTGGAGATGATCGAAGGGTGGAGATGATCGAGGGTGGAGATGATGAAGGGTGGAGATGATCGAAGGGTGGAGATGATCGAAGGGTGGAGATGATTGAAGGGTGGAGATGATCGAAGGAGATGATTGAAGGGTGGAGATGATTGAAGGGTGGAGATGATTGAAGGGGTGGATGATTGAAGGGGTGGAGATGATCGAAGGGTGGAGATGATCGAAGGGTGGAGATGATTGAAGGGATGGAGATGATTGAAGGGAGATGATCGAAGGGTGGAGATGATTGAAGGGGTGGAGATGATTGAAGGGGGGATGATCGAAGGGTGGAGATGATTGAAGGGTGGAGATGATTGAAGGGTGGAGATGATCGAAGGGTGGAGATGATCGAAGGGTGGAGATGATTGAAGGGTGGAGATGATCGAAGGGTGGAGATGATTGAAGGGTGGAGATGATTGAAGGGTGGAGATGATTGAAGGGTGGAGATGATCGAAGGGTGGAGATGATTGAAGGGTGGAGATGATCGAAGGGTGGAGATGATTGAAGGGTGGAGATGATTGAAGGGTGGAGATGATCGAAGGGTGGAGATGATCGAAGGGTGGAGATGATTGAAGGGTGGAGATGATCGAAGGGTGGAGATGATCGAAGGGTGGAGATGATCGAAGGGTGGAGATGATTGAAGGGTGGAGATGATCGAAGGGTGGAGATGATCGAAGGGTGGAGATGATCGAAGGGTGGAGATGATCGAAGGGTGGAGATGATCGAAGGGTGGAGATGATTGAAGGGTGGAGATGATTGAAGGGTGGAGATGATCGAAGGGTGGAGATGATCGAAGGGTGGAGATGATCGAAGGGTGGAGATGATCGAAGGGTGGAGATGATTGAAGGGTGGAGATGATCGAAGGGTGGAGATGATTGAAGGGTGGAGATGATTGAAGGGATGGAGATGATCGAAGGGTGGAGATGATCGAAGGGTGGAGATGATTGAAGGGTGGAGATGATCGAAGGGTGGAGATGATTGAAGGGTGGAGATGATCGAAGGGTGGAGATGATTGAAGGGATGGAGATGATTGAAGGGTGGAGATGATTGAAGGGTGGAGATGATTGAAGGGTGGAGATGATCGAAGGGTGGAGATGATCGAAGGGTGGAGATGATTGAAGGGTGGAGATGATTGAAGGGTGGAGATGATTGAAGGGTGGAGATGATTGAAGGGTGGAGATGATCGAAGGGATGGAGATGATCGAAGGGATGGAGATGATTGAAGGGTGGAGATGATTGAAGGGTGGAGATGATCGAAGGGATGGAGATGATTGAAGGGTGGAGATGATTGAAGGGTGGAGATGATCGAAGGGTGGGGATGATCGAAGGGTGGAGATGATCGAAGGGTGGAGATGATCGAAGGGTGGAGATGATTGAAGGGTGGAGATGATTGAAGGGTGGAGATGATTGAAGGGTGGAGATGATTGAAGGGTGGAGATGATCGAAGGGTGGAGATGATTGAAGGGTGGAGATGATTGAAGGGTGGAGATGATTGAAGGGTGGAGATGATCGAAGGGTGGAGATGATTGAAGGGTGGAGATGATCGAAGGGTGGAGATGATCGAAGGGTGGAGATGATTGAAGGGTGGAGATGATCGAAGGGATGGAGATGATTGAAGGGTGGAGATGATCGAAGGGTGGAGATGATTGAAGGGTGGAGATGATTGAAGGGTGGAGATGATCGAAGGGTGGAGATGATTGAAGGGTGGAGATGATCGAAGGGATGGAGATGATTGAAGGGTGGAGATGATCGAAGGGTGGAGATGATTGAAGGGTGGAGATGATTGAAGGGTGGAGATGATTGAAGGGATGGAGATGATCGAAGGGATGGAGATGATTGAAGGGATGGAGATGATCGAAGGGATGGAGATGATCGAAGGGTGGAGATGATTGAAGGGGTGGAGATGATCGAAGGGGTGGAGATGATTGAAGGGGTGGAGATGATTGAAGGGATGGAGATGATTGAAGGGGTGGAGATGATTGAAGGGATGGAGATGATTGAAGGGATGGAGATGATTGAAGGGTGGAGATGATCGAAGGGTGGAGATGATTGAAGGGGTGGAGATGATCGAAGGGGTGGAGATGATTGAAGGGATGGAGATGATTGAAGGGTGGAGATGATCGAAGGGTGGAGATGATTGAAGGGGTGGAGATGATTGAAGGGGTGGAGATGATCGAAGGGGTGGAGATGATTGAAGGGTGGAGATGATTGAAGGGATGGAGATGATTGAAGGGGTGGAGATGATTGAAGGGTGGAGATGATTGAAGGGTGGAGATGATTGAAGGGGTGGAGATGATTGAAGGGATGGAGATGATTGAAGGGTGGAGATGATTGAAGGGATGGAGATGATTGAAGGGTGGAGATGATTGAAGGGATGGAGATGATTGAAGGGGTGGGAGATGATTGAAGGGGTGGAGATGATTGAAGGGGTGGAGATGATTGAAGGGTGGAGATGATTGAAGGGTGGAGATGATTGAAGGGTGGAGATGATTGAAGGGATGGAGATGATCGAAGGGTGGAGATGATTGAAGGGTGGAGATGATTGAAGGGTGGAGATGATTGAAGGGATGGAGATGATCGAAGGGTGGAGATGATCGAAGGGTGGAGATGATTGAAGGGTGGAGATGATTGAAGGGATGGAGATGATTGAAGGGATGGAGATGATCGAAGGGTGGAGATGATTGAAGGGTGGAGATGATTGAAGGGATGGAGATGATTGAAGGGTGGAGATGATTGAAGGGGTGGAGATGATTGAAGGGGTGGAGATGATTGAAGGGTGGAGATGATTGAAGGGTGGAGATGATTGAAGGGTGGAGATGATTGAAGGGTGGAGATGATCGAAGGGTGGAGATGATTGAAGGGGTGGAGATGATTGAAGGGATGGAGATGATTGAAGGGTGGAGATGATCGAAGGGTGGAGATGATCGAAGGGTGGAGATGATTGAAGGGTGGAGATGATCGAAGGGTGGAGATGATTGAAGGGTGGAGATGATCGAAGGGTGGAGATGATCGAAGGGATGGAGATGATCGAAGGGATGGAGATGATTGAAGGGATGGAGATGATTGAAGGGTGGAGATGATCGAAGGGTGGAGATGATTGAAGGGTGGAGATGATTGAAGGGGTGGAGATGATTGAAGGGTGGAGATGATTGAAGGGTGGAGATGATTGAAGGGGTGGAGATGATTGAAGGGTGGAGATGATTGAAGGGTGGAGATGATTGAAGGGGTGGAGATGATTGAAGGGTGGAGATGATTGAAGGGATGGAGATGATTGAAGGGTGGAGATGATCGAAGGGTGGAGATGATTGAAGGGTGGAGATGATTGAAGGGGTGGAGATGATTGAAGGGTGGAGATGATTGACGGGTGGAGATGATTTGAAGGGGTGGAGATGATTGAAGGGTGGAGATGATTGAAGGGATGGAGATGATTGAAGGGTGGAGATGATCGAAGGGTGGAGATGATTGAAGGGTGGAGATGATTGAAGGGGTGGAGATGATTGAAGGGTGGAGATGATTGAAGGGTGGAGATGATTGAAGGGGTGGAGATGATTGAAGGGTGGAGATGATTGAAGGGATGGAGATGATTGAAGGGTGGAGATGATCGAAGGGTGGAGATGATTGAAGGGTGGAGATGATTGAAGGGGTGGAGATGATTGAAGGGTGGAGATGATTGAAGGGTGGAGATGATTGAAGGGGTGGAGATGATCGAAGGGTGGAGATGATCGAAGGGTGGAGATGATCGAAGGGTGGAGATGATTGAAGGGTGGAGATGATTGAAGGGGTGGAGATGATTGAAGGGTGGAGATGATCGAAGGGATGGAGATGATCGAAGGGATGGAGATGATTGAAGGGGTGGAGATGATCGAAGGGTGGAGATGATCGAAGGGTGGAGATGATTGAAGGGGTGGAGATGATCGAAGGGTGGAGATGATTGAAGGGGTGGAGATGATTGAAGGGATGGAGATGATCGAAGGGTGGAGATGATTGAAGGGTGGAGATGATTGAATGGATGGAGATGATTGAAGGGTGGAGATGATCGAAGGGTGGAGATGATTGAAGGGATGGAGATGATTGAAGGGTGGAGATGATTGAAGGGTGGAGATGATCGAAGGGTGGAGATGATCGAAGGGTGGAGATGATTGAATGGATGGAGATGATTGAAGGGTGGAGATGATCGAAGGGTGGAGATGATTGAAGGGATGGAGATGATTGAAGGGTGGAGATGATTGAAGGGTGGAGATGATCGAAGGGTGGAGATGATTGAAGGGTGGAGATGATCGAAGGGTGGAGATGATTGAAGGGTGGAGATGATTGAAGGGTGGAGATGATTGAAGGGTGGAGATGATTGAAGGGTGGAGATGATTGAAGGGTGGAGATGATTGAAGGGATGGAGATGATTGAAGGGTGGAGATGATCGAAGGGATGGAGATGATTGAAGGGTGGAGATGATCGAAGGGTGGAGATGATTGAAGGGATGGAGATGATTGAAGGGTGGAGATGATTGAAGGGTGGAGATGATCGAAGGGATGGAGATGATTGAAGGGTGGAGATGATCGAAGGGTGGAGATGATTGAAGGGATGGAGATGATTGAAGGGTGGAGATGATTGAAGGGTGGAGATGATTGAAGGGATGGAGATGATTGAAGGGTGGAGATGATTGAAGGGTGGAGATGATTGAAGGGTGGAGATGATTGAAGGGTGGAGATGATTGAAGGGTGGAGATGATTGAAGGGTGGAGATGATTGAAGGGTGGAGATGATTGAAGGGTGGAGATGATTGAAGGGTGGAGATGATTGAAGGGTGGAGATGATTGAAGGGTGGAGATGATTGAAGGGTGGAGATGATCGAAGGGTGGAGATGATTGAAGGGTGGAGATGATCGAAGGGTGGAGATGATTGAAGGGATGGAGATGATCGAAGGGTGGAGATGATCGAAGGGGTGGAGATGATCGAAGGGTGGAGATGATCGAAGGGTGGAGATGATCGAAGGGTGGAGATGATTGAAGGGTGGAGATGATTGAAGGGTGGAGATGATTGAAGGGTGGAGATGATTGAAGGGATGGAGATGATTGAAGGGATGGAGATGATTGAAGGGTGGAGATGATTGAAGGGTGGAGATGATTGAAGGGTGGAGATGATCGAAGGGATGGAGATGATCGAAGGGTGGAGATGATCGAAGGGGTGGAGATGATCGAAGGGTGGAGATGATCGAAGGGTGGAGATGATCGAAGGGTGGAGATGATCGAAGGGGTGGAGATGATCGAAGGGTGGAGATGATCGAAGGGTGGAGATGATCGAAGGGTGGAGATGATTGAAGGGTGGAGATGATTGAAGGGTGGAGATGATCGAAGGGATGGAGATGATTGAAGGGGTGGAGATGATCGAAGGGTGGAGATGATTGAAGGGTGGAGATGATCGAAGGGTGGAGATGATTGAAGGGATGGAGATGATCGAAGGGTGGAGATGATCGAAGGGGTGGAGATGATTGAAGGGTGGAGATGATCGAAGGGATGGAGATGATCGAAGGGTGGAGATGATTGAAGGGATGGAGATGATCGAAGGGATGGAGATGATCGAAGGGATGGAGATGATCGAAGGGTGGAGATGATCGAAGGGTGGAGATGATCGAAGGGTGGAGATGATCGAAGGGATGGAGATGATCGAAGGGTGGAGATGATCGAAGGGATGGAGATGATCGAAGGGTGGAGATGATCGAAGGGTGGAGATGATCGAAGGGATGGAGATGATCGAAGGGTGGAGATGATCGAAGGGTGGAGATGATCGAAGGGATGGAGATGATCGAAGGGTGGAGATGATTGAAGGGGTGGAGATGATTGAAGGGTGGAGATGATCGAAGGGTGGAGATGATCGAAGGGTGGAGATGATTGAAGGGATGGAGATGATTGAAGGGTGGAGATGATCGAAGGGTGGAGATGATCGAAGGGTGGAGATGATTGAAGGGTGGAGATGATCGAAGGGTGGAGATCATTGAAGGGTGGAGATGATCGAAGGGTGGAGATGATCGAAGGGTGGAGATGATCGAAGGGTGGAGATGATCGAAGGGATGGAGATGATCGAAGGGTGGAGATGATCGAAGGGTGGAGATGATTGAAGGGGTGGAGATGATTGAAGGGTGGAGATGATCGAAGGGTGGAGATGATCGAAGGGTGGAGATGATTGAAGGGATGGAGATGATTGAAGGGTGGAGATGATCGAAGGGTGGAGATGATCGAAGGGTGGAGATGATTGAAGGGTGGAGATGATCGAAGGGTGGAGATGATCGAAGGGTGGAGATGATCGAAGGGTGGAGATGATCGAAGGGATGGAGATGATCGAAGGGTGGAGATGATCGAAGGGTGGAGATGATCGAAGGGATGGAGATGATCGAAGGGTGGAGATGATTGAAGGGGTGGAGATGATTGAAGGGTGGAGATGATCGAAGGGTGGAGATGATCGAAGGGTGGAGATGATTGAAGGGATGGAGATGATTGAAGGGTGGAGATGATCGAAGGGTGGAGATGATCGAAGGGTGGAGATGATCGAAGGGTGGAGATGATCGAAGGGTGGAGATGATCGAAGGGTGGAGATGATCGAAGGGTGGAGATGATCGAAGGGATGGAGATGATCGAAGGGTGGAGATGATCGAAGGGTGGAGATGATCGAAGGGATGGAGATGATCGAAGGGTGGAGATGATCGAAGGGTGGAGATGATCGAAGGGATGGAGATGATCGAAGGGTGGAGATGATCGAAGGGTGGAGATGATCGAAGGGTGGAGATGATTGAAGGGTGGAGATGATCGAAGGGTGGAGATGATTGAAGGGTGGAGATGATCGAAGGGTGGAGATGATGAAGGGTGGAGATGATCGAAGGGTGGAGATGATCGAAGGGTGGAGATGATGAAGGGTGGAGATGATCGAAGGGTGGAGATGACTCGAAGGGTGGAGATGATTGAAGGGTGGAGATTGATTACGAAGGGTGGAGATGATTGAAGGTGGAGATGATCGAAGGGTGGAAGATGATTGAAGGGTGGAGATGGTTGAAGGGTGGAGATGATTGAAGGGTGGAGATGATCGAAGGGTGGAGATGATTGAAGGGTGGAGATGATTGAAGGGTGGAGGATGATTGAAGGGTGGAGATGATCGAAGGGTGGAGATGATTGAAGGGTGGAGATGATTGAAGGGTGGAGATGATTGAAGGGATGGAGATGATTGAAGGGTGGAGATGATTGAAGGGTGGAGATGATTGAAGGTGGAGATGATTGAAGGGTGGAGATGATTGAAGGGTGGAGATGATTGAAGGGATGGAGATGATTGAAGGGTGAGAGATGATTGAAGGGTGGAGATGATTGAAGGGTGGAGATGATTGAAGGGATGGAGATGATTGAAGGGTGGAGATGATTGAAGGGATGGAGATGATTGAAGGGTGGAGATGATTGAAGGGTGGAGATGATTGAAGGGTGGAGATGATTGAAGGGTGGAGATGATTGAAGGGATGGAGATGATTGAAGGGTGGAGATGATTGAAGGGTGGAGATGATTGAAGGGTGGAGATGATTGAAGGGTGGAGATGATTGAAGGGATGGAGATGATCGAAGGGTGGAGATGATTGAAGGGTGGAGATGATTGAAGGGTGGAGATGATCGAAAAGATGGAGATGATTGAAGGGATGGAGATGATTGAAGGGGTGGAGATGATTGAAGGGTGGAGATGATTGAAGGGTGGAGATGATTGAAGGATGGAGATGATCGAAGGGATGGAGATGATTGAAGGGTGGAGATGATCGAAAAGATGGAGATGATCGAAGGGATGGAGATGATCGAAGGGGTGGAGATGATTGAAGGGTGGAGATGATCGAAGGGGTGGAGATGATTGAAGGGATGGAGATGATTGAAGGGGTGGAGATGATTGAAGGGGTGGAGATTATTGAAGGGATGGAGATGATTGAAGGGGTGGAGATTATTGAAGGGATGGAGATGATTGAAGGGGTGGAGATTATTGAAGGGTGGAGATGATTGAAGGGGTGGAGATGATCGAAGGGGTGGAGATGATTGAAGGGTGGAGATGATTGAAGGGTGGAGATGATTGAAGGGTGGAGATGATTGAAGGGTGGAGATGATTGAAGGGTGGAGATGATTGAAGGGTGGAGATGATTGAAGGGTGGAGATGATTGAAGGGTGGAGATGGTTGAAGGGTGGAGATGATTGAAGGGTGGAGATGATTGAAGGGTGGAGATGATTGAAGGGTGGAGATGATTGAAGGGTGGAGATGATTGAAGGGTGGAGATGATTGAAGGGTGGAGATGATTGAAGGGTGGAGATGATTGAAGGGTGGAGATGATTGAAGGGTGGAGATGATTGAAGGGTGGAGATGATTGAAGGGTGGAGATGATCGAAGGGTGGAGATGATTGAAGGGTGGAGATGATTGAAGGGTGGAGATGATTGAAGGGGTGGAGATGATTGAAGGGTGGAGATGATTGAAGGGGTGGAGATGATTGAAGGGTGGAGATGATTGAAGGGTGGAGATGATTGAAGGGTGGAGATGATTGAAGGGTGGAGATGATTGAAGGGATGGAGATGATTGAAGGGTGGAGATGATTGAAGGGTGGAGATGATTGAAGGGTGGAGATGATCGAAGGGTGGAGATGATTGAAGGGTGGAGATGATTGAAGGGTGGAGATGATTGAAGGGGTGGAGATGATTGAAGGGTGGAGATGATTGAAGGGGTGGAGATGATTGAAGGGTGGAGATGATTGAAGGGTGGAGATGATCGAAGGGTGGAGATGATTGAAGGGTGGAGATGATTGAAGGGGTGGAGATGATTGAAGGGTGGAGATGATTGAAGGGTGGAGATGATTGAAGGGGTGGAGATGATTGAAGGGATGGAGATGATTGAAGGGGTGGAGATTATTGAAGGGGTGGAGATGATTGAAGGGATGGAGATGATCGAAGGGTGGAGATGATCGAAGGGATGGAGATGATTGAAGGGATGGAGATGATCGAAGGGTGGAGATGATCGAAGGGATGGAGATGATCGAAGGGATGGAGATGATTGAAGGGATGGAGATGATCGAAGGGTGGAGATGATTGAAGGGATGGAGATGATCGAAGGGATGGAGATGATCGAAGGGATGGAGATGATCGAAGGGTGGAGATGATCGAAGGGTGGAGATGATTGAAGGGATGGAGATGATTGAAGGGATGGAGATGATCGAAGGGATGGAGATGATCGAAGGGATGGAGATGATCGAAGGGATGGAGATGATCGAAGGGTGGAGATGATCGAAGGGTGGAGATGATTGAAGGGATGGAGATGATCGAAGGGATGGAGATGATCGAAGGGTGGAGATGATTGAAGGGATGGAGATGATTGAAGGGATGGAGATGATCGAAGGGATGGAGATGATCGAAGGGATGGAGATGATCGAATCGAAGGGTGGAGATGATCGAAGGGTGGAGATGATTGAAGGGATGGAGATGATCGAAGGGATGGAGATGATCGAAGGGTGGAGATGATTGAAGGGATGGAGATGATTGAAGGGATGGAGATGATCGAAGGGATGGAGATGATCGAAGGGATGGAGATGATCGAAGGGTGGAGATGATCGAAGGGTGGAGATGATTGAAGGGATGGAGATGATTGAAGGGTGGAGATGATTGAAGGGTGGAGATGATCGAAGGGATGGAGATGATCGAAGGGTGGAGATGATTGAAGGGATGGAGATGATTGAAGGGATGGAGATGATCGAAGGGATGGAGATGATTGAAGGGATGGAGATGATTGAAGGGTGGAGATGATTGAAGGGATGGAGATGATTGAAGGGATGGAGATGATTGAAGGGATGGAGATGATTGAAGGGATGGAGATGATTGAAGGGATGGAGATGATTGAAGGGATGGAGATGATTGAAGGGTGGAGATGATTGAAGGGATGGAGATGATTGAAGGGTGGAGATGATTGAAGGGATGGAGATGATTGAAGGGATGGAGATGATCGAAGGGTGGAGATGATCGAAGGGATGGAGATGATCGAAGGGTGGAGATGATTGAAGGGATGGAGATGATCGAAGGGTGGAGATGATTGAAGGGGTGGAGATGATTGAAGGGTGGAGATGATTGAAGGGATGGAGATGATTGAAGGGTGGAGATGATTGAAGGGTGGAGATGATTGAAGGGATGGAGATGATTGAAGGGTGGAGATGATTGAAGGGATGGAGATGATTGAAGGGATGGAGATGATTGAAGGGTGGAGATGATTGAAGGGTGGAGATGATTGAAGGGTGGAGATGATTGAAGGGATGGAGATGATCGAAGGGTGGAGATGATCGAAGGGATGGAGATGATCGAAGGGATGGAGATGATTGAAGGGGTGGAGATGATCGAAGGGATGGAGATGATTGAAGGGATGGAGATGATTGAAGGGTGGAGATGATTGAAGGGATGGAGATGATTGAAGGGATGGAGATGATCGAAGGGTGGAGATGATCGAAGGGATGGAGATGATCGAAGGGATGGAGATGATTGAAGGGGTGGAGATGATCGAAGGGATGGAGATGATCGAAGGGTGGAGATGATCGAAGGGATGGAGATGATCGAAGGGATGGAGATGATCGAAGGGTGGAGATGATCGAAGGGTGGAGATGATCGAAGGGATGGAGATGATCGAAGGGTGGAGATGATTGAAGGGTGGAGATGATTGAAGGGTGGAGATGATCGAAGGGATGGAGATGATTGAAGGGTGGAGATGATTGAAGGGTGGAGATGATCGAAGGGATGGAGATGATTGAAGGGATGGAGATGATCGAAGGGTGGAGATGATTGAAGGGTGGAGATGATTGAAGGGTGGAGATGATTGAAGGGTGGAGATGATTGAAGGGTGGAGATGATCGAAGGGATGGAGATGATTGAAGGGTGGAGATGATTGAAGGGTGGAGATGATCGAAGGGATGGAGATGATTGAAGGGTGGAGATGATTGAAGGGATGGAGATGATCGAAGGGTGGAGATGATCGAAGGGATGGAGATGATCGAAGGGATGGAGATGATCGAAGGGTGGAGATGATCGAAGGGATGGAGATGATCGAAGGGATGGAGATGATCGAAGGGTGGAGATGATCGAAGGGTGGAGATGATCGAAGGGATGGAGATGATCGAAGGGTGGAGATGATCGAAGGGTGGAGATGATCGAAGGGATGGAGATGATCGAAGGGTGGAGATGATTGAAGGGTGGAGATGATTGAAGGGTGGAGATGATCGAAGGGATGGAGATGATTGAAGGGTGGAGATGATTGAAGGGTGGAGATGATCGAAGGGATGGAGATGATTGAAGGGATGGAGATGATCGAAGGGTGGAGATGATTGAAGGGTGGAGATGATTGAAGGGTGGAGATGATTGAAGGGTGGAGATGATTGAAGGGCGAAGGGATGGAGATGATTGAAGGGTGGAGATGATTGAAGGGTGGAGATGATCGAAGGGATGGAGATGATCGAAGGGTGGAGATGATTGAAGGGTGGAGATGATTGAAGGGTGGAGATGATCGAAGGGATGGAGATGATTGAAGGGTGGAGATGATTGAAGGGTGGAGATGATCGAAGGGATGGAGATGATTGAAGGGATGGAGATGATCGAAGGGTGGAGATGATCGAAGGGATGGAGATGATCGAAGGGTGGAGATGATCGAAGGGTGGAGATGATCGAAGGGATGGAGATGCTCGAAGGGTGGAGATGATCGAAGGGTGGAGATGATCGAAGGGATGGAGATGATCGAAGGGTGGAGATGATCGAAGGGTGGAGATGATCGAAGGGATGGAGATGCTCGAAGGGTGGAGATGATCGAAGGGTGGAGATGATCGAAGGGATGGAGATGATCGAAGGGTGGAGATGATTGAAGGGTGGAGATGATTGAAGGGTGGAGATGATTGAAGGGTGGAGATGATTGAAGGGTGGAGATGATTGAAGGGTGGAGATGATTGAAGGGTGGAGATGATCGAAGGGTGGAGATGATTGAAGGGTGGAGATGATTGAAGGGTGGAGATGATTGAAGGGTGGAGATGATTGAAGGGTGGAGATGATTGAAGGGTGGAGATGATTGAAGGGTGGAGATGATCGAAGGGTGGAGATGATCGAAGGGTGGAGATGATTGAAGGGTGGAGATGATCGAAGGGTGGAGATGATTGAAGGGTGGAGATGATTGAAGGGTGGAGATGATTGAAGGGTGGAGATGATTGAAGGGTGGAGATGATTGAAGGGTGGAGATGATTGAAGGGTGGAGATGATTGAAGGGTGGAGATGATTGAAGGGTGGAGATGATTGAAGGGTGGAGATGATCGAAGGGTGGAGATGATTGAAGGGATGGAGTTGATTGAAGGGTGGAGATGATTGAAGGGTGGAGATGATCGAAGGGTGGAGATGATTGAAGGGTGGAGATGATCGAAGGGATGGAGATGATTGAAGGGTGGAGATGATTGAAGGGTGGAGATGATCGAAGGGTGGAGATGATCGAAGGGTGGAGATGATTGAAGGGTGGAGATGATCGAAGGGTGGAGATGATTGAAGGGTGGAGATGATCGAAGGGATGGAGATGATTGAAGGGTGGAGATGATTGAAGGGTGGAGATGATTGAAGGGGTGGAGATGATCGAAGGGTGGATATGATTGAAGGGTGGAGATGATCGAAGGGTGGAGATGATTGAAGGGTGGAGATGATTGAAGGGTGGAGATGATCGAAGGGTGGAGATGATTGAAGGGTGGAGATGATCGAAGGGATGGAGATGATTGAAGGGTGGAGATGATTGAAGGGTGGAGATGATCGAAGGGTGGAGATGATCGAAGGGTGGAGATGATTGAAGGGTGGAGATGATTGAAGGGTGGAGATGATTGAAGGGTGGAGATGATCGAAGGGATGGAGATGATTGAAGGGTGGAGATGATTGAAGGGTGGAGATGATTGAAGGGTGGAGATGATTGAAGGGTGGAGATGATTGAAGGGTGGAGATGATTGAAGGGGTGGAGATGATCGAAGGGGTGGAGATGATTGAAGGGTGGAGATGATTGAAGGGTGGAGATGATTGAAGGGTGGAGATGATCGAAGGGTGGAGATGATTGAAGGGATGGAGATGATCGAAGGGTGGAGATGATTGAAGGGTGGAGATGATCGAAGGGTGGAGATGATTGAAGGGTGGAGATGATTGAAGGGATGGAGATGATCGAAGGGTGGAGATGATTGAAGGGTGGAGATGATCGAAGGGTGGAGATGATTGAAGGGTGGAGATGATCGAAGGGTGGAGATGATTGAAGGGTGGAGATGATCGAAGGGTGGAGATGATTGAAGGGTGGAGATGATTGAAGGGATGGAGATGATCGAAGGGTGGAGATGATTGAAGGGTGGAGATGATCGAAGGGTGGAGATGATTGAAGGGTGGAGATGATCGAAGGGTGGAGATGATTGAAGGGTGGAGATGATTGAAGGGTGGAGATGATTGAAGGGTGGAGATGATTGAAGGGTGGAGATGATTGAAGGGTGGAGATGATTGAAGGGTGGAGATGATCGAAGGGTGGAGATGATTGAAGGGTGGAGATGATTGAAGGGTGGAGATGATCGAAGGGTGGAGATGATTGAAGGGTGGAGATGATTGAAGGGTGGAGATGATCGAAGGGTGGAGATGATTGAAGGGTGGAGATGATTGAAGGGTGGAGATGATTGAAGGGTGGAGATGATTGAAGGGATGGAGATGATCGAAGGGGTGGAGATGATTGAAGGGATGGAGATTATTGAAGGGTGGAGATGATTGAAGGGTGGAGATGATTGAAGGGTGGAGATGATTGAAGGGTGGAGATGATTGAAGGGTGGAGATGATTGAAGGGTGGAGATGATTGAAGGGTGGAGATGATCGAAGGGATGGAGATGATCGAAGGGGTGGAGATGATTGAAGGGATGGAGATGATTGAAGGGGTGGAGATGATCGAAGGGATGGAGATGATCGAAGGGGTGGAGATGATTGAAGGGTGGAGATGATTGAAGGGTGGAGATGATCGAAGGGGTGGAGATGATTGAAGGGTGGAGATGATTGAAGGGTGGAGATGATTGAAGGGGTGGAGATGATTGAAGGGTGGAGATGATCGAAGGGGTGGAGATGATTGAAGGGGTGGAGATGATTGAAGGGTGGAGATGATCGAAGGGGTGGAGATGATTGAAGGGGTGGAGATGATCGAAGGGATGGAGATGATCGAAGGGGTGGAGATGATTGAAGGGGTGGAGATGATCGAAGGGGTGGAGATGATTGAAGGGTGGAGATGATCGAAGGGTGGAGATGATCGAAGGGTGGAGATGATTGAAGGGGTGGAGATGATTGAAGGGTGGAGATGATCGAAGGGGTGGAGATGATTGAAGGGTGGAGATGATCGAAGGGGTGGAGATGATTGAAGGGGTGGAGATGATCGAAGGGTGGAGATGATCGAAGGGGTGGAGATGATTGAAGGGTGGAGATGATCGAAGGGGTGGAGATGATTGAAGGGGTGGAGATGATTGAAGGGTGGAGATGATCGAAGGGGTGGAGATGATTGAAGGGTGGAGATGATCGAAGGGGTGGAGATGATTGAAGGGGTGGAGATGATCGAAGGGGTGGAGATGATTGAAGGGTGGAGATGATCGAAGGGTGGAGATGATTGAAGGGTGGAGATGATTGAAGGGTGGAGATGATTGAAGGGTGGAGATGATCGAAGGGTGGAGATGATTGAAGGGTGGAGATGATTGAAGGGTGGAGATGATTGAAGGGTGGAGATGATCGAAGGGTGGAGATGATTGAAGGGTGGAGATGATTGAAGGGTGGAGATGATCGAAGGGTGGAGATGATCGAAGGGATGGAGATGATTGAAGGGATGGAGATGATCGAAGGGATGGAGATGATCGAAGGGATGGAGATGATTGAAGGGATGGAGATGATTGAAGGGATGGAGATGATCGAAGGGATGGAGATGATCGAAGGGATGGAGATGATTGAAGGGATGGAGATGATTGAAGGGTGGAGATGATCGAAGGGTGGAGATGATCGAAGGGATGGAGATGATTGAAGGGGTGGAGATGATCGAAGGGATGGAGATGATTGAAGGGATGGATTCCTGGACTTATACCGACAGGAACACCCAATCTTGATTCGAAGCTTTCGTGACTACAGGAATCCATAGTCTTTGGTTCTTTCTGTAAAGTCACGTGGGTATAAGATAAAATAAATCTCGACGTTTCGGGCGCAACACAATCGTCCATCATCAGCGTTCCACCTGATGACGGACACTTGTGTTGCGCCCGAAACGTCGTGATCTATTTTATTCTATACCTACACAAAGATTATGGAACACCCTAATCCGGTTGCAACGTGCGGTGTTGTAGCTTGAGGTACGAATGAGCGCGCACACCACGCGTCCTTGGCTCCAAGCTCGTGTGTGAGGGAGTCCCAGCCCGGGTGAGTCTTCAACTCCATCTTCATTGCGATGGCTTCTTGTGGCGAACAATTTCCCCTCCCCGGGAACCGCTAGCGGGACCAGCGTCTTTTGCCGGGGGTTCTTGTGTTGAACTGGCAGAGTTGAGGCAGGGCAGGGGGGCGTCAAGTACGTATTCAGAAGCGACCTGGCCACAACTAATACCTCAACGAAGTGGCTAATCACGTGGAATTTAGAGCAGCCAAATAGTCGAAACTCACGTTGATTTGAAATGTGGAGGCGAAAAAACGCAGAAGATCCAGAGAAAAACCCACGCGACCACGGTGAGAACATGCAAACTCCCAAATATGCAGGCGTCGGGGTCGACCCCATTCCCCTGTCAACCCAGCAAAGTAGTTAACGTCTCGCCACCGTGGCCAGATGCGGCTGAAAAGGTTCAGTGTTCCAGGGTAGAGTGGTGTTGAGGCCGCTCCCGGACATTACGGTGTCTGGATGGTGGTCGTGCCCAAGGAGGGAGACTTCGCTGGCGGTGAACGTCACAGGCGTCCACGATTCTGCAGCCTGTGAGCCGTGGGGCATCCAACGTCGACAGTAGCGCCGAGTACGGAGTCTGCGAGTCTCCCAGGCGTTCACCCTGCTTAGAACTAGTGACAGGCGCGTCTCTTCACTGCTTCAAAGCCCAGGGGGTCTGAGGCTGCAAGCTGCTGCTGAGTCTAGCCCAGAGTATGAGGCTGCAAGCTGCCCCTGCATCAAAGTCCACGGATCTCAGTCTGCAGGCTGCTGATGCATCAAAATTCATGGATCTGAGGCTGTAAGCTTCTCCTGCGTCAAAGTCCACGGATCTGATGCTGCAAGTTGCTCCTGCATCAAAGTCCACGGATCTCAGTCTGCAACTGCTCCGACATCAAAATTCATGGATCTGAGGCTGTAAGCTTCTCCTGTATCAAAGTCCACGGATCTGAAGCTGCAAGCTGCTTCTACATCAAAGTCCACGGATCTCAGTCTGCAAGTTGCTCCTACATCAAAATTCATGGATCTGAGGCTGCAAGCTGCTTCTACATCAAAGTCCACGGATCTGAAGCTGCAAGTTGCTCCTACATCAAAATTCATGGATCTGGGGCTGCAAGTTGCTCCTACATCAAAATTAATGGATCTGATGCTGCAAGTTGCTCCTACATCAAAATTCATGGATCTGAAGCTGCAAGCTGCTGATGCATCAAGGTCCACGGATCTGAGGCTGCAAGTTGCTCCTGCATCAAAGTCCACGGATCTGAGTCTGCAAGTTGCTCCTGCATCAAAATTCATGGATCTCAGGCTGCAAGCTGCTCCTGCATCAAAGTCCACGGATCTAAGGCTGCAAGTTGCTCCTACATCAAAATTCATGGATCTGAGGCTGCGAGTTGCTTCTACATCAAAATTCATGGATCTGAGGCTGCGAGTTGCTCCTACATCAAAATTCATGGATCTGGGGCTGCAAGTTGCTCCTGAATCAAAGTCCACGGATCTGAGGCTGCAAGCTGTTGATGCATCAAAATTCATGGATCTCAGGCTGCAAGCTGCTGATGCATAAAGTCCACGGATCTCAGGCTGCAAGCTGCCCCTGCATGAGGCTCGGAGGAGTTTCCCGAGTCAAGAGTCTTTTGCGATTGTTTAATTGTCGTGTTTCTTCTTCTTGGTTCTTTCGGTAAAGTCACGTAGAAGGGAAATAATAAAATAATAAAAATAAAACATAATAAAATAATTCTCACGACGTTTCGGCCACAACGCAAGCAGCCGTCCTCAGGTGAAGAACAGGTCTGTCGACGCTGTCGCCTCAACAGACCTGGTTTTCACCTGAGGACGGCTGCTTGCGTTGTGGCCGAAACGTCGTGAGCATTATTTTATTATATTTAATTTTTATTATTTTATTATTTCCCTTCTACGTGACTTTACCGAAAGAAACAAGAAGATGAATCCCTGCAGTCACGAAAGCTTTAAATCGAAATTTGTCGTGTTTCTCTTCGTAAGTTTGATTCGTAAAAGTCGACGGTTCTTCATTGTGGTCGCGCTGCGCTGAGGAGTTGGCGAAGCGCTCCGACCTCGGCCGGGCTGGACGGCTTGAAGTGGGATTGAAGAGAGAGTGGTCCTGATGGACCCAACACAACCTCTCCACATTGATGCTCCTGCTCATGATAATGAAGTTGCTGCTGCTGCTGCTGTTATTGCTGCTGACAATGTTACTAGTAATCATGATGATGCTGATGCTACTACTGCTGATGGTGCTATTGCAAATGTTACTAGTAATTATGATGCTGCTGCTGCTATTACTGCTGATGGTGCTATTGCTGCTGATGATGCTATTGCTGCTGATGCTACTGCTGATGATGATGCTACTGCTGATGATGATGTTATTGCTGTTGATGTTGATCATGATGCTACTGATGATGATGATGCTATTGCTGTTGATTATGCTAGAGATGATGATGCTCCTGATGATGATGATGCTGATGCTACCGATGATGATGCTACCGATGATGATGCTACCGATGATGATGCTACCGATGATGATGATGCTGATGATGATGCTACCGATGATGATGCTACTGATGATGCTACTGATGATGATGCTACTGATGCTGATGATGCTACTGATGATGATGTTACTGACGCTGATGATGATGCTGCTGATGATAATGATGATGCTACTGATGCTGATGATGCTACTGATGATGCTACTGATGATGATGCTACTGATGATGATGCTACTGCTACTGATGATGATGATGCTACTGATGCTGATGATGCTGATGATGCTACTGATGGTGATGATGCTACTGATGATGATGCTACTACTGATGCTGATGATGCTACTCATGATGACGACGATGATGACGCCCTCCCCCAGGCGCGCCTCTCTGCACGCCGCGTGCGCTCGCCGCGTCTCGTGCCCAGCGGCGGAGCGAGACCGGCTCGCTGCTCTCAGTGACGACGACGATGACGACGACGATGACGACAACGACGATGACGATGACGACAACGACGATGACGACGACGACGACCACGTGGGTGGCCCCGGGGGCCGCCCCAGCTGCAGGGTGCTCGTGCTGGGCGCACGAGGCGTGGGCAAGTCGAGCCTCGCGGCGGCCTTCACCGGCGCGGCGAGGCAACGGGAGGAAACCGGTGGGTGGTAGCAGCATCATCATCAACATCATCAGCAGCAGCATCATCAGCAGCAGAATCATCATCAGCATCATCATCATCAGCAGCAGCATCAGACAACACCCGCCACGCCACGACGCCGCAGCTCAATCTCTGAGCACGGAGTCTGTCCAAATCTCAAATTCTGATAAGAGCCGCTTGTATCGAATAACATTTTACAGACGTAGTGTTGTAAAGGACGGACTTCTAAACTTCTTTATGGCACACATTGTTTATTATCTTAATACACAGTCCCTATCACACTAAGGGGGTATATGGTCCCCTCACCCGTTACCCTGAGAAGGTACAAGCCTCCGGACCTTGCAGGCTATCTAATCTCCCTGCTCTCCCAGCGTCCTCTGGCTGGACCTCGGGGCTCTCTCCCCGACCACTGGTTACTCTGAGCCCGAGCCCTGACAAGGGCTGGAGGGCTTGGTCCAGGGTCCTAGATGTCTTCGGCCGACTTGGGTCTTCGTGTAGCAGAACTGGCAAAGAGCTCTCAGCGCTCTGGCTTTTATACCTGTTCGTGGCCGGGTTGTCCAATCCCCGGTCACCTTGTGGGACCCTCTGATTGGTCCTTCCCAATCTGGCATTTGGATCCTACCTCATCCCATTTGACCCTGACCGTTTGATTGAGCGGGGAAACCCTTGTTTACGATCCGCTCTCTCTCAGTTTGCGAACAGCGAGTAGTTAACTCCACTACACAGACATTATTTAGCAATACGTTTTTAACAAGAGACATCAAACATCTTCCCAAAATATCTGCGGTGCCTCCTAAATGTCCTAGTTCCTGATAATGCTTTAACGAAACAATACGTACTTATATTATTATTAATTAATTAATTATATTTTTACATCTAATTGTATTAACAATAAGTAAATTAGAGAAATTATATTGAACTGACAATCAACATATTAAATACGTATTGTTTCTTATACGACGTAGCCTCTGCAAAAACACCGATTCTGATCACGCCTTTAGCCAAATGTTAAAACCAAGCTCTCGGTCAGCCATTTTGTGCCTTCCCAACGAACAACGGAACACAATGGGGCCCAATGTGATCAACTATTACAAAAACAACTTCTATTTTCAACACCAAAACACACTAATCATCTACCAAACTCCGTTCTATCTCTTGAGTTGGATCGATAAAAATAAACACGTTATTAATACTCATAGATAAAATTCAATAACTCACCACGAGGCCGACGCCATTTTATTATTATGATGAGATTTCCCGCGCAATAAAACAACACCACTAATATATAACACAACTAAAAAATAAGTGAACATCTCATTCCTGACTTAACACTTTCATGACTGCAGGAATTCATGTTCTTTGGTTCTTTCGGTAAAGTCACGTAGATAGAAAAAAATTAAAGTAAACAAAATAAAAAATTAACCCGTAAAAACAAAGTTTTTCACTATAAATCCTTTATATGCGTGGCAGCGAACTTAATATAAAGGATTTAAAAATATATTCGCCTGTGGAGGACGCGGGGATCGATCCCGCGACCTTTGGCATGGGAAGCGAGGGCGCTACCAACTGCGCTACTCCGCCACGGCCTGTGGACGGGTTACGCTCTGGGCTCTTACACTCTGACGTTCAGCCAAAGTCATGAATGAGTTATATTTGAATATATGTAAAATCATTTTTTTTGCCTAAAAAGTGTACAATTTTGGGATTTTTTTTTACGAACATTAATTGTCTCACACAACGAGTCTGTTTGGAAAATGTCAGCTCGATTGGATCACGGGAAGTGGGTTAAAAAACGACCGAAAGATTTGCACGGTCGTAAGCAAGCAAGCAAGCACGCAAGGAAGCAAGCGAACTTAATATAAAGGATTTAAAAACTACGACGTTTCGATCACAACACAAGTGATCGTCATCAGCAGGAAAAAAGGGGGGAAGGCCACTGAGCGAAAGCTGTTTTTAAAGTCACATAGATAGAAAACATTGGAGGCAACACATTTTTTCAGTTCCAACACACGGGATAACTTTCCCCTCAACAGAATAACAACCTACAGTGGTGACCACCAGGCTAGCTACACCAGTTGCAACATAACTGCTACTACAGCTTGGGTGCGGGTCCACGTGTTGGAGACTCGTTGAACGTAGATCGTAGATGAAGGTTTCTTCCAGGATGAACAACAACAACCCTGGCACCTATCTGGACGCGGCTTAGATCATCTGCGGTGTGGCCGGCTCTGCCCTTGCCTACGCCCACCTTCCAGAATCCTCGGGAAGGATCTGGCTCCCAATCACGTGACCACCCCTAGCTCCCACTTGGGGCCCCTCTGTCAACTTACCTGGTCACGTGTCGTCCCGGGTCAACCAGAGTGCCAGGGGCTTTAGTAACCTCATTCCTGCGGCCGGCACTCCCACACAGCCTGTCCTGTAGGGGCTGGCACTGCACGCCAAGCGCGGTGCCATCCAGCGCTATCAATCAACGCTCACCAGGCCCATCTAGGGCCGGTACTACACCCAGCATGTTGACACCCATCGATGTCACTATGCCTGTGACTAATCACAGGTGAACTCACGCTGGCTACATCGGCAACATCGTCAGAATCAGCAGCATCCTCATCAGCAGCTGCATTAGCAGTTTTATCATCGTCAGCATCATCAGCAACATCACCATCAGCATCATCAACACCATTAGCATTATCAGTATCATCAGCAGCATCAGCATTGGCATCATCAGCAACATCATCATCAGCATCATCAACATCAGCATAATCAGCGTCAGCACCATGAGTAGCATCATCAGCATTGGCATCATCAGCAACATCATCATCAGCATCTCAACACCATTAGCATTATCAGTATCATCAGCAGCATCAGTATTGGCATCATCAGCAACATCATCATCAGCATCATCAACACCATTAGCATTATCAGTATCATCAGCAGCATCATCATCACTATCATTAGACCTCTTTTGCCAGTACCAAAATATAATAATAGGGGTTTTCCCCTTTTTTTGGCAACAAAACTGATAACGTTTTACTAAGATTCATGTCTGCATTAACCACAATACTTTGCAGTCAAAATACAAACAAAAAACACACTCTGATAATAGATGCATTGTCCTTGAAACTGATTGGTCCACACTAGAGACGGCTTTCTTTTGAGCCTCGACCCAATTGGTGCTCAACCAGAGGACGCCAAAAGGCGTACAGCAGCATCACCGTCAACATCGGGATTAGCATCTCACCTTCCAACCCCGTTACGGAGGCCACTTTGTGTCTACCAACTTACAGCAGCAGCAGCAGCCCTCTTTTTAAATCCTTTATATTAAGTTCACTTGCTTGCTTGCTTGCGCGCTTGCGACCGTGCAAATCTTTCGGTCGTTTTTTAACCCACTTCCCGTGATCCAATCGAGCTGACATTTTGCACACAGACTCTTTGTGCGTGACAATTTATTTTCGTGAAATTTTTTTCCAAAATTTTACACTGTTTAGGGAATTTTTTAAAAATATTTAATTACCAATTGCTCAATGGTGGCAGACAATCATCTGACCCATAGATGGCAGCCATATCAAGCCAGAGGATGAGAGGACTCTAGCCGCCACGCATATGAAGGATTTATAGTGAAAAACTTTGTTTTGACGGGTTAATTTTTAAAATCCTTTATATTAAGTTCACTTGCTTGCTTGCGCGCTTGCTTGCTTGCTTACGACCGTGCAAATCTTTCGGTCGTTTTTTAACCGACTTCCCGTGATCCAATCGAGCTGACATTTTGCACACAGACTCGTTGTGCGTGACAATTAATTTTCGTGAAATTTTTGTTTCCACTTTTTAGGAAAAAAAAATGTCACATTTAATTTCAAATACCAATGTGATAAAAATGAAACTCTTACTCAAGAAAAACAGAAATGAATAATAAAATAAAACCGATGCCACGCGTATAAAGGATTTATAGTGAAAAACTTTGTTTTTACGGGTTAATTTTTTCGTGATTGTCATTAGCTCCGTATTGCCATCTGTTGCTGATACTTCTCCACCACTCCAACCCAATCTGGTGCCTCCTCCACCTCCTCCTCCACTTACTCCTCCCAGCAGATCCCATTGAGGTCGTTCTTCCGCTCCATTCCAATCCGCTGGGGATTCCGAATCAGTGTCACCTTTTGAATCACCGTCTTAAAACTCACCTGTTTGTCCTGCGGACTTGCCAATGTAACTTACAAAAAAGTTATCTGTTGTCTAATTAGATTACTTTGCAATTATAAGTAATGTATTTTACCATAGTTTGTTGTCCCCATTGATATCGGTATTATCAGCTTTACATTTCGCTTAGATGATATCTACATCATCAGCAACATCATCATCAGTGAGAATTATTTTATTATGTTTTATTTTTATTCTTTTATTATTTCCATTCTACGTGACTTTACCGAAAGAACCAAGAAGATGAATCCCTGCAGTCACGAAAGCTTTAAATTATGAGTGTAGTCTTATATATATTGTACTGGCTTTACTAACCGGCTTCGCCCGGGACTTGGATTCTTGTCTTGGATGAATACACGGCCTACGCGGAGGGATGACGTCAGCAGGCACACTGCGTGACGTCAGCGGGCACACTGCGTGACGCTGCCGCGTGTGGGTGACATCACAGATGTGACGTCACAGATGTGACGTCACAGATGTGACGTCACAGATGTGACGTCACTGCTCACTTGCCGTGCAAAATATATCCATTATTGCGCCCCCGCCCCTCCCCTAAAACACAAAATTCTATTTTTATACTTTTTGCGTTGTGTACAGTCTGGAAGCTACCCACGTGCCAAATCTCGAGTTTGTTGCATGTTGGGAAGTACGCTAAACATTTGGAACAGGCACAAATATTCACAAATTTCCATTTTATATATATATATATGTACAGCGTTATAACAGAGGTTATATCTACTGCACCTTTTTGCTCGTATCAAAAAATGATGAAAGATAAGGATACGTTTTTACCATTTCTGGCAACAAAACAGGAGCTAAGCTGTGCAAACACCAAATAGATTCCTTTCGTAAGGGCATCACGTCTGCATTAACCGCACACGCTCGTGGCAAAACATGCAAAATCTAGATTTGAAGTTTTCGTGACTGCAGGAATCCATACTGTTTGGTTCTTTCGGTAAAGTTCCGTGGGTAGAAAATAAAATAAATTAAATCACGACGTCATCAGCAATTGGTTCTTGCTGTGGTTGTCCCAGCTGATGACGGATGCTTGGGTTGTGCCCGAAACGTCGTTACTTAATTGATTTAATTTGAGACCTACGTGACTTTACCGAAAGAACCAAAGAGATGTGTGCATTATCTTCGAAACTGATTGGCCTACAGCAGAGAGAGACTTGTGTGTCGCCTCGTGTCACCACCCTTGTTGCACCGGAGAACCCCAAAAGACGAACAGAACAAGGCCAATGCAAGTCCCAGAGCACTGACTCAGGTGGAGGAGTTTCATCTGTGGGACCTCTTTGCCAGGATCCAAAATGATGACAAGTTTACAAGAGTTTTACCCTTTTTTGGCAAAATAGAGGTTGTTATCATTAGTATTATGGAGCACCACCACCACCACTATCATCAACACCACAACCACCACAACTATCATCAACCCCACCACCATCACCACAACTATCATCAACCCCACCACCACAACTACCATCAATTCCACCACCACCACAACTATCATCAACACCACCACCACCACCACCACAACTATCATCAACACCACCACCACCACCACAACTATCATCAACACCACCACCACCACTATCATCAACACCACCACCACCACTATCATCAACACCACCACCACAACTATCATCAATTCCACCACCACAACTATCATCAACACCACCACCACAACTCTCATCAACTCCACCACCACCCCAACTATCATCAACACCACCACCACCACCACCACAATTCTCATCAACACCCACCACCACCACCACAACTCTCATCAACTCCACCACCACCACTATCATCAACACCACCACCACCACTATCATCAACACCACCACCACAACTATCATCAATTCCACCACCACAACTATCATCACACCACCACCACCACTATCATCACACACCACCACCACCACAACTGTAAACCCACCACCACCACAACTATAACCCCACCACCACCACTATCATCAACACCACCACCACAACTATCATCAATTCCACCACCACCACCACTATCATCAACACCACCACCACCACCACAACTGTCATCACACCACCACCACAACTATCATCAACACCACCACCACCACCACAACTATCATCAACACCACCACCACCACCACTATCATCAACCACCACCACCACAACTATCATCACCACCACCACAACTATCATCAAC